>NC_059169.1:22811628-23411628 GCF_019923935.1 Bubalus bubalis
TTCAGTAAGACTGTACTCCTGCCTCACTTAAGTCTGGTTGATGCTGTAAAAGAAGGCAGGAGGAGAAGGGGGTGGCAAAGGATGAGATGGTTGGATGGCATCACCAACTCAACAGACATGAGTTTAAGCAAACCCCGAGAGATAGTGAAGGACAGGGAAGCCTGGTGTGCTGCAGTCCATGGGGTTGCAAAGAGTTGGACATGACTTAGTGACTGAACAACAACAACGTGTCCAGAGACTAAACCTTTTGTCAGACTTTTCCAGAGAATGATTTTCTAGGCCTCTGCTGAGTTCAAACAGATAATTTCCTATCTGCACAAGTCTGGAGAATGGAGCCTGGTGTCTAGGAGCTACTTCCAAAGACTTTCCATCAGTCCTCCTGCTTTTAATCCCAAGCCACACTCTTGCCATCCAAGGAAAATGATGTCCCAATTTCTGAGTTTTCTTGGGGTTTAGCAGCGTGTAGACTTGATCTTGCTGACATTCTGAATGTGGGGTTACATTTCAGCTCCTGTGGTCTACTGAATCCGTTAACTACTTCATGTGTCCCCAGATGATAAAATTTTGTTGACATCAATGTTCTGCTCATTGTCTCCTTTCTATACTCTTTGTCCTTGTAGTTTATGCCCATTTAAAAAATTCTATTACATACATTTTAGTAGTGTTTTGGGAGACATGGGGATGAATGTATTTAACTATAAGTTCTCCCCACTCTCTCTTTACTCCCCTCCAATCAGAGTTTTATCTTCACAAATCCACTGAAATGACTTTTTAAGGTTATGTCTTATTTGCCCTTTCAGGGCATGTGGTGTAGTTGATTACCTCCTTCTTAATATTAGTAACTTCTTAGACATACTCTGCAGGTGTTCCTCATGTGATTGGTTGTTTCATTTAGTCTCCTTCACTATATCCTTCTTCTAAAGATGTTCAAGGTACTCAGACCCTGTTCTCTCCTCATTATAAACTTATTCTGTGGTTGATCTCATCCAGTCCTCTAAGGCTCAATATCATGTCTCTGCTAGTGAGTCCCACCTTTATTCTTCCTGCCCATCCTCTCTCCTGAGCTCCTGACTGTTGATATAATTGTGCATCCACACAGTCACCTGGATGCCTAATGGTCATTTAAATGATTTTTTCCCCAAAATGGACACTTGATTTTCTCCCTTCAATACCTCAACCTCCAGTCTCCCATAGCTCAGTGCATGGCCTCAATATTCACTCAACATTTGCATATTCAATCCCATCAGCAGGCACCTCCATTTCTCCCTTCAATGTATATCAAGCTGCAATCACTTTTCCACCATGCAGTCAGTCACTGTCATGCACTCCCACAAATGTGTCCATCTTCTATTGTTTCTTTTTTTTTTTTTGGCTGTAGTCAGTTCTACACAGAGATGGTTTGAAACCTCAACCAGTCCTGTCACCCATGCTAAAGTCCAGGAGTGCTGAATCTCCTTGAGTTGGTCTTCCCTGGCCCCTACCCTTTTCCCCATCACCCACTCCACCTTAGTCCCAGTGACCACACTGCTTTCCCTGCATCACGTCGCAGGTATTCCAAACTCGGGACGGGCACAACCGCTGCCATCTCTGACCAGAAAGCCCTCTGCAGATTTTGACCAAGCTCACTCCAGTGTGACTTCCAAATATCTTTCCTCAGGTGGTGCCTCTCCAACAAGCTCTTCCTGAATCAGTTACCTCTTTTCCAGTCATTTTCTACTCCCTTCATTTTTCTTCATAATTTATTTACCTCAACATGATTTAATGTATTTACTTTTTAAATCTCCTTCCTGGAATATAAGCTCCACGAAGGTGGAGAATTAGTCTGTTGCTCACTGCTCCATCCCCAGTACCCAGGGATATGGTCTCAGTGCATACAGAGGAAAAACACACTGCTCTTGTGACTCACCCCTCTTCACACACAATACTTCTGAGACCACATGTGTGGGTTTTCCAAACATCAAGCGATTCGCTGTGACAATATCAGGGCATTTGACAAACTGACTCAATTCTGACATTATCCATCTAGAGATAGGATCCAGTTCCACAGATTAAGAGGTCAATCCTACAAGATTGCCCTCTGCTTACCAAACACATGTCAGATGCCAACTGCAGGTCCCAGCTTGTCACCAGTATTTCTAACAGACCAGATATAAACTGCGGTTTCTATGACCCACTCCTTGGAAGGGTCCACAGTTTGCTAGCTTCACCCCTGAAACACAAGGAAACACTTATATTTAATGGTTTACTATGAAAAATATAATAAGTGTATGAATAAACAGACAGGTGAAGAGTGTCTCACAAACAGTGAGACCTGGAAGGGCCCTAAGCACAGGAGGTTCTGTTCCCGTGGTATTCAAGTACACAGACATCCTGAAATTTAGGTGTGTTCACCAACCCAGAAGCTCTTCAAACTCTGTACTACTAGGATTTCATAGAAGCTTCACACATAGAAATGATTGATTTTAAGCTATATTTCCAGTCTCTCAGTCTTCTCCAAAGAACGAGGGGTTAGGGCTGAAAGTTCCCAGCTTATGATCACAATTTGGTCTTTGTGGTCACCAGCCCACATTCTGAAGCTATCTACAAGTCCACGAGAGTAGCCTCAAAAGATATTCTTATCATTTGGGATATTCCAAAGGATTTAGATCTCTGTGTTAGAAATCAGGATCAAAGATCAAGTGTCAGAATGAAAGACGCTCCACAGGGAGCTCTACTCAATTTTCTGTAATAATTTTTATGGGAAAATAATCTGAAAAATGTGTGTATATACATATATGTATACATATATATAAAACTGAATCACTTTGCTGTGTATACCTGAAGCTAATACAACACTGTAAATCAACTAAACTCCAATATGAAATAAAATTTTTTAAGAAGAACAAAAGATGCCCCAAGTGTTTTAGTTATTTAGGAAATTACAAGATTTTATATATGTAATTTTCCCCTATTCCTTCACAACCCACCTGGGGCACACTTCATAAGTTTATAGAGAAGAAAGGTCAGCTGAAGTTTTGCCTCAAAGCAGTCACCAGTCCTTGGTATGATATAGATGAATCAGCAGGCCTAACATGGTGTCAGTCCCTTTGGAGCAAAGTGACCCTCATCTGAGGCTAGGAATTGATGAATTGGATGAAGGACTTGGCAGAGGTTCATATTTACTGACAAAGAGAACTTACTGGAGTTTGACTTGGTTCTACCCTCTATTACTGCCAAAGACAAAGAAGAGACCAGCCAACAGTGGAACAGAGCATCAGAGAGAAAAGGAGATAATCAGACACCAGTCATAACACACACTGGAAGCAACAGAAACCCGAGGCCCATGCCCAGGAACATGAAAGCACATCGGGCTCCCCAGTCATGACACCCAAGTGTCATCATAGGGAGACAAGCTTTGAAAGGGGAAGGTGGTCTGAGACATAGCATTTTGCAAATGAGAGAATGAAGCTTTCAATACTTGCACATTCTTGGCGGAAATGTAAATTGGTTCAGCTGTAACAGAAAACCAAATAGATAGTCCCCAGAAAATTAAAAATAAAACTACCATATGATCCAATTCTGGGTGTCTAATCTAAGGAAAAGAAATATCTCAGAGAAATAGCTGCACTCCCAAGTTCATTGCCACATGATTCACAGTAGCCAAGAGATGTAAACAACCTAAATGCTCATTGATGGATGAATGGATTAAAAAATGTGATACTGTAATATATATATATATATATATATGAATATTATTTAGCAATAATTAAATATTATTCACAGCAACGTGGATGAATTTGGAGGGCATTATTCTATGTGAAATAAGCCAGACACAGAAAGGCAAATAATATATGGTGTCATATATGTGGAATCTTAAAAAAAAAAAGTTGAACTCATAAAAATGGGGAGATGCTGATCCAAGGGTACAAACTTTCAGTTACCCAAGATGAACACATTTTGAAAATCTAATGTACAGATGATAACTATAGATAATAATACTGTCTTTTATACTTGAAATTTTCCAAGAGTAGAACTTGGATATTCTTACCATCACCAACTCCCGAAAGTAACTATGTGCAGTGATGGATGTGTTAATCAGCTTGATTGTGGTAATCATTTCACAGGCATATGTACAGGAAATCTTCCTGCTGTATACTTTAAATATATACAATTTTACTTTTCAATTATACCTTAATAAAGCTGAAAAAAAATCTGATTGAACCCAGTTAAATTGATCCAAACATAACTTTTTTTTCCCCTAATCACCACGTAGGGGTTTATGAAAGAGTCCTGAGGAATTATTTTTAAACACTTATATTTATTTTTCATGCTTTCAAATTGTAGTGTGAGTTGACTTGTGGGGCTCTTCTACATAATTCTGTATTTTGATATAAGTTTTACTACTTCGATTCAGGACAAACATGTAGAAAGGACAGTGCAAGGGTATAAGCCTAGCAAGAGACAAACATGATAAAACAAAATGCATTATATTGCACAATGTATTATATTACACAGTGTAACCACTGAATGAGATCATGGCCAAATGAATAAAGAAAACTGTTTGAAAAGGTTCATCTAACACACTGGCCTTGACAAACACAATTTCCAACAAATAAGCTCAGTGAAGAAACAAACGGTGGGTAGCTGGTACAGAGATAGCTAGTGTCTGTTTCAGAGAGCAACACATGGAACACAGAATCTGCAATAAGAACGAGGGCTGAGACCTTGACCCTGAACCCTGAATTAGTAGAAGAGTGCTCAGTTCTAACACTCCCAGAACTGAAAGTGAACAGAATGAGAAGAGGAAGTGAATTCAGGAGGCATGTTAGGGTGAATTGTCGCATGCCAGCCTGCCTGATAGCAGATTAGATAACCAAGAGCTTAATAATGGATGGGAACCAAGGAAGTGACTGGTGACATCATGAAAGCTTTGTTCAGATAATTTCATTTGGTTCTTCAGATGTATATATCCTTGTAGAAAGCATGTAAAATCTAATGCTTGTACTTTTATTTTATTTTTTTGCTTAAATAGAAAAAACAAAACATACGTCACAAGCATGGAATAATGATGACTGTAGCATGTCCCTAGAACACAAAATACTAATTCCTAACACTGCGTGGATTGCTCTCTGGTTTAAATAATTTTATATGAGTGGAAGAACTTTCTTAAGTCACCAAAGTCTTAATTACCCTGTACTACTACTATTTGTTGTGAGAATGAAATCAGACATGGGATTTAGGAGCGGTTTTTAGAAAAATAACTATTTATTTGGATTGGAGAATAACATATTTACCATAAGAGCTAAGTTTCATAAATTGTTTCTTTGCTCATTAACAATTTGGCTCAGATGGTAAAGAATCTGCCTGCAATTCAGGAGACCTGTGTTCGATCCTGGGGTCAGGAAGATCCCCTGGAGAAGGGAATGGCAACCCATTCCAGTATTCTTGCCTGGAGAATTCCATGGACAGAAGAGGTTGGCAAGCTACAGTCCATAGGTTCGCAAAGAGTCAGACAAGACTGAGTGACTAACACACAAAACAGGAAAAATGTCTTTCATGTTTTCAAAATAAAAGGAACCAAGATCTAATCCAAAATACAGGGCATAAAGGGACAGGAATGGGATTTAATTTGTAGAATAACTCTAAAAAGTAATATTTGTGAATAAAAGAATATTGCTTTTATCCTCCAGAATTAAAAGAGACAGGAGAAAGTTATAGTCCTGTATATAAATGCATGCTGCTTCCTTGTTGCCCTTAACATGTGATTCTTGGGATTTCAACTAAATCCTCTTATTTGTAAGGACCTGAGAAAAGAAACAACCCTTCAACCTCTTCCACATCTTGTTACAGATGTCAGAGGGAACACTTTCCAGCACTCCTCAAGGTTGAAAACAGCCTCATGGTAACAGTGCGTCATTAAAGCTAACTGGGACCTATGAGGAATGCATTTGGCAACAAGAGTCAAACAATGTTTACTCAACAAACTTGGAGACATAAGAGACGGATTCAAGCTTCTGGCTGCTTTGACATATTTACTTGTAAACGTTTGCACATCACATAACTCCATGAATCCCCATTTCTTCATGTTAAAGCAAAGGAATGTTAATTCCCTCTACCTCCTGAGTTTTATAGGGTGAATTCATAGGGCCATTTGTAATTTCATAAACATACAAATATAACTTATTAACTTTATCTTTAGGTATCAGTCTCATATGAGGTATGACAATTCAGGTTGTTGAAGGGGAACTGAGAAAAAAAGTGTATATAGTCCTTTTTTTCTTTTTTCTTGGTAGCACCATGGAGCATGGGGAGAAAAAAAAAAATCTTAGTTTTCTGATCAGGAATTGAACCAGCGCCCCCTGCAGTGGAAGTGCTGGACTGCAGGGAAGTCCTCTTCTATTTTCTAAACCAAGGTATGAAAGTATTTTACTTCAGAGTAGAAAAAACAGCCATATTCTCAAACCATTCACATTTTCCAATTCTCAGGTAAATCAGGAGATGTTAGAGAAGGATTCAATGACTCAAGAAGGAAACAGAGCATGACTATAACTGTGTCCTCTGTGTGTGTGTGTGTGTGTGTGTGTGTGTGTGAGAGAGAGAGAGAGAGAGAGAGAGAGAGAGAGACACAAAGAGAGAGACACAGAATGAGAAGCCTGTAAGCCCCAGGAGCTGCTGCCTGTGTAGCTGACAGAAGGAACCTGTTTGGCTTGTGTCACATTGTTCCTGGTCTCTCTCTACTCCCAGAACTCTTGGGGTTAAGGTAAGTCTGTGTCATGTTCACGATTGTCTGGTATATACCCTGGTGCTGGCGTATATGACCATCCATAAATGTGAAACTTTACTGAGTAAAACTGAACGCACCTATTTTTCTGTCTTCTTTGTCACCTCTGCTTTCTCTGCTCATTTCTCCAATTCTGCCCGTACACTGACACCAAAGTGGCTGCTTCAAGTGCAAAAATTCATCATGACAACACCAGGCTAAAAATCCACCTGCACGTCCTAGGCTTCTAAACCTTTTCACTATCTATCCGCAGTCGGCTGTTCTGAACTGATTTTTCATACTTCTCTCATAGGCTCAGCTCTCTGTTCATGCTGGGGTTACTTGCTATGCTAAGAATACTGCATAGTCTTTTATTTCTTTGGACATTTGCACATTACATGCCTTCTGCATGATAGCCTTCACCCTCATCTATCTATAAGAATTAGATCTTGATTTTAGATTTTCTTCAGACCTCTCCCTGCAGTTCCTCCAACCTTACTGTCTTCATGACATGCACAGGAAGCTACTTGTCCTGCTTAGAGCTCCTCCCTGGCCCCCACAGCAAAGGCAGTCCTCAGGAACTTTTCACAGCATTCTCACGGGGTACAAGATTGGAGTAGGTCTTCACAGACCTTGAAATCTGTTTAGCATTGCCATAGAAACCACTTTTGCCGAGGCTCAGAGAAACCATGTTTGCACAGGCTCAAAATACTGCATTGCTCACAGGACACAGGTGGACATTGTATTCTATATACATGGTGTCTCTTGCAACACAGGGATCCTCTTTTCTATCTCTGACATCATCACATGGATGGAACTCATTCTCCTCTTTTACATAATTTTATGCTTGCATGTCTTTTCATCTAGATTGTGGACTCCTCAAAGACAAGCATGTTTCACTTTGTACCCCCACCATGAAGAGCAGCGAATGACACAGAATATCAATACATTAGTTGAATGAATAAATAAAGGCAAAGTTAATTTAGTCAATGTTGTTATGCTTAGATCTAAATAATGGAAAAATATACAAACTTATACTCTTATGATAAAATATATATTTCAAAAATAAACTTAAAATCTGTATACTGTCTGTATATGAGAAAAACCAAGAGTGAGAGTTTTGGTACAGTTCTCCATACATCTTAGTATCTGATCATTGGTACCTCCATGAGGCAGTGAAATAAGCACTAATATTTCTCAAGAGTGAGTTAAATATATTTATAAACCATTAAGAAAGAATGGAAAATATTTGTGTTGACAGATAAGATCTTCTTTGCAGAGAAAGAACCTTGTACTTTTCTAGTGGGTAAGTGCCTCCAAGGGATTTTTAGGAGGTAAATATCTAAGACGGGACAGGAGAGGAGCAAAAAGAAAATGTCACTTGCAAGGGATGTGAGAAAAACTAAGGATGAGAATAATGTGGATTTAAGACATTCTTATTTTAAAATCAGGTGGATAAAACTGATTTCGTTTCTGAATGTAAATGCAGTTTGTATTAAATTTTACAAATGTGAAGATACCAGTATCACTGGATCCAGGGATTGAGGATCTTATATACTCAACTGATGTGCTAATGAATCCATGTTAAAATAGAGAAGGCCAACACTGTAAGTCTAAGCCATTATCTCATGCCTGGACCACTGCCACAGCCTCCCAGCTCGCTCACTCCTTCCTCCTTTGACCCAGAAACTTGCTCTGTGCTCTCATAGTAGCCACAGTGATCCCTTAAGAATCTAAGCAGGGCCCTCCAGTCCTCTGCTCAAAGCCTTTCATTGGCCTCCATCTCACTCAGAATAAGAACTTACCAAGGCCTACAAGGGTGTGTACCCTCCAGCCTCTGACCCCATCTCATCCAAATCATTTGTGTCTCATTGGTCTGTTTGAGCAATATGGCCTTCTTTGTCTTTCTCAAACATCCACACCAGAGGTGTGCATCAGCCCATTTTCTGTCTTAAAGGTTCTCTTCCCAATTGTTCCATGACCCATTCCTTCACTTCAATCACCTCCATTTTTCACAGATACACTCCTTCCTGAGCACCTACCTCCTAAGTTCCTGCCCCTGTTTTGCTTTTCTTCCTAGAATTTATCACATAAGGTGTAGTAGTGAACCATATACATTACCATATGTAAAATAGATAGCCAGTGTGAATTTGCTGTATAAGGCAGGGAACCCAAAGCAGGCGCTCTGTGACAACCTAGAGGGGTGGGATGGAGTGGGTGGTGGGAGGGAATTCCAAGAGGAAGGGGACATATGTACACCTGTGGCTGATTCATACTGATGTATAGCAGAAGCCATCACAATATTGTAAAATAATTATCCTTCAATTAAAAGTGAAAGCTAAAAAAGATGTATTACACATGTACTTGCTTCTGAGTTTACTGTATGTCTTCTTACACAAGACTACATGTTCCATATGAGGCAGAAATGAATATGTCACCCTGCTGACTGCCCACCCCACACTGCACCTAGAACAATGGTAGGCACACCTGGTCCTGGCTCTGAAAATATTTGCTAAAGTTTGAAAAAAGAGTGTAATTGATTGTGTTAATAATTGTTCAACTATATCAATATATCAAACACCATTGCATAATGCACTTTAAATGCATTTAAATGGAAGACTCATACCAGGTGAACGCACTTTATGCATCTCAATAAAGTTATTACAAAAAAATCAGGAAAGGCGAAAATTGAGGCAGGATTATGTGCGTTGCTATTTTTCTAATAGCTTCAAGGTTTTCACAGGAGGTACAGGGTTGTTCATTTATAAATAACACATCTTTAAGGTAAATCATTTACCAGTGGGTGTTCATCAGTCCAATTTCTTCAGGCTACACTTTTAAAGTCCAACCACAGAGAGAAGTTGATTTGCATGTGGGATTTTAAAATTATCATTTGAAATGACTATACATGTGTTGAAGACTAGTGAAGAAACTTCAAAAGGTAAATTATATTTTTGAAATGTTTTAATAGCTTGGTTTACAGTGAGAGGTAGTGGGGAGAATTTTATCACAAAATGTTTGCATTCAGAAAAGGCTACTTGTCATATGTTTGCAGTTTGCTGGAGATGTAATCGCAAAACCAACTTAACAACATCATTATCATTCGTGACATATTTTGGAGCTAATTTTCCTTAGTAAAGATCTCCTAGAATTTACATCACTTTGGAGATGAAATAATCATTTGTTCAGCTTTTATTTAGCCATGGCTAGAAACAGAATTTCAAGCTAAAACTTCATGGTTGAAACACTCATCTTTCTGGTTCCATCCTGAGGTGAGAAGGGCTAAATAAAATACCCTTATGACAATTTAGTGCTAGGTCAATGGAGGTAAATTACTACTTTCGTGTTCACAGTTGACAGGCCAAAGAACAAGCTTCTGAAGCACCTATTTCAGAATGAAACTACATCATTAGGTTACTAACAAACATGTAAAATATGGTTTTATAACCTATAGTCATTTTTAAAATATTATCTTTTCTGTGAAGATGTTTAATAGAAAGGATAAAAATTTTACATATATGTGTGTGTGTGTGTGTGTGTGTGTGTGTGTGTGTGTATGTTATATATGTCTTCCGTGGCTCAGATGGTAAAGAACCTGACTGTAATGTGGGACACATAGGTTCAGTTCCTGGACTGGGAAGATCTCCTGGAGAAAGGAATGGCTACCTACTCCAGTATCCTCACCTGAAGAATTCCATAGACAGAGTAGCCTGGCAGTCTACAGTCCATGGGGTCATATATACATTTACATGTGTGTAATTCTTTGTAAAATATGAAACTGGATGCTTTCATATCCTGCAGGTTGGCACTCTGTGCCATATTTATTATAGCAGTTTTTACTTTTTAATATATAATTTCTATTTCCTTTGATTTGCCTACAACATTTCCCCCTTGAGCATACTGTTATTAATAGGGCTTCAGATACCACTTTAAGTACTTAATACCACTTGTTTTATCTGTTTATATACATGCAACCTCCTCTGTGGACTGTGAGCTCCTTAAGTGGACTCTGCCTTATTCATCTTTATGTCCCAAGCATTTACTGCATTTATTTGGAACAGAGTACTTGCTATGGAAAATTAAGGTTCATTCTGTATTCCAAATTTCTTTACCCATTAAAAAAGGAGTCCATTGAATAAATCATCTTATAATTACACATCTGATCGGGTGCTGGGCCAGATAAGTTCCACTTGCTCGTCTAGGTCCACTCCATCCTTTTAAAGGCTGCTCTCTTCTCTAGAAAGCTAATCTATGAGAATGGCAACAATAGGCTTCCTTGCTTCTGGCTCCTAGTTGGGTTTGACCAAAGTGACTCCTTGGGCAGGTTTCAGAGATTGGGGTAAATGAAGCTCAGCACTTATCTGGATCCCTTTCTGTCTTATAACTTTGGTCTGAATGTGTCTTTCAAGCAAAGGTGAGAGCTGCTCTCAAGTCCTTTGGTCAAGATGGCCTCTTTCTAGCTTCCAAAACCTCCTCCACTTCTGTGTGTGTGCTGTGCTCAGCTGTGCCCAACTCTTTGTGACCCCGTGGACTGTAGCCCACCAGGCTCCTCTGTCCATGGAATTTTCCAGGCAAGAATACTGGAGAGGGTTGCCGATTTGTACTCCAGGGGGATCTTCCAGACCCAGGAACTGAAACTGTGTCTCTTGTTTCTCCTGAAATGGCAGGTGGAATCTTTACCATTGCACCATCTGGGAAGCCTATTCAGGCCTGGAGATTGTAATGGCTTTGCGGTCACTAGTAGGGTACACTGCACTCATTCCTGTGTTCTTCCTACATCCCATCATGAAGCTTTGCAAATAGGTCCTTAATAAACTTTCTCCAACTACCCTTATGTGTGTGTAACATTTATTTCTTGTTGGTGCCCTGGCTGGTACAGATGTTATGTAATTACTTCTCATAATATCAAGATAATTTTGTCTATTTCAGTGTATGTGAATAGGTATATTTTATATGTACATGCATACAGATTATGTGTCAAGCTTCTTTGTGCTTATATTTGTACTAATCTTAATTATTAGTAAGATACACTATTTCTGATAACACAAATGCTACCTCAGTGTGCAATTTAATGGACTAGTGAACACAGTTCCTGCATGGACAATCATCCTTCAATTATGTCTGCCAGTCTTTGAAAAAATCACTATGTTTTGGATCTGTGCTTAGCCAGATATCTTACTCACAATGGGCCAATCCATTTTTGAGATGTATTTTTTCACATTTTAAAGTTTAGCTTGTCACCTTTCTTCACTTTGAATTTCTCTGATTTGCCCACAGCATTTTCCTTTTGAACACAGGCTGTCCTTAACAAGGGTTGCACACAGCCATTACATTTCAACTTAAGAATGCAGAAAGTTATCCAAATTGAGCAATGAAAGTGACAGAGGTCTCTTTCACTTTGATAATAAAGTCCTGTCCTTCAAATGTGTGGAGGAAGCCCTTGGAATGTTGTGCTTGCTTTATTGAGACTATTCAATTCCCTTATAAAAGAAAAATAAACAGGAATGATGAAACTCCTAAGAATGTTAAGCACCAATAGTGAGAAAGTTAGCAGCTTAGCAGAGAGAGACAAATCTCAAAGGATGTGTTAGTATAAGTATGAACAAGCAAGCAGCTTGTGACACACAGGCAGAATTCAAAAGAGATGTTAGAGACTGAAAGCAGGAGAGTGATTTCTCAGTTGTGTTAATAGCAGAAGAAATGGCAAACATGATAAGAACGTTTTTTTCTAGATAGGCAGAACAGAGGGACTAAGTCATAAGACATGATTCTCTCAGCTCAGTTATGGTCCCCCTAAATTGGCTGCCTATTTGTAGCATACATAATAGTCCTCTTCTGGCCCCACACATTTTCTGCTCAAGAAAAGCAGATAAAACCCACACCTGTTCAGTGTGTTCACCTGTGAACTCTTCTGTGGCCAGACACACCTTGCCTGCTTCTCTCAAGTACAGCACACATTTCCTGTTGTCCCCATCAGCTCAACATCAACTCTAGACTTCCAAACTATACTGGCAATGGGGAAGGTGAAGAGTCAGAAAGAGATACAGACATAGGCTAAAGAGGAGAGACAGAGAAAGACAGGAGAGGAGAGAGGACTCCTAAATGTTGCTAATCTGGAATCTAGGATTCAGGGAGAATGGTCCTTCTATCTGCTTACATTCTACCTGACTTCCTCTTATTCCTCTCTTTCTTGCTATGATTTTAAAACTAATTTTACTATCTGTGGGATTGGAGAATATTAATTTTGACTCTGAGCCTGTCTGTTCTATAGCCTCCAAGATCGCTTTCCTAAAAGTGTTCTGGAAGCTGCTATCACATCAAGAGAATTTTCTGTGTAACAGTTGTACTTGTACTGAATAGAACTTGCATGCCATTAGTTTTATTCAGAACTGCCACAGGATTTTAGTACTTCTGTGTGAATTCTCTGCAGTTTATCCCTAATGGTAACCACGTAACGTATTTTCAAGATGGCTGAATGATGCCATATATCTGCGTGGTTCTCAAGCTCATAGCTTGGCTCCAGTTTTCTCCCAGAACAAGTCCCTGTGCTGATTAGCCTATTCAATGAAGGCAGTGGTTTGCAAATGAAGCAGCCGACAAGAGGTTAATTTCCAAAATATATAAGCAGCTCATTCAGCTCTATGCATTAATAAAAACAAAAGAAACAACCAAATCATAAAATGTGCAGAAGATCTAAATAGACTTTTCTCCAAAGAAGACATACAGATGGCCAAAAAGCATGTGAAAAAAAAGCTCAACATCACTTATTAGCAGAGAAATGCAAATCAAAACTACAATAAAGTATCACCTCACACTGGTCAGAATGGCCATGATCAAAAAGTCTACAAACAATAAAACCTGGAGAGGGTATGAAGCAACAGGAACCCTCCTATACTACTGGTGAGAATCTAAATTAGTACAATCACTACAGAGAATGGTACAGAGGTTCCTTGAAAAACTAAAAATTGAACTATCGTATGATCTAGAAATCCCACTTCTGGGCATATACCTGGAGACAATCATAATTTGAGATGATACAACACACCCCAATATTTATTGCAGCATTATTTACAATGGTCAGGACACAGAAGCAACCTAAATGTCCTTCAACAAAGGAATGGATAAAGAAGATGTGGTATATATATACAATGGAATATTACTCAGCCATAAAAGAATGAAATAATGTTATTTGCACCAACATGCGTGGACCTTGAGATTATCATACTAAGTGAAGTAAGTCAGAGAAAGGCAAATATGATGTAATATCACTTATATGTAAAATCTAATCTATACCTATGAACTTATTTGCAAAACAGAAACAAATAGACATTGATACTTATGGTTACCAAAGGGAAAAATGAGGGGAGATTAAATCAGGAGCTTGTATTAATGTACACATACTATTGTATATAAGATAGATAACCAACAAGTATAGCACAGGGAACTCTACTCAATATTCTGTGATAACCTGTATGAGAAAATAATCAGAAAAAGAATGAATACATGCATAACTGAATCACTTTGCTACGTACCTGAAACACAGGAAATCAACCATACTGCGATAAAATTTAAAAGAAGAAAGAAAGAAAACAGTAGTTACCAAATTTGGCTGCTCATTGGAATTAGCTCAGAAGGAGTTCAAAAAAAAATAAAGATATTGGGGTTTTTCCCCCAAAGATTCTAATATAATCCATTTGAGATGTGACCTGGGTACCAAGATTTTTAAAGCCCCTTCCACCCAGAATAATCCTAATGTTAGCAAGGTTCGAGGACTACTGCATCTAACCAGTTGATGTAAGAGTGTTCAGCTTCCTTAGGAAGTTTTTACCTACAAAAAGAAAATGTAATGAATGAGGCTCACAAGTTTCACCCCAGTGGTTGTGCTGTTGAGTTGTTAGTAATGTGACCTGGGGAAAGACTGCACACCTAGTCAGCTGAGTTCAGGTCCAGAGATGTAGATTCGCTCAGGCCCCACCGCTCTTTTTCACCAACAGATAGGAAATGTTTGCTCCAGAATATTTAGGGGTAACTTTACAGTACTCTTGCCTGGAGAATCCCATGGAGGGAGGAGCCTGGTAGGCTATAGTCCATGGGATCACAAAGAGTCGGACACGACTGAGCGACTCACTTCACTTAGAGGTTCTGTAGCTGAAAAGACTATAAGGAGAGGAAAATGATTTCAGCAATCTCTTCCTCATCTGGAGCTTATTTTATTGATTTAATATCTCGGGCTGAGAGAACACTGTTGATCCTAGAACAACACAGTTTGAACTGCACAGGTGGGATTTTTTTTCCCCAATAGTAAATACTACAGTACTTCACTACATGATCTGCAGTTGACTGAATCTGCAGATATGGAACCCCAAATACAGAGAAGCTATAGATACAGAGGAATGAGGATATGGAGGGCCAATTACAAATTACACCTGAACTTTCAACTGCTTGGAGGGTTGATGTCCACAACTCCTCCGTTGTTCAAAGGTCAACCATACTAGGAACAAAAGACCCTTCTTCCTAACTCTGATATTCCAGAGACAGTGTCTGCTTTCAGCATTCTCCAGGGCTAACACATACGGAATGTCGCCTTCTACTTTTCCTGATACCTTTACCTAGCCCCCCATAAGTCCAATTGCATTACCTGCAACAGAAAACAAGAATGCTTGTCCACCTCTACTAAAATGGGTGGATGAAATTGGGAGCCAACAATCAATCTTCTCATACGTAAATTTCAAGTTATGCACAGCTTCACTGCATTTGCAATCACCAGCATTTTCACAGGTAACCTCCGCTGCAATGACATCATCTGTCTTTACTGACTACAAAGTACACATTGTTTGTAAAATCTTCTAAAAAATATCCAAAGTAAATCCACAAGATGACATCATTTCACTTGAAAAATGACTAACAAAGATATTTTCTTTATTCTCAATGTTTCACTTTTCCTTATTCTTTTTTTCCTTTTAATTGAAGGACACTTGCTTTACAGAATTTTGTTTTATTCTGCCAAGTATCAACATGAATAGGTACACATATGTCCCCTCCCTCTTGAACCTCCCTGACTTTTCCCTCCCCATCCCGCCCCTCTAGATTGTTTAGAGCCCCTGTTTGAGTTTCCTGAGTCATAGCTTTGTTAGACAGGGTAACTTAATGAAAACCACATGAATTTTGGAAGTGGATTACAAATTGGGATTTGCATCTTTGTTTATTTACTCTATACCCTCAAGGAAATTATTTACATGCCTGGAAAACAAGGCTAATAACATAAAACTCTCAATGTCATTGACAGGAATATACATATATATACATACACATATGTGCATCTGTATATACATATATAACTATATCTATGTATCTTTATAGTGCTTGGTACACGTTAGTGCTTCAAAATGATAGTTACTAACATTATGCCAACTCTGGGCTGAAGCAAGACTGATGACCTGGGCGATGGGCTGATGGAAACAAAAGCCTTATCAATTATTTTGCAGACATACCTTCACAGCTGTTTTAAGCAAAAGACACCAAAATCTCACAAGAAAAGGGTTCAAAAGAGTGGCAGGTAAAACATGGATTTGAACATAATAGACCGTTGAAAATCTTCCCCATGACTGATGATTAAAGGTAGATGACTTCTAATTTTTAACATTGCAGGTGAAGTGATATAGCCTACTATACTGGAAACTTTAGTTAAAATCTTAATGTGTCTGACTGATCCACTTCATTTTGAAGTTTACCTCGCTTCACTTTTCAAAAGTATTTATTTCAGTGAAGGACACAAAAGATGATTCAGATATGGTTCTTGACCTCATTGAATTTGTAATCTCAATAGGGAAATGAGATACATACAAGTGGGTGAGTTTAGATGTTGCTACAAAAGGATATCTAACTATAAGTTGCTAATTGACATAGATAAGTACGGATAAGGTCTTGAAGAAAGAGATCAATGTGGGTTGGAATTGTTCAAAAAGTTTTACTAGAAGACATGTGAATGGAGCTGGCTTTAATACGTTTTTGAGGGTTAAGGGATGGAGGGTGTTTTCTGATATCAAATGATTTGAACTCTGGTTTCCTATCACATAGGGATTCATTAAATTATATTTTACTCGCTCTAATTTTTTCTTCAAGTTGCAGGGTTATTCATTTTTAATGCCTGATTTTCAGGGTCTGACATCAAAGGGAGATATTTAAGGAATGTTCTGTTGCGTTAGCACTAAGCACCTTGCTTAGCGAAAGTGCCACACAGCTTCTCATTTGTAAAACTTCATGCATTTACAGGGAGCTTATTGCAGGAGCAAGGTACAAAAATTCCTTCAATTTAAATTATCTTTACACTGATAACTAAACTTTAAAATGTCTTAATGAAGAAAAAACCCATGTGACCACCCAGGCTATGCTGAGGTGCTGTCTGCCTTCTAATGCCCTCTTCCCATTTACATATCTAATTCTTCACTGGCAGAAACAGATCACTGCATGATTTTTTTGCTGGAGGAAAGGCATGGTAGGAGATTTTTGTAAAGCACACTTAGGTCTCTGAAGGTTTGAAGTTAAAATTTAATATTATAAAGGGAACTGATTTTATACTTATTCTGATTGAAATTAAAATGAATATTGGATATTTCTGAAGGGATCTTGTGAAACAATGCCCGTGGAAAAATGAAGAACTTAATATATACACACATACACATACTTTTATGGCTGAAATGGCATGGGGACCAATGAAGCTCAGAAAGTAAGCTGTCAAACCCATCAGTCTTGATTGACTTTCATTTTAAATGCATTTGTTCCTACACCACTGTATCTAGGGAATGCATATTCTCTGTGCCATAGAACTGAAATTAAACCTCCTTTCTTGTAGTTGAATGCTTTCGTTCAATTTAGCCTGGATCTGGATATGAGGGCAAGATTGAAGATAGACTGGATTTAAATATTAAATACTATTTTTAAATTTTAAATGCGAATTGGGAGTTGTTAGCTTCTGTTCCAGTCAAAAGAAACAACATGAGATAAATACAGAGTGGTACTGAGAAGGGTATAGGCCCAGGGGTCACATGAGCCACTCAGAGACTTTGGAGGACTTCTGAAAGACAGGACAGTAATAGAATTCTATTTATATCAGTTTCCCAAGGCTGCCATAACAAATTACCACACACTTGGTGACTTAAAACAAATGAAATATTTTCTCTCACTGTTCTGGGAGCCAGATGTCCAAAATCTAGGTGTTGGCAGGGCCACCTTGCCTCTGAAGTCTCTAGAGAGAAGCCTTCCTTGCCTCGTCCAGTTTCTGGTAGTTTGTGGCTGTATAACTCCACTCTGCCCCGATCCTCACATGGCCTTCCACCCATGTGTGTCTGCGTCTCAAATCTCCCTCTCCTTTCTCTTCTAAGACTATCAGCTCCTGGACTTAGAGACCATCATAAATCCAAAATGGTCTCATCTTGAGATGCTTATCTTACATCTGCAAAGACAGTCTCTTCAAATAAGGTGACCTTCACAGTTACAGAAGTTAAGATTTGAATGTATCTTTTAGGGGTCACTATCCAACCCACTACACTACTACTGAAGAAAACAGAATAGAGGAACTAATTGTCCCAAACTTGTCAAAGGGGAAGCATCAGAAGTAACGAAGGTAAGAATTTTCAGAGCAAAGCCTCAAGAGGTTCTAAGCTCCATATGAGTGAAAAAAACAGGGGTGGGACATGGAAGAGAAACAAGAAGTTGATGGAAGCTCCACAGAAGAGTAGCTACATCCCTCTTTACAGCTCTCCCGCCTCCTCCCTTTCTAAGAAAAACCCTGGCATTAATTGCTTTTATTTCTGATCTTACCAGTGAAGACCAGAAAATAATGCTCTCAAGTCATAAACATTCTTCCTGAAGACAGTTAGTCTTTGGAGTTCTTGTTACTCCTCGCCATTTTAGAGAATATCAGTTGCTCCTTTTCTGCCTACTTGAATGCTGTTTTGTCATGCCTGTCCACATACAGAGTTCAGAACAAACTCCCAGTTCAGGAGAAAGACCTATTGAACAAATAACCTATTTATATAAGCTGTGTATGGTCCTCGGTGCAGTCTCACAGGCTGGAGTAAAAAACAGGGAGCAAACGATCATCAGACACGTGAAGAGAAGTTATGAACTCTTTAAAATAAAGCAACAAAACTGGAAAAGAAAAAAAAAACCCTCAAATTACTATTTTCAGAAAGATTTTAAGCAGCTATGGCCTGGACTTTAACAATCTGTGAAAACAGGGTTGTTGAAGGATTAAATGAATTAATAGGTGCAAAAGCACCCAGAACAGGGTCTATAATAGCACGATTACATCAAAAGAGCAACATTTATTCAGGATTTAGATAAGAAACATCTTGGAAAATGTTCTTTATATAATCTATATCTATCTGAGTTACAATAAGAGACAGACACCACATCCTATTGTGAACAGGGGAAGCCTTCATATAAAGTATTATTCAGCAGTGAGAGGAAAATAACTCTAAAATGTAGTGAGGAAGGGAAAGGGTGTCTTTGGCCCCAGGGAGAGGACCCGACGGGGAGTGTCCCAGAAAACACGCTTGGCAGGTAGCCTCCCCAGGGCTCGGCTTCAGGTGTGTGTGAGAAAGTGTGGCTGAAGTCCACTGGATGGCCAAGAAGTTCGTTGGCTTTCCCAGATCAGGTATCACCCAGAGCCGGTAGGCAAGGAGGAAGCACTGTGCAGGGTGCAGGTGGGCGGGGATGCAGAGGGAGCTGGTATACCAGGCGTGACAAGAGGCGTTTGCTCTGTCTACACTGGGAGAGCTGTGGGAAGGGGTTACCGGCCTGGGCTGGAAATGTAACGTCGCTGGGGACAGCTGGAGACTAGCCGAGCATCACCACTTGTCCTCAGCTCTGCCCTGCGGACCAAGGGTGCAGCAGCTGGAAGCAGCCACATGCCCTCTTAGCCCTCAGTGTCGCTCTATCGCCCTCTACTGAGAGATGTTAGCATCGCGCTCACTCGCGGAGAAACGCTTTAAGGAATCCCGTTTATTACCAGAGCAGGTATTGAACAACAGACTTAAAACTCAGAGGCAATAAATTGATAACTATAACAGAATCTAAGAATTCGTATTGGAAAATACTTGGATAATTGAAAACCATCTCCTTGTCCCTGGAGTGGTACAAGGAGGTAATTATTTAATGCTTATTAAATTTAGTCTGGGACAAACATTATATTATTAATGTTCAGCATGGGCTTTCTTCTATTTTCTCATGATTGGAATATTCAGGATAGCTAACACTTTAGTGCCAGGTACCCTTAAAAGCAGACTAGATGCATTAACCTATTCAGTGTTTACTATAAACCTTTAAATTCCATAGTGTTATTATTCACACTTAAGGAAACTTAATACATATATTTTATTACCATAACTTTGGATCAGACCAACAGCCACAGTCTTTCTAGCTACTTTGGGGAGATATTCAATTTGCACAAATGTCCTGATAGTTCTGATAAAATTCCACCTCTGTATACTGACGGTCTTATAAAATCTAAACACATTGGGCAGGGGAGCAGCTATTGGTATAATTCAATTCAATAGACCACATCAAATACAGTGAATTATTTTTACTTTTTACTAAGAACAATGGAAAGCACCTAGAAACACTAGTTGTGCTTTCCCACTTCAATGAGGCCAATAGCTAAGCAATCAAATCTTTCCATAAAAGGCTGGTACTTTTGGGGGGCAGGGGGTGGGGGAGAGGAGAGCTACAGACATAGAACGCTACAATCCCCCTGGGAGATGGCTGACTTTTTATTATTTTGCTAACCAATCTTCTTTACTTTCAGTTGACTGTATAATAATAAATCATACAGCTAGACTGATCTTACAGTGGGCTTTTTGAGTAATGTGCTGAGATAATAAACTGAGAAAAAATATCTTGGGGGGAAATTTCTTTTATTGTCTTTTATTCCTAAAGGATTATTAAAGCTTAAATCTTAGGACTGATTAGGACATAGGGAACAATAAGCAACTCTAACATCATTTTTCTTTTTAAAAAGAAACTATTTACCTAAAGAAAGTATGAGGAAGTATTAGAACATGCTGCTGGGCTCTACTGTTCCTACCCTTCTGGATAAGAAACAAAGAATGGTATTCAGTTTGTGGTGAAAGGGTAAAATGCCACCAAAAGTGATGCCATTAAAAAAGAAGACAACACTGCTGGGAGCTCAAAAACTTCTTAACAAAGAAATTTCTTTTTTGGAAAAATCAGCTTTCTTTAGCATTGTATTTGGATCAAATACTTTACTCTGAAAGAAAAATCAACATATATATGAATAAGTTTATTTAAATATATTTGTATTTATGTTTATTTCAAATATCAATCGAATTTTTCAATCATTTGCACTACTGCAGGGACAAGAAGGCAGCTGATTTTCAATTACGCTAATTATTTTTCAATATGATTGATTGAATCCTATTACGGTTAACAAAATGAAATTTAACTTCACGTTAGAATTTAATCCTTCAAGATGCCTGCTTTTACAGCTACACTTAATTGTTGAAAATCACAACCTATATCTTCAACGCTTCATCACTTTCTTGTGTAGTTTTAGTCTCTGCCATTGCAGTTGCGAAATTACAATCTATCAATAATCTTATTTTACTTAGATGTAGTGCATTTATATTTTATGGTGATTTAAACATTGCTGGTAGCTCCTAGTTTTATACATATACAAAGTAATACTCAGAATGATGTTTTGAGATACTGAATGTTCCAAAATAAAGCTTTCATATTCAGGTTCACAGTGAAGTTTCATCTTTAAATTTCAATGTAGATTTATTTGATTATTTAGAAACTTTATATTACTAGGATCCCCTTGAAAGGTCATGAAACACATGGATACCCTTGGATCCTATCCTGGTTCCTTTTTCTCACTTACTGCCTGAATTTTCTTCCTCAGGTCATTTAACTGCTCTGCTAGGAAATAACGTATAATTGTTTTCTCTTTATCCTTTTGATGGTGAGGGTAGGATTGGAATCATGCATATGGCAGCAATTTATGAACAATCAGACAGTGCTCTAACACTCCTTCCCAGAATCCCTGCTTCATCTTCTTATCTGTTCCTCCATGACTTTTGGAAATAGACAAAACTGGCTCCCTTCCAAATGAGGTATGCCACAATTCACTGCATACTTCCTCAAGGGAATGTTTCAGGCTGGGAGTGTCTCCCAAACTCTGTATACATAAGCTTAAACATAGCTGGTGATAAGTCTTGGTGGAAAAAGCCTGAGTCTTGGAGTCAAAAGAAGGCAACAAACATGGAACTGTCCTCACCAGCTATGAGGCTTTTGCCAATTTGTTACTCCTCCAAGCTATAGCAGGCTTCTCTACAGCTCAGCTGGTAAAAAAATCTGCCTGCAAGGTAGGAGACCGGGGTTTGATTCCTGGGTCGGGAAGATCCCCTGGAGAAGGAAATGGCAACCCACTCCAGTATTCTTGCCTGGAGAATCCCATGGACAGAGGACCCTGGCAGGCTACAGTCTATGGGATTACAAGAGTCAGACACAACTATAGCGACTAAGCTATAGTAGTTGTGACATGGGTAAAAATGAGATAACATTTGAACTCAGCAGTCTGCATGGCCGTTGTAGAAATCAGCCCTAGGAATATAGGTGAAAGTACTTTGTGTGTGTTAAGTCGCTTCAGACATGTTACAAACCATAAAAATAGACATGTTATGAAAATAATATTAGGAGGCATAGTTCAGTTCAGTCACTCAGTCATGTCCGACTCTTTGCGACCCCATGAACCGCAGCACGCCAGGCCTCCCTGTCCATCACCAACTCCTGAGTTTACTCAAACTCATGTCCACTGAGTAGGTGATGCCATCCAACCATCTCATCCTCTGTCATCCTGTTTTCCTCCTGCCTTCAATCTTTCCCAGCGTCAGGGTCTTTACAAATGAGTCAGTTCTTCGCATCAGGTGGCCAAAATATTGGAGCTTCAGCTTCAGCATCAGTCCTTCCAATGAATATTCAGGACTGATTTCCTTTAGGATGGACTGGTTAGATCTCCTTGCAGTCCAAAGGACTCTCAAGAGTCTTCTCCAACACATAGTGATAGATGATAAATTTCAACTCAGACATACTTTCTTTGGAATATCTGTTATATCCTGCTGTGCTGATTTTACATGGGTTTTCTCCTGTACCCACTTTTTGTACTTAATTTTACCTTTTTTCCACATTTAAACATATCATGGCACCCTATGTATTACTTAACTGAAAGTTAATTATATTGAACAAGGAAGATAAATCTGTAAACAGTAATAAGGCAATTTACTTATACTTGGATTATTAAAAAAATTGCTAAAAGCTTTTGTGATTATATTTTTATTATGTTACTAAAAGACTGTGGAAAAGAAGATGGAGTTCAATCTAATGAAATTATTTTTAAAGACCCACTGAGTAAACCAAAAAGAAAAATTTCATTCCAAATCACAATTGGTTTGCTCAGAATAGTTTTCAGAATTTATCTGTAATTGATAAAGGATTAAATTTTTTCCAGTTTCGGAACTATTTTCAGATTGTACCTGACTTTTCTTGGGAATGATAGAAAATACAGGCTCTAAACTCTACTCACTCTTGGGATTTAAAATATGTTTTTATAATTTCAATTTTGCTTACAATTTTACAGCTTACTCTGATCTTCCTCCTCTTTTATGATTTTCAAGCATTACCTACATCAAAACACTGTCTTACTTTAAACACATATGGTGAAAATCATCCAAGCAGATGGCTATCCACAGTCGTTGGTAACCAAGGATCCAGTGAGGGCTCAGTTGTTGCTGAAATGGAGTCCAATTTAATAGCTCAAATCAGGACAAGAATTAAATTGGAAATTTCAGGCTGAAATATTCTGCATTTGATCATAAAGAGATTATAGGAAGGAAAGAACACAGTAAAACAGATTGTATTTTAAAAAGAGCCAGGCTTCTGATAGTTCTATCTGTTCATAATCAAAGTAAGCAATATAGATCCATTTTTAAAACACTAATATGTATTTGATTTTTTTTTTTTAATATTTTAGGAGAGTCCAATTTCTTGCAGATGTCAGTGGCATTAACATTCTCTTTCTTGACGTTTAGAACCATGGTGTACTAGACTTGCCAAACAGAATTCAGTTTTGCTTTGTTGGAAGTGCAGGGGCGGATAATGATTTTAGCCTGTCTTCTGCCCATTCTAGCTAAGTGTTTAGATGTTTGTAAAACTTCCTGTTGTTCTCAAGCTCCCAAAAATAGTGGCAGGCAATTTTCTGTAGTGCAAACAAAACCTTCTAAGATGACTCAAGATTGGGGTTGGTCATGATCTCTTACTTGTGTAACTATATTACATACTAACTATACAGCCAGTAAAAGTAGATTCTACTGTCTCATAAGACAGAAGGCTCACTTGGTTAAATTAAAAATATTGCGGGGCAGAGATTAGAGCAAATCATGTAAGTCTTTTTAAGTCTTAAATCTTTCTGATATATGCAAATGGGGTTAATAATAGCACCTAAAGGAAGACATTATGAGGAGTCATTGACACAAAAAAGCAAATGAGATTCATAGAATATTCCTGATTTAGAGCAGAGCAGTTGGGAGTACACATATTCAGAGTCCAAATTGTGGCTCCATTACTTGCTGTTGGACCTTGGGCAAATGATCTAACCTCTCTGTTCTTTGAATTCTTCAAATATAACATGGGATTAACAAAATAATACCTCATTCATAGATTGGTTGTGAGGATTAAATGAACTGTTTGTAAAGCACTTATTACATGGCCAGCACTTACTGTTTGCTAACTAAATAACATAGCCATAAACACACAAATGTAAGTTTATCATTAGTATATATTTATCTTAAAAATGGAATATTTTTGGTAGAACTTGAAAATTGTCATATAAATATATTTTGAAATTTAGAAACTTAAATAAGGATATGATAAGAGAGTTCCAGAAAAACATCTATTTGTGCTTTATTGACTATGCCAAAGCCTTTGACTGTGTAGATTACAATAAACTGGAATCTTGAGAAACCTATATGCAGGTCATGAAGCAACAGTTAGAACTGGACATGGAACAACAGACTGGTTCCAAATAGGAAAAGGAGTACGTCAAGGCTGTATATTATCACCCTGCTTATTTAACTTATATGCAGAGTACATCATGAGAAACGCTGGTCTGGAAGAAGCACAAGCTGGAATCAAGATTGCTGGGAGAAACATCAATAAACTCAGATATGCAGATGACACCACCCTTATGGCAGAAAGTGAAGAGTTCTAATCCCAAGAAAAAAAGGACACTATTTTTCCTTTTGTTTTTTGGTATCTGTATGAGATGAAGCATGTTAACTGAACTTACTGTGGTAATTATCTCACAGTATATATAAGTCAAATCATTGTGCTGCTAGGTCACTTCAGTCGTGTCTGACTCTGTGCGACCCCATAGACAGCAGCCCACTAGGCTCCGCCATCCCTGGGATTCTCTAGGCAAGAATACTGGAGTGGGTTGCCATTTCCTTCTACTGTATGTCAATTATATCTCAAAGCTGAGAAAAAATAAAATTACTCCCAACAATAATTGATAACTTTTTTCAAATGTCAATTTTAATAGATATATACAAAAATCATTTGCATTGGTAGTAAACATTCAGTTCAGTTGCTCAGTAGTGTCTGATTCTTTGCGACCCCATGGACTGCAGCACACCAGGCTTCCCTGTCCATCACCAACTCCTAGAGCTTACTCAAACTCATGTCCATTGAGTCAGTGATGCCATTCAACCATCTCATCCTCTGTCATCCCCTTCTCCTCTGGCTTTTAATCTTTCCCAGCATTAGTAACTTGAATATTTCTTTGCTTTCATTATCATTCATTTAAATTAGTTGGACCTCATTAAAACTGGAGGAAAAAATTAAGAACTGCCAAGAAGTCAGTGTATTCGTTTTATATTGCTGCCCATAATACCCCAAAACTCAGAGGTTTAAAACAATAGCTAATTCAATATTTTATAGTTGTGTTAGTCACGAATGGGGAATCCCAGGGGTCACAGTGGTAAAGTATCCTCCTGCCAATGCAAGAGATGCAGATTCAATCCCTGGGTTGGGAAGATCACCTAGAGGAGGAAATGGCAACCCACTCCAGTATTTTTGCCCGGAGAGTTCCGTGGACAGAAGAGACTGGCAGGCTCAAGTCCATGGGGTCACAAACAGTCCGGAGGAGACTGAGCATGCACGCAAGTCAGTATATGGACACAAGCCCCATCAAGCTAAAATGAAGTTATAAACAGTGTTGTGTTTACTTTCAGAGGCTCTAGGGGAAATTTTGTTTGCGTGCCTTTTCATCCGCAAAGGCTGCTTGCATGGCTCTGGGTCGCTTCCTCCAGGGTTGAGTCTCACATGGCTTCTCCTTGGCTCTGACACTTCTCCCTAAGACGTTTAACAACTCTGTTGTCACACTGGGCCCAACCAGTTAATCCAGGGTAATCTCCCCTATTTTAAGATCAGCTGATTCACGGCATTAATGCTATCTGCAACATTAATTCCACTTTACCATAGAACCTAACATACTGAAAGTTTCTAGGGATTAGGTCATGGACATTTTTGAGGAAGCAGCATTATTCTGTCCATCACAATTAGCAACCATTAACAGGCTGCAAAATCTTCTATCTAACTAGGTTATTAGAGTACCAATTATGGGATGCAAAAGATAACTTTCATTCACCTAAAAATGCTCAAGACTAATGTAGAGGTGGGTTTTCTGCCCACAAGGTGAAGCAGATAGTAGAAAAAAGTCTTTTAAACATCATCAAAACTCACAGAAATTTGATTTAGGGAAATTTTTAGCACTGGCAACAAGATTAAAAGGATTAATTTTCACAAAGCCATTCAGGCAGTGTGTGCATTATTTGTGAATGTGTGATGTGGGCAAAGATCACCTCATTCTTTCAAATAAAAGGCAGCCAAATAACAAAGTTTTATCAACTTCTACAAACAGCTATCTTTGCAGATGGTATGGAAGACTTCCCCAAAGTATCACTAATGTAGTAGATCTTAAAGATGAATCATGGAGAATTTTACTGTGTCATTAAATATTTGTTATGTATTTTAGTCTTCCATGCATGCTAGAATTTACTACAATGATTTAAATATTAATTAAAAACCAAAAGTAGTTCTTTGCCAAAATGAAGTCTGATTTGCAGAATAAATTTAACTGATATGGTAACCTTTTTCTTTTTTTTCATTTTGATAAAACACAGAATCTTAGTTTCCTGGGAAGATTATTTAAAAAGAAAAACATATTATAATCTTATCAAGAACAGACCAATAATTCCCCCCAAAAATGTTCTTCTAGCAGGTGAAAGGAAATTGTTTGTTTTACATTAAGTACACAATTGATATTAAAGCTTATTTTTCTTTGGTAATCTCTTAGATACAATTTATATATTGACATTTTCAGTATCATGATATTTACTTTTGCAATTTATGCTTTTCTGATTAGAAATTTGGAGTGTATGATCAAAACACATCAACACAACTTAATAAATTCACACTTTGTAGGTCTCAGAAATAGAATACATTGAGACATATATGGATTTTTATTTACTCTGTTACCACAGAAAACCAAACAAATAATAACTTTGTAGCCAGTTTTACCATGAAAATTAAGAACAAGTTGAAATATATTCAAGTACAGTTCCATTTGTTTACTCACAGTGCCAGACCGACTTTAAAATGCATTAGTCTCTTTCAGGGCCATGATCAATACTTTTAAAACTTTCAACTCTCCTGGGTTTCTTAAAACCCATGGTCTGTAATGTAATCAACTGGTGGTATCAGTTAATTTTCAATATTCTTCTATTGAATCTCCTAGTCTGTATCCCTGTTGCTTTAGCTCAAAGGAAATCAAAAGGGGACTTCAGAAACTAGAAGCAACATCCTCTTGAATTAAGTTTTGTATGACTGCAAACATTTTGATTTTAACTAGTGAGAAGATGGGCACTGTTGATTTCTAAGCAGATAACTACTCACCAATTCTAAGCATAAGATCATAATTCTGCCCTAACTGCAATTAAATTCTGCCTGTAAGATCAGTTTTTTTTTTTTTTTTTTTAATAGGGAATAGGATCTTTAGTTTTCTAAGTAACCTTTCCTATGGGATCTATATAACAGTTGCACGGGTGCCAATCCTAAAGAAAGACAAAGCCAAAGAATGCTCAAACTACAGCACAATTGCACTCATTTCACACGTTAGCAAAGCAGTGCTCAAAATTCTCCAAGCCAGGCTTCAACAGTACGTGAACCATGAACTTCCAGATGTTCAAGCTGGATTTAGAAAAGGCAGAAGAACCAGAGATCAAACTGCCAACATCCACTGGGTCATCAAAAAAGCAAGAGAGTTCCAGAAAATCACCCACTTCTGTTTTATTGCCTACGCCAAAGTCTTTGATTGTGTGGATCACAACAAAGTGTGGAAAATTCTTCAAGAGATGGGAATACCAGACCACCTAACCTGCCTCCTGAGAAATCTGTATGCACGTCAGGAAGCAACAGTTAGAACTGGACATAGAACAACAGACTGGCTCCAAATGGAGAAAGGAGTATGTCAAGGCTGTATATTGTCACCCTGCTTATTTAACTTATAAGCAGAGTACATCATGCAAATATCAGGCTGCATGTAGCAGAAACTGGAATCAAGATTGCCAGGAGAAATATCAATAACTTTATATGCATATGACACCACTCTTACGGCAGAAAGCAAAGAACTAAAGAGCCTCTTGATGAAAGTCAAAGAGGAGAGTGAGAAAGTTGGCTTAAAATTCAGCATTCAGAAAACAATGATCATGGCATCTGAGCCCATCACTTCATGGCAAATAGATGGGGAAAGAGTGACAGGCTTTATTTTCTTGGGCTCCAAAATCACTGCAGATGGTGACTGCAGCCAGGAAATTAAAAGATGCTTACTCCTTGGGAAAAAAGTTATGATCAACCTAGACACCATACTAAAAAGCAGAGACATTACTTTGCCAACAAAGGTCCATCTAGTCGAAGCTATGGTTTTTCCAGTAGTCATGTATGAATGTGAGAGTTGGACTACAAAGAAAGCTGAACACCAAAGAATTGCTCCTTCTGAACTGTGGTGTTGGAGAAGACTCTTGAGAGTTCCTTGGACTGCAAGGAGATCCAACCAATCTATCCTAAAGGAAATCAGTCCTGAATATTCATTGGAAGGACTGATGCTGAAGCTGAAACTCCAATACTTTGGCCACCTGATGTGAAGAACCAACTCATTTGAAAGACCCTGACGCTGGGAAAGATTGAAGGCGGGAGGAGAAAGGGATGACAAAGGGCAAGATTGTTGGATGGCATCATCAACTCAATGGACATGAGTTTGAGTAAATTCCGGGTGTTGGTGATGGACAGGGAGGCCTGGCGTGCCGTAGTCCATAGGGTCACAAAGAGTCGGACACAACGGAGCGACTGAACTGAACTGATATCCTTTCAGTTGTTTTCGACTCTTTTCAACCCCATCGACTTGTAGCCTGCCAGGTTCCTCTGACAATGGGATTTTCCAGGCCAGAATACTGGAGTGGGTTGCCATGCCCTTCTTCAGGGGATCTACCCAACTCAGGGATTGAGCACCTGTCTCTTAAGTCGCCTGAATTGGCAGGCACGTTCTTTACCACTAGTGCCACCTGTGAAACACATTTAGCAGTTAATCTAGGTCAAATGATAACATGCCTTATACTCAAGCAGATCATTGCTTGTATTGGTTGGGTTTTAGCTGTTCCCTAATTAGTTTGTATTTCTAATTATAATTCAATTAAATTATTAAGTGACTATGAATAAAAATAAATTTGGCTTACTTATTTACTTATAAATAAACTAAATTGAATACTATGGAAAGTTATTAAAGGTTAGTCACTAAAAAAACCCCTTATGTCAAATTAGGTGGAAGAGGCAACTCTAAACCAAAGGGTAAAATCTCCACTGGTTAAATTGCATTAGAGAAATTTTTAAAACAAACAAACAGAACTTGAAATAAAAGTGTATGGTGCTTCTATAAGAAAGATAAAGTGAAATACCAATTAGCAGACCTGGTCTGAAAAAATTAAAAAAAAAAAAAGGAAACTGGTTTAATCAAAAGTTTGGCAAACAAATGTACATGTCTACATATTTAATTGAAATAAAATGTTGGACACACACACACATATATATATATTTATGTTTTTATGAGTTTTTACAACTTTGTGTTCTAATGACATTTTTTTGATTAACTGATAAACTAACTCCTGGTCTTATTTTTAGATAGCAAGAGTTTACAGAAAGTTCCCAACCCTCTCTTTTAATCGTGAATGTAACCACAAAGCACTGTGGAATGCTGGCTCACTGAAAATGAACTATGTATTTGACAACATCATCCAGGGCCTTGAAGTTAACTTGGTTACGTTTTATTTTCATGACCCTTGACAAAGTTTTTAACCATGCGAGTTTAGTTTCTTTGACTCTGGACAAAGTTCTTAAACACTCAGATTCGGTTCCTTTATTTTTAAATATAGAATTTAAAACCCCAATCTTCAAGAGATCTGATTAGTAAATATATGCAAAAATATGTGGCATAGAGCAGTCACTAAATAAATGTTAGTTCCCCTCTCTTGACCTGGAACTATATATATGCTCTTTTAGAAGATTTATGCAGAACTCTGTTGATTTTCTTCAGGATCTATTTCCCTTTACATTTTTATTTATAAAACTTAATATTACAGCAAAAATTCTACTTAATTTGTGAATGTGTAGTAGGTATTTGAGCTATAAAACTCATTATGGTTTTGAGTCTTAAAGAAATCAGTGTGTCTCCACTGTATTGAAGAATCCTGCTTGTCTTGCTTAAACGTGAATGCGAGAACACTGTAAGCGGTGTCATGCCTTTTATAACTAGATGCTTAATGCAATTCTCCCCTTGACTTGCCTTCTGAAAACTTTACTTGATGTCTTCTAAAACATTCTGATTAGGGTAAATAAAGAATAAAATCTTTTATTTGGATTTAAACCTATTTAATCAGAAGCAAATTGCCTCAAAATAATGGTGTTGGCCATACAGCATAGAAAAGCTCTAGTTGTAAATTTCGTAATCTAGGACACCAATGACTAAACTAAGTGCTCTTTCTCCACAACTGGACACATGCAAAGCCTTATAATGCAAGAAAATGATAGACTACTTTGGATTTTCATCTACCCACAAAAATGGAATTATTACCTCCTTTTGAACAACTATCAATGAGAAGAAATCTTTCTGCTCATATGTTTAAACATACTTTATATGATAACTGCTTTTATTTTAAAATGCCTCTTGAAAGATTTACTTCTCTCCCAATACTGGGCAATGACAAGATAAAAATACAAGACACTTTCCCTATGGTTTGGATGTTTCTCTGTCCCTCTTATTTTTGTTTTTTAAATAATAAAATATACAGTAGTTGAGTGGAAAAAATTGATGAATTAAGTGCATAATGAAAAATAGCATCCTATACTTTTCTGCTTTGTGGGTATGTTTCTAGATCCACAAGAGAGATGTGGCATTAGTGGATGAAAGTGTTTAGCATATATGCTGTGTGTTTAGGTGCTCAGTTGTGTCTGACTCTTTGTGACCCCATGGAGTGTAGCCCACTAGGCTCTTCTGTCTATGGGGATTCTCCAGGCAAGTATACTGGAGTGGGTTGCCATGCCCTCCTCCAGGGAATCTTCCCAACCCAGGGATTGAATCAAGTCTTTCGCATTGCAGGCAGATTCTCTACCATCTGAGCCACTAGGGAAGCCCTTTTAGTAAGTCTGTAATGATACATTAAATAACTCTAAAGTAAAATGGCATTGTCGGAGAAAAACTTATCTATCACATATTACCATAATCAATAAAACATATCAACAGATATTGTCATTATTATAATAAAGAACTTAATCCTATTTACCAATTCTGATTAAATCATAAGTTTTTAACTAATGTGAGATTAAAATATGGTATTCTATATCTCTAACTTTTGATAAATATCTATTTTGCTATATTATTTAATATAAAATAATATTATTAAGCATTATATTTTAACAGAGAGAATGGCTTTAGTCTAGCATATATTCATGATTTCTTTGCCCAAGCCAAAATATATTAAGTGCTTTTGTTAACATAAAATGTATTTCCTACAAATTAAAATTAAAAAGAAAACTGCAGTTAAGTAAACGGCAATAAATTCAAATAGAAAATAAAGTATTTGCTAGTTTATTTTATGCTCGGCATCTATTATTTTTATTTAAAAACCATTAGATAAGAAGCTTAAGCAGAAAAATTAAAACTAAAATAGCTTTTTCATGGGGAGTAGCTCTTTTGTATACAATGTTCAGTACAATAAGACTCTTTTTATCATATGTTTAAAGTTAACATAGTATTGACTCTAAAATGTTAAAAGATATTACAGACTTTATGGGTGAAAAGTAACAGAAAACAAACTATTATTAGCTGTGTGCCAGACACTTAAGAGTTTAAGGCAAGAAGAGAAAATTGGTTGGTACCTGCGCATCACCGGCTTGGGGTGGGGGCTTTGGAATTTAGAGATCTCTTACTTTTTTCCTGCTTCAAACTAGTATTATTGAATTGGTCATCAGTAAACTGTTTTAATTCATGACTTGGATCATTCTACCGTGCTAGGGGAAACAATATGATGGTCTACCATTTAGCCATGTCTTTTATTTTTGCACAGTAGTGGTCCTCAGAATACTGTTCAGACAATCATAATATGAATAGTGTGGTTTTTAAATTCAGTACTATTTTTAGTAGATGTGAAAGAGTCAAAAAAGTCACCTTTTTAAAAAGATAACTTCATCCGCATTTATAAGATCTCAGGAGAGTTATCTGCTAATATTTAATTGTGTTGGACTGGAATTTAGTGCTGTTACCTGTGATGAAGCTACAGTTTATTTTTCCACTTGGAGGAGATAACAAAACGAGAGGGAAGAGGAGCCCACGTGGTGGGTCCCTTCCTTCTGCTTCAGGAGGCCAGCATTTTCTGGTTGTTGAAACACAGAACGTTTTAGTTTGAAGAAACATGTAGAAACCACAAAGCCGCCTCCTACTATTTGCAGGAGGTGATGGAAAAGACGATTCTTTGCCATCTGAGTGTCTGCGGCCTCCAATCCACCGTTCAAAACTCGAGGTGGGTGATCCAGAGAGGGTGTGTGTGAGCTGAACAAGCACCAGAAGGACAGAGAGCAGAGGGAACTTAGTAAAAGTAGAACACAAACTTCCTGCCTAGATGCTGACAGGATGAGAGATGGCCAACAGAGAAGGAGCCAACATGCCCGGGAGAGGCGTTCACGGGCGTGAATGGGAAATTCATTATAGAGTTTTCCCTTATTTAGAAAAGTTGCTGACAGCTGTCGAGCTGGTGAGTAGATGAGAATCTTAAGTATTGCTCTGTTCTGTGTTTTGATCTTATTTTAAAAGTTCTTTGAAGGCAAGAGGGGAGAATTCAAGTTCTTCATGAATTCCTATTGGAGGCTAAAACTAAGTTTTATTTTAATCTTGCAAACATCAGGCGCTAAATCAAGTGGGTCTCTGAGATCAATAATTTATAATCCTAGGAAGAAACACATCAGGAAAGGCAAGGTGCTTCTCTTAAGTTGATCTCATTGGTCAGGTAGGTTCAGTTGCTCAGTCATGTCCAACTCTTTGTGACCCCATGGACTGCAGCACGCCAGGCTTCCCAGTCCATCACCAACTCCCGGAGCCTCCTCAAACTCATGTCCATCAAGTCAGTGATGCCATCCAGCCATTTCATCCTCTGTTGTCCTTTTCTCCTCTCACCTTCAATCTTTCTGAGCATCAGGATCTTTTCAAATGAGTTAGTTCTTCACATCAGGTGGCCAAAGGACTGGAGTTGCAGCTTCAGCATCAGTCCTTCCAATGAATATTCAGGATTGATTTCCTTTAGGATGGACTAGTTGGATCTCCTTGCAGCCCAATGGACTCTGAAGAGTCTCCTTCAATACCACAGTTCAAAAGCATCAATTCTTTGGTGCTCAGCTTTCTTTATAGTGCCACTCTCACATCCATACATGACTACCAGAAAAACCATAGCCTTGACAAGATGGACTTTTGTTGGTAAGGTAATGTCTCTGCTTTTTAACATGCTGTCTAGGTTGGTCATAGCTTTTCTTCCAAGGAGCAAGTGTCTTTTAATTTCATGGCTGCAGTCACCATCTGCAGTGATTTTGGAACCCCAAAACATAAAGTCTGTCACTGTTTCTACTGTTTCCCCATCTATTTGCCATGAAGTGATGGGACCAGATGCCATGATCATTGTTTTCTGAATGTTGAGTTTTAAGCCAACTTTTTCACCCTCCTCTTGTGTTCATCAAGAGGCTCTTTAGTTCTTCACTTTCTGCCGTAAGTGTAATATCATCTGTATATATGAGGCTATTGATATTTCTCCCGGCAATCTTGATTCCAGCTTCTGCTTCATGCAGCCCAACATTCTGCATGATGTACTCTGCACATAAGTTAAATAAGCAGGGTGACAATATACAGCCTTGACGTACTCCTTTCCCGATTTGGAACCAGTTTTGTTCCATGTCCAGTTCTAACTGTTGCTTCCTGACCTGCATACAGATTTTTCAGGAGGCAGGTCGGGTGGTCTGGTATTCCCATCTCTTTAAGAATTTTCCACAGGTCACTGTGGCCAATTAGGACAGTATCATTCAGCCAGGACATGCTTCCTTCCTTTCTAATCATCCCCAAGTTCATTTCCTGTAAGAATCATGTTCAGAAGCAAAAACTAATTTACCAAGATGTATCAAAGCAACTGCCCTCCCATCAAAGTCCAAACCTTCTCTTTTCTGTTAAACTTACTCTCATAATAGAATAATGTAAGGCAGAGTTCTAACACTAAAAGAACATTACTAACATGCTTGTAGAGACAGAAGAAAAGGTTGATTGGAATAATATCCAGTACACATTTTAAAGAAATACAGGGATTTCTCTCTCTCTTTTTTTTTTCATGACTGTGGTATACATGAAGAAATTATTATCTGATATTTACAGAGGGCTTATTCTGTGTTGGATGCTAACAGCATCACACTGGTTAACTCATTTAGTCCTCACTAAGTGAAAGAGGTTCTGTTGGGATCATTCACATTTTTCCTATAAACAAACTGAAGCACTAAGCCCTGGGGGCTGGTTCAAGTTCACACCTTTGGCAAACAGGAGAGCTGGCACTTTGATGCTGGAGATCACATGCTCAGCATTACATACACAGGGACACCTCAGAGATGATGATGGTTGGGTTCCAGATGATCGTAATAAAGCCAATACTGTGAGAATAAATCATACAAAGTTTTTGGTTTCCCAGGTCATAGAAAAAGTAAAGTCTAAACTATGCTGTAGTCGATTAAACTATGCTGTAGTGCAGCAACAGTATATCTAAAAAACAATGCAGATTTTCATACAATTGTATTTTCTTAAAAGATGCATGTGTAACAAACATAACTCTAAGTGAGAAAAGTGCTTATTGGGCCCATGAATAATTAAATCCTTAATTTATTTTAATTATAATAATGGCTATAAAATTGAATCAATACTAAGGTGATATGAACTTATATTTCATCCAATTATGTGTTTTTTGTAACTTTTGGGAAAAGTTACATTAAAATAACTAATTCTATCCTATAACATCTAATTTGCTCTGTTACAATTTTTGTATTGGGTTGGCCAAAAAGTTCATTCAGTTTTTCTATCTTAAGGAAAAGCCCAAATGACTTTTTTGGGCAACCCAATATAAAATAAACAGTTAACTATACAGAATGAAGAGCATGAAAGTCAAAGTGTTAGTCATTCAGTTGTGTCTGACTGTTTTTGCGACCTCATGAACTGTAGCCTGCCAGGCTGTCCATGGAATTCTCCAGGTAAGAATACTGGAGTGGGTTAACATTCCATTCTCCAGGATATTTTCCCAACCCAGGGACTGAACCCAGGTCTCCTGCATTGCAGGCAGATTCTTTGCCATCTAAGCCACCAGGGAAACCCAATTATTTTAATTTAGTCTTAGGCTTTGCTGGTGGCTCAGCTGGAAAAGAATCAGCCTGCAATGCAGAAGACCTGGGTTTGTTCTTGGGTTGGGAAGACCCCCTGGGAAGGGAAAGGCTACCCACTCCAGTCTTCTAGCCTGGAGAATTCCATGGACAGTATAGTCCATGGGGTCACAAAGAGTCAGACATGACTGAGTAACTTTCACTTTCACTTTTCAAAGTCTAGGTATAAAAGTATAGAAAACTTATATAAGCACTGTTTCTCTTAATTGAAAGCAGTATTCTCACACCAGCTTTGCTAGAGTCCTGTGTACTTTATCTATTGCAAATCATGACAACACGCACCTCTAAATTACAGATAACTTTTTTTTTTACAGATAACTTTTATCTGATATTTCTGTTGTTTTTGTTAGTCCCATCCTGATTTCCAGTTACCTGCTTTTATTAATGATGAAGTACATCTTTCTTTAGTAACTTAGATCCTCTTTTTATTCCCTTGAATTCCACACTCTCCATATTTATCATTTCCCATCTTAATTTGGATACAGAATGTGATTTTATTCTTCAAACCTAGTCTTTCTCTGTTGTCCCACTGATTAAATATCAAAGAGCATCTGATGTTAAAGGTACTGTGCCAGACTCTGGACATATGGAGATAAATATTTAGTCACAGTCTTCTGAGGTCAAATAAGCCATTACAACCTCATGTGATAATTGCTATACTCTAGGGAAACCTGAAGAGCTGATTTTGGGGTGACTTTGTCCTGGTTGGCCAAAGGAAATGATTCCTAAGTTGACTTAAGTCATCAGTGGAAGTTAGCCATCCAGCTATGGTGACTTAATCACCTCTTACCCCCAGCACCTCACATGATACCTGTCTCTGACACACAGTTGCTGCTGCTAAGTCGCTTCAGTCGTGTCCGACTCTGTGCAATCCCATAGACAACAGCCCACCAGGCTCCCCCGTCCCTGGGATTCTCCAGGCAAGAACCCTGGAGTGGGTTGCCATTTCCTTCTCCAATGCATGAAAGTGAAAAGTGAAAGTGAAGTCGCTCAGTCGTGTCTGACTCCTAGCGACCCCATGGACTGCAGCCTACCAGGCTCCTCCGTCCATGGGATTTTCCAGGCAAGAGTACTGGAGTGGGTTGCCATTGCCTTCTCTGGCTGACACACAGTAGGTACTCAATAAAGGTGGAGCTGATTGAAGAGCAGGCAAGGAGTTGGGGGAAACTGAAGATAACTATCTAGGTCTGAGTATGTGTGGTAGTTAATGAGCTTCTCTGGTGGCTCAGATGGTAAAGAATTTGCCTTCAGTGTGAGAGACCCAGGTTTGATCTCTGGGTTGGGAATATCCCCTGAAGAAGCAGATAGCAGCCCACTCCAGTATTCTTGCCTGGAGAATTCTGTGGACAGAGGAACCTGAAGGGCTACAGTCCACGGGGTCACAAAGAATTGGACATGACTGAACAACTAATACTTTCACTGTAGTTGGAGAATTGGAAATGGGTTTGCAAATATGCTGGGGGCTATAGAATAGCCTTCTCTACCAAACAAAGGTATTTACATCGAAGACAATGAGATTTCAAAGAGGAGACCATATCTAACTTATACTTTTATAAAGTCTACTTTAATTTCTTATGCTTCATCTTGCTAATTGGCCTGATAGCGCTTCTCTCAACCTCTTACTAAAGCACCAACATGATGAAAAAAACAAACGGTACCTTAATAACATTCAAATACCAAGACAGAAAACCTATTCATAAGAATCTACAAGAAATCTCTACCTATATGTCAAGCTGGATTGAGAAAAGTGATTGGTGGCTTAACTGTAGGTAACTTCTGTGACAAAAATGCAGACCAAAGCCATCAAAATGGAAAGAAAGCACTATCCCTCTCTTGTGATACCCTGCTTCTTATTCAGAGATCCAAAATGTGTGCTAAGAACAAAGCAAAACCAGCATCCAAAGTAGTTACCCTGTGCGCTGTGACAATTATGTGTAGATAAAAATATTATGTCCATGTCTCTCTTTTCCTCCTCTTCAAGATCATTGTTTTATACATTTTTCAGAGATGGCAACAAGAAACTTTTTCCCTACTGTTTATAGACTGCTTAAAATAAAACACTTATATACCAGACTGTGTAGACTATCTCAGCATATAAAAAAGACAGTAAATTCGGCAGGTGACATTTCAGACCACGATCAATACAAGTAAAAGTTATTAACGTAAGAAAATATTAACATAAAGATCTAGAACAAAATACAAGTGTACACGCAACTAATTTCTGGATGGGAGATGACATCCTAAGAATTTAATTCTAAAAGGAAAGGACTTTATTAAAAAACAAAAAAACAAACTTGGATGCTTCTTGCTCCCTAGTAGCTTGCTTGCTATTCCAGAGTACATATGACAGTCCTAGATTTCCCTGGTGGCTCAGACTTCCCTGGTGGTAAAGTGTCTGTCTACAGTGCGGGAGACCTGGGTTCGATCCCTGGGTTGGGAAGTTCCCTGGAGAAGGAAAAGGCAACCCACTCCAATACTCTTGCCTAGAAAATCCCATGGACGGAGGAGCCTGGTGTCCATGGGGTCGCAAAGAGTTGGGCACAACTGAGCGATCACATCAAGACGGAGCATGTCTATGTCTATATTCCCTACCATAAAGATTGCAACTGTGTATTTCTGGTCTCTACCTACTGCCTGTCACATATTAGGTATCAATACATATTTCTTCTATGATTTTTTTTCTAAAATCACAAAGATAGAAAAAGAACTTTCAACAAAAATAATACTCGCCAGCCAAGAAGAAAACATTCATACTCTAGTAGAAAAACGTATTTATAATGTCCAGGTTCTTCAGACATCTGAATTATTAATAAAATATTTCTAAATGCTTATTCTCCCTTCAAATAAAAAAAGTAATATTAAAACTAGATAATACAAATTTTGCCTATCAAATTGACAAGTTGATGTACCTTGTTACACAGGATGGTGGTGTGAATGTAGATTTATCACAGTCAGTCTTGCTAGAATAATTACAAAGAGAAAACTAGGAGATGTACAATCACAATTTGAAAATAAATGTAGACATGGCATTGAACAAAACCCAGTTGTGTTCTTTATAGTCCTGTAGATCGCAGTATACTCCAAATAATGTACAGGAAATAAGGAAAAATACAAAAATACATATTCAAGAGTCAAATCAAATAAGATGACTGATAATAATTCAGCCATATACCCCAAACACTAGTTATGTCATTCTCCATGTTCTCTCTGCAGGAAACTCTTGTATGTAAACTATACTTCCTACTTGGTGACATTCCAGACTTATCACTCTCCTTATTCTTAGATATGCATTATTCTGATTGTTTTCACTAAGATCAGGGGTGCAACCCAGGGGATAGATGTATTTTGCTAATACATGCATTATGTATGTCCACATATTGTGTTAACAGAGACATTCAAGACACAATCATATGTTTTATTCTGTATGTGCTTTTATTATACTTTTATTTTCTAAATTTTGAACTAAAAGTCAAAATAAATTAGATGTTTACTTTTATTTTGTATTATGTGTATTCTTATGACTGTATTATCTAATTAAACATATATAAACAGCATATAAATGTGTATAAACATTTTTGATGGTGATGGTAAGTCTGTTCATTTCTCATATTATTAAATATCTGTTCATTTAAGTAGGTTTCTGCTGCATATGTTTGTAGGATTATGTTATCTTTTTATTCTAAAATTTGCTAAAAGTTTCATTTAAAAAACAGATATTTGGCTTTTATTAAGTACTTTTGATATCTTTCCAGAAGATCGTTTAATTTTTTAATGTCTGAATTAATATTTTATAAAGTTAATCATCCTTGTTTTCCTGGAATAAATCCTACCTGATCAGGGTGTTCTACTATTTCAATAAACTGCTCATTTTGAATTGGTAATATTTTCATCTAATGTTTTATACATATGTTCATGAGAATTTGGTAAAGAGAGATTAGATAAGCAGACACACAGATACACATAGACAATATTTGCACACCTTTGTCTGGTTTTATTTTACTAGTAGTGGAGCTTCATATTATCTTTTTCAAAACTTTCCTGTTTTTTCTATGGTCTGGGACTGTTTGAAAAAACAGAAATGGGGAAAAGGGAGTTACTGCTAATAGGCACAAGGTTTCTTTTGAGGATGATGAAATGTTCTAAAATTAGATTATGGAGATGTTTGCACAACTGTGTAAATATAAAATCCATGGAACTATACTCTTCAAGCATGTGGACTTTATGGTATGTAAATTACTTCTCAATAAAGCTGTTTAAAAGAGTATTATTTCTTGAAGATTTAACAGACTCTATACAAATGTTTTTTCTAGCAATTTTCCTATCAAATCTTGAAATTTATTTGTATACAATTTCACTCAATATTTCACACATTTTGTTTATCTATACTCATGTTTTCTATGTCTTTCCTAACATCAATACTGTTTTTCTTTGTCTCTGTTTCTATTTGAAAAATAATTTCTTCAGTAACTTTTCAAGTAAATTTTTTTATTCAAGTCCATTTTAAGTGCGTTTATATTTCACTAAGTTTTTCCTTATAATCCCTTAATTTTTAACAGATGTTGGATTATTCTTTTTTTTTTATAGCTTATTGGTTAAATTTGTGTGTATAGAAAAAAACAATAAAAAGAAATAGGTTAAAACTAAGCAGCCTGGCTTATTGGTGATTTTAATTTTTACCCTCAGATAATATATATTTTTTAATATATAATTTTTTCAGATAATATATAATTTTCTATATTTCTAGCGTTATCTAGAGTCAGCATACATCACTGTTATAATAAAAAATAACCACTATAAAAATTACATTTATATAAAAATACTGAAGTTTTTCTTTTAGGTTGAAGAATTAACAGAACATTTTGATGATAACTTTCAAAGCATTTGTGACATAGTTGTTTGGATTAACCTGTGTTAAAATCTATTTTTTGTTATCAAACAATACATGTATATTGTTTCCTCTTACTCTGTCCTTGTTTGAACAATGATTATGAGAAAAAGCTTAATTTTAGTCTTTTCTTCTCATTTGCATAGATATATATTAATAATATAAAAATTATGTGTCCTTTGTCTTTTAAAATCAGATAAGATCTATGAAAAAAGATTTCTAAAATTTTTATTAGAACCACATTTGCCTCTGCGAAAGCATCAGTAATATTGTCAAAGTGAAAGTTAAAGTCATTCAGCCTTGCCCAACTCTTTGTGATCCCATGGACTACACAGTCCATGAAATTCTCCAGGCCAGAATACTGGAGTGGGTATCCATTCACTTCTCCAGGGGATCTTCACAACCCAGGGACTGAACCCAGGTCTCCTGCATTGCAGGCAGATTCTTTACTAACAGCTATCAGGGAAGCCCAAAGTGAAAGTGAAATGGAATTCTCCAGGCAGGAATATGGGAGTGGGTAGCCCATTCCCTTCTTTATGGGATCTTCCCAACTCAGGGATCAAACCTGATTCTCCTGCATTGCAGGCAGATCGTTTACCATCTGAGCCACCAGGGAAGCCCCCCATATTGTCAAATGCCATCATTATAAGTGACCTCATTCAACGTAAGGGATGAGGTTTGTATGTGTAGGAGAAATGTCAAAAGTTAATTGAGGAATTCCTGTGAAGTTTCAAGAGAAGGCAGGACCCAAATAGATTTCTCCATTTTTTTTTTAATAAAGCTAAATAAATCAGAGTATTCAAAAGGCAGATCATTCAAGATTCTGGGAAGTTGTCAGCTAATAAAGAAAAATTTTTCTTAAGATTAGTGGTTCTTGTTGTTTGAATGCATGTGATTTATCTGTCAGATGGTTCATTCTCTGTTCCTTCAACTTGGATGCATATTTGATACCTCCCTTCTTGGATCCCATGTTGTACGAAACTCATGAGTTGGGTGTGGCTTGAGGATGCACTACTTTGGGACATAATTATGTAGTTTTATTGAAATCCAAAAGTGTGTGCATGTATGTGCATGTCTATATATATTTCTATCATAAATGTCCACATACCTAAGAGTTGAGGTGACTGACCCAATCATCAAGGTGAAAAGCAGGGGGACTGAATGAATGCACTGACACAGACGTGTTCTGCACTGGCAGAACAGATGTTAGTTTGGAGACAGGTAAAACTGACAGGTTGATACAGGTTAGACATCAAATCGGATATGATGGGCCAGAGATTAAAGTCAATGATGTCTAACAGGTTTCTGTCTTCGCAAAATTATCCGAAGGTTGTATTTATGTATATTGAACATATCAATGCAGAAACAAATGGTAGAAATAAAAGATCAGTTCAGTAATTATTTAGTTTATATTGTCTATAGTGCGTATGGGTTCAACAAGGTCTAATTAAAATGCAGTCATTATGAAGCTGTGGGGTAGGTTAGTTCAGTCATGGGGAATGAATAGACTGAAAAGAACGTCCAAGACAGAATCTTGGAAAACAAAAGCCTTTGAAGCAGACACATAGGTTTCAAAGTAGAAAGAATAGAAAGGTTGCAGTGGAGACCACGAACATATCAATGACAAGTGAGTCATTAGCTCTATTCAGTGCTTTAAAGAGGTCAAGTAATTTAAACACTAAAAACTATTTTTTGGACTTAGAAATCCTAGAAGACACAGTGAAATATCAGAAGAAATCTGTTGTCGATATGAGTCCAAATGGAGAGATGAGTGAGTTGGGGAATCATATGTAAATGAAAGAAAATGATTTCAAAGTGTTTGGCTCTCAGCTCAAAAGCCTTTACAACTCATACTTCTAAAACGAATAACATTGTGACGACATTGGTTCAGTTCAGTTCAGTTCAGTCGCTCAGTCATGTCCGACTCTTTGCGACCCCATGAATCGCAGCACGCCAGGCCTCCCTGTCCATCACCAACTCCCGGAGTTCACCTAGACTCACGTCCATCAAGTCAGTGATGCCATCCAGCCATCTCATCCTCTGTCGTCCCCTTCTCCTCCTGCACCCAATCCCTCCCAGCATCACAGTCTTTTCCAATGAGTCAACTCTTCGCATGAGGTGGCCAAAGTATTGGAGTTTCAGCTTTAGCATCATTCCTTCCAAAGAAATCCCAGGGCTGATCTCCTTCAGAATGGACTGGTTGGATCTCCTTGCAGTCCAAGAGACTCTGAAGAGTCCTCCAGCACCACAGTTCAAAAGCATCAATTCTTCGACGCTCAGCCCTCTTCACAGTCCAGCTCTCACATCCATACATGACCACAGGAAAAACCATAACCTTGACTAGACGAACCGTTGTTGGCAAAGTAATGTCTCTGCTTTTGAATATGCTATCTAGGTTGGTCATCACTTTCCTTCCAAGGAGTAAGCATCTTTTAATTTCATGGCTGCAGTCACCATCTGCAGTGATTTTGGAGCCCAAAAAAATAAAGTCTGACACTGTCTCCACTGTTTCCCCATCTATTTCCCATGAAGTGATGGGACCGGATGCCATGATCTTTGTTTTCTGAATGTTGAGCTTTAAGCCAACTTTTTCACTCTCCACTTTCACCAAGAGGCTTTTGAGTTCCTCTTCACTTTCTGCCATAAGGGTGGTGTCATCTGCATATCTGAGGTGATTGATATTTCTCCCAGAAATCTTGACTCCAGCTTGTGTTTCTTCCAGTCCAGCGTTTCTCATGATGTACTCTGCATATAAGTTAAATAAGCAGGGTGACAATATACAGCCTTGACGTACTCCTTTTCCTATTTGGAACCAGTCTGTTGTTCCATGTCCAGTTCTAACTGTTGCTTCCTGACCTGCATACAAATTTCTCAAGAGGCAGATCAGGTGGTCTGGTATTCCCATCTCTTTCAGAATTTTCCAGTTTATTGTGATCCACACAATCAAAGGCTTTGGCATAGTCAATAAAGCAGAAATAGATGTTTTTCTGGAACTTTCTTGCTTTTTCTATGATCCAGTGGATGTTGGCAATTTGATCTCTGGTTCCTCTGCCTTTTCTAAAACCAGCTTGAACATCAGAAAGTTCACGGTTCACATATTGCTGAAGCCTGGCTTGGAGAATTTTGAGCATTACTTTACTAGCATGTGAGACCTGAGCTTTTCCATTGTTTACTCTTACACATTTTTTCCATTTACCATTCACTTAAAAAAGTAACTTCGTTTTTCTTATGTTCACGCTCTTTAAATGTGAATACTACTCCTCTTCAATTTTACAAAATTAGACTATTAAAAACTCCCAGTGAATCCTTCATGAATATTTTCTTTCATTCCTTTTTACTTCTTCATCCCTGTCAATCTTTCTTTTGTGTCATCTTTCTGAGACCACATATACATTCTTAAGGGCACAGAATATCACTTATTTCTCTTAGTATTATGGCACTAAGCTTAGTGTCTCTATTTTAATATACGTGTGTTTGATGGGTATTATTCTCTTCCCTCGGTCTTTAAACCTCTCAAGACTTCCAAGAAAGTTTGTGGGCTACTGGTTGCTCACAATTCTTAAAGTTAAAAAAAAAAAAAAAAAGATCCTACTTGAAGTTTGGGAAATGCCATATATTTTTTTTTTCATGGAGATTCTAAATATACATGAGCATAGAAGAATCTCAGGAAAGTTCTCAATAGTTTAGTATTTTAAATTAATGCATATTAGTATGTTACAGTACTATTTAGAAAATGATAAACTTTCGAACACCTAGAAATTAGTTTTAATTTGTCCTTCAGAGAAGGTCTCCAGACATTAACTTGACTTTACTCTTGCTCACCAACTGTCTACATTTTGATTAATTTTGTGTTTCCATAGAGGGTTTCATAGTTCCCATTTTTTTTGTTCGTTCTTCTCACATTATTCTCACACATGCAGTATATATTGTTACACCTCCTACCTCCTACTGTTACTCATATAAAATGAGTTTAACATCTAGACTTCATCTCAAGATTCCTTATGCTTCACCGCAGTGAAGAAATTTTCATGCTCTGCCATACCAAATCTAAATCAAAACCTAAATAGCTAGCTTTCTTCATGTCTTTACACTAAGCCTTTATGTTAGCCTTGTAGCTCTTCCTGCTGAAGGTGTATTCCTAATTGCAAGTCAAATATGGTCGTTCTCTGGTCTTGCCAAGTAAATGACTTTGGACAAACTTCTTGGTTGGTAAATACCTCAAGTTTTCTTTTATTTAGACTATTTTATTTTCCTTTGAAGTTTTATGCTTAATCTAACCAGTTTTGACTTTTAGGAGTTTATGAAGGTTTCTGCAAATCTAATTTTTAGTTTTTTTATAAAGTCATCTGTGTTTATAGGTGATTGTCATAGCAATATTACAAAATCTTAATCTACCATATATTGGCTGTGATGTGAACTTTAATCCTTTAATATTTTGATTCACAATAAAAATGTTTATTTTTGAATGCAAATAATTCTATAATCAATGTTCAGTTTATTTTTCTATATTTATTTAATACCAGGTCTTGGGATCACAAAGATGACTATAACTAATAACACAAAATCTAAAAAGTAATGACAGTATCACTTTCTGGACATACTGTGCTCGCCATTAGGGTTAAAGCTCTATTTGATTATTTTCTAAGAGCAGATATAAGGGGAAATCTCACTCTAATATCTGTAAGAATATCAATAATGTGACTATATTTGGTTTCTGTTAAACAAACAAGGATAGGCATGCCTCTCCTTCCTTCCTTACCGATTCAAATATTGCCAATATTTGCTGTTTATGCCACTATCACCTGGAGCCAGACATCTTGGAGTGAGAAGTCAAGTCAAGGCTAGTGGAGGTGATGGAATTCCAGCTGAGCTATTTCAAATCCTAAAAGATGATGCTGTAAAAGTGTTGCACCCAATATGCCAGCAAATTTGGACAACTCAGCACAGACACAGAACTGGAAAAGGTCAGTTTTCACTCCCATCTCAAAGAAGGGCAATGCCAAAGAATGTTCAAGCTATCACACAATTGCACTTATTTCAAATACTAGCAAAGAAATACTCAAAATCCTTCAAGCTAGGATTCAACAGTATGTGAACTAAAAACTTCCAAGAAAGGTAGAGGAACCAGAGATCAAATTGCCAACATCTGTTGGATCATAGAAAAAGGGAGAGAATTCCAGAAAAACACCTACTTCTGCTTCACTGACTATGCCAAAGCCTTTGAATGTGTGGATCACAACAGGCAAATTCTTCAAGAGATGGGAATATAGAACCACCTTACCTGACTCCTCTGAAACCTGTATGAAAGTCAAGAAGCAACAGTTAGAACCAGATATGAAAAAACACACTGGTTCCAAATTGGGAAAGGAGTACATGAAGGCTGATATATTGTCACCCTGCTTATTTAATCTATATGCAGAGTACATAATGTGAAACACTGGGCTGGATGAAGCATAAGCTGGATTCAAGATTGCTGGGAGAAATATCAATAACCTCAGATACGCAGATAGTATCACATATATGGAAGAAAGCAAAGAGGAAACTAAAAAGAGCTTCTTGATGAAGGTGAAAGAGGAGTGAAAAAATTGGCTTAAAACTCAACATTCAAAAAACTAAGATCATGACATCCTGTCCTATTACTTCATGGCAAATAGATGGGAAACAGTGACAGATTTTATTTTTGGGGGCTCCAAAATCACTGCTGATGGTGACTGCAGCCATGACATTAAAAGATGCTTGCTCCTTGGAAGAAAAGCTATGACAAACCTAGACAGCATATTAAAAAGCACAGACGTTACTTTGTCAATGAATGTCCATACAGTCAAAGCTATTGTGTTTCCAGTAATCATGTATGGATGTGAGAGTTGGACCATAAAGGAGGCTGAGTACCAAAGAATTGATGCTTTAGAACTGTGGTTTTGGAGATGACTCTTAGACTATAAGAAAATCACACCAGTCAATCCTAAAGGAAATTAACCCTGAATATTCATTGAAAGGACTGATGCTGAAGCTGAAGCTCCAATACTTTGGCCACCTGATACAAAGAGCTGACTCATTAGAAAAGACCCTGATTCCGGGAAAGATTGAAGGCAGGAGGAGAATGGGATGAGAAAAAGATGGTTCGATGGCATCACCGACTCAATGGACATGAGCTTGAGCAAGCTCTGCGAGATGGTGAAGGACAGTAAGCCTGGTGTGCTGCAGTCCATGGGGTCGCAAGGAGTCAGACATGGCTGAGGGACTGAACAACAGCAATGCCATTATTGTTGTTGATAACAGTGATTTTTAGATTTTTAACTCATAGTGAAAGTTGCTCAGTTGTGTCCGACTCCTTGCAACCCCATGGACTATACAGTCTATGGAATTCTCTAGGCCAGAATACTGGAGTCGGTAGCCTTTCCCTTCTCCAGGGAATCTTCCCAAACCAGAGATCAAATCTAGGTCTCCACATTGCAGGTAGATTCTTTACCAGCTGAGCTACAAGGGAAGCCAAGAATACTGGAGTGGGTAGCCTATCCCTTCTCCAGAGCATCTTCCTGATCAATACTTATTGATATTTTATATGTGCAGAAAGCAAGCTGTTTTTATATAAAATGAAATGCATAAATCTTAGGTGTACATTTATTGAGCTTTGATAAATGCATATTTGTATCTTATTATTATATATATATTACATACAGTATTAATATACTATTATTAATTTATTATTATTACTAAATATCCTAAATTTCCAGTCAACATATAGATCCCAAACAAATCTTAACAATTCCTTTTATAGGTTTTATATAAATAGTATCACATCTGCCTTTGGTACATGCTACTAGACATACGTATTTTTATTCTTTGCCTCAGGACCTTGACAAAAGAGGTCCATTTATACATCCAGTTATTTCTGTAATTTGGTAAAAATTGATTTATATTCTGTTTCTGGTTCCATATATGCTATAAACTATATAAATACTGCTAAGTCGCTTCAGTCGTGTCCGACTCGGTGCGACCCCATAGATGGCAGCCCACCAGGCTCCCCCGTCCCTGGGATTCTTCAGGCAAGTGTACTGGAGTGGACTACTTACTTATTAGAATGACAAAATTGTTATCAGAGCATATATACTAAGAAGAGATAATATATCTCCATGGGGTTGAAGAATTTTGTCCCTTAGAATAGTTTAATAAGTAGACGGATTGAATACCTGGGTAATAATGCTTATTTCTTACTGAGAATGTAAAAAATGATTGGTAAGATTCTTATGTACTTATTTTTTAATAATAATTCTATTATTGGAATGAAATAATTTATAAATCTGACTCTTTGTGACCCCATAGACTGTAGCCTGCCAGACACTTCTGTCCATGGAATTCTCCAGGCAAGAATACTGGACTGGGTAGCCATTCCCTTCTCCAGGGAATCTTCGCCACCCAGGGATCAAACCAGGTCTTCCACACTGCAGATTCTTTACCATCTAAGCAACCATGGAAGCCCTGTAAATGGATACATATATATCCAAATAACTTGTAAATAATATCAATGGGCTGAAACTAACTATAGGCAGAAGTAAGAAATATCACAACCTCTAGACTTAAAATGAAAAATTTGAAAGTAAAACCAATTTCCTTTCTTGGAAGAACAGATAAGGAACAAGGGGAAACACTAGGTATCCTTGCACTATAGTTGTCTGTGTTATTTTCCGTTACCGAAAAATAGCTATATCAACCATCAAGACCGAGACATATAAAAAGGAGTATTTCTTTTGATAAAAGAAACTTGCCCCTTCTCACTTGCTATCATCCCGCCTTAGCAAAGGAATTTTTTTTATCACTTAAAATCAGAAAAACAAAAGGAGAAAAAAAAGGCAAACTGAGGATACAAGATGAGAAAATATTTCCTTCTGTAACAGATTTCATTTTCTCTTTGACTGTTAATGGGCAACAGGTTCTAGTTTATTTTTAGTGTGTGGGAGCGGGTACTGTCTGTTCACATTCATGGAGCATTCCACCTCTGTATATACTAGTGCGTGATGGTGGCCCACACACACATCATTTCAATGCCAGAAAGTGGCATGAGGCATAGTGAAAAATATAGATAAACTCTAAATTGATTTGGATTTGGTTCAAGGTCTCTGAACAGACCTGAACTCTGTCTTAAAACCCATAGAGAAAACAGCTTGTGAAGAGGTGGATTCCTATTGGCTTTGATTGAATGGGAATTATTAATTTAGGTCAGAGAGAACATTTTTAGACAGAGCTTCCTCAAGAAATAAATATCATTCATAACCTACATTGTCAGAAAAATAAAGGTTTTCTATCTCTGTTAGCATGATAAAATAAGTAACTCAACCACACAGAAATGAGCTGCAGTAAAGTAGTTCTACTTTCATGTCCTATATATTTTTTTAACTGACCTGACATTCTGAGTGAAAAAAGAAGAGTAATATTCATATTGTAGTATGGGCCTGATTCAATAAAGTTCATAGTTTTGGAAAGTCCTTATGATTAACCAGATGCTTCTCTGGTGGCTCAGATGGCAAAGAATCTGCCTGCAATGTAGGATACCTGGGTTCAATCCCTGGGTTGGGACTATCCTATGGAGAAGGAAATGGCAACCCACTTCCGTATTCTTGCCTGGAGAATTCCATGGACAGAGGAGCCTGGCAGATGATAGTCCATGGGGTCACAAAAAGTCAGACACAACTGAGCGACTAACACTGTGATTAACTAGTTCATTTATTTTATCATTTGGTAATGCAGTTTTTCTTTTTATTACTTTAAAAATGACAGCATTAATATTTTATATATCGTACAAAAGAAGAGTGGGCATTACTATAATGATGACCATTGGAAATAGCTTAGTATCTTTTAAAAACACTTATCTCTAAATTTCACTTATTATAGTCTTTCAATAACACATTCCTTATGATGCAATACACAATAAATAACACTAAGGAATAAGAATTTCTAAAAAAGACATAGAAAGACTAAGGTGTTGAGACTATACCATATGAAATAGAAAAGATCAGCAAAGTAAGGAAGGTGTTGAAGTTTATATACATATTTTTAAAAGAAAGCTGTGACTGGCAAACTTTTCCAGAGAAGAGTTTGCATATATTTTCCTTAGAATGTGATAAATCTTATGCATAAATATTTCTAAATATTGTAATTATTAATTTTAAGAACTCTGTGTGTGAAATTTAAAAACAGGAGAGGAAGGTTTGAAGGTTTTATTTCATGGCAGTTATTAAAATATATTATTATTTGTTTGACATAGCTTATATATATTTTACATATTTATACATAGTATAAGACTTTATATATAAAATTACATATATTTAAATAATTTATATATATTAAATATAAAGGATTCACCTATATGCAAGATCATTCAAGTCACTTTTATAGCTTTGACTCTATAGTTCATAATTGGTGTACTTACCTTTAACATTAAATTTTACTCAAAAATTAATTAAGCATTAGTTCATTCTATTTCATGTACTTTACCTGAACTTGAAATTAAGTTGATTGCAACCAATTTTTATGTTCATTATGAAGAAAAAATAGCAATAATAATAATTTACCTTTTTTTGGACTTTTTTTTACTTAAAATTATTTCATATAACCCATAAAGAATTATGAATAGAAGAAAAAGATTCTTCAGAAGGAGTTCTCTGCCCTTGAGCCTGGAGGCAGGTTTAAATGTGAAACTACTATATTGATTATAGAGAAGAATAGCTGCTCAAAGGTTGGCTGTCTAGGATGACCCTATCAGAGCATGATTAATTTTTCCAGGATAAGGTTGGCAAGTTCACAATAAGTAAGAAAAGAATTCCTTTAAAATTCTACTATTTTATTCCTGGCAACTCATTTTGAATTTCTCTCTCAATATCAGTGAGTCATTGAAAAAGATTTCCTTCCTTCCACATACGCCTCTTGTGACTAAGACTGAGAATAAATAGATAAAAATACCTCAAGCATTGGCATAGACTTAAGGACTTTTCACCAGGTCATTTTCCAAATAGAAAATGTTGAGTAATGTCATTCAAACATAAAGTCTCTCCTTAAATTTCTCTCTCTAGCACTTGAACAAATATACTCTTCAACTGATTCTACTTTATTATTTTAGTTCATCTTTCTCTCTTTTTCCCTTAAGAAAGCACAACTTATTTCACTCATTAACATTCCCCTTCCAATCTAAATGATCTCTTACTTCTTCATTAGAAAACACAAACAACTATTTATTTCTCCCTATATGCCATGAAATTAAAAGAGGCTTACTCCTTGGAAGGAAAGTTATGACCAACCTAGATAGCATATTCAAAAGCAGAGACATTAATTTGACAACAAAGGTCTATCTAGCCAAGGCTATGGTTTTTCCAGTGGTCATGTATGGATGTGACAGTTGGACTGTGAAGAAAGCTGAGTGCTGAAGAATTGATGTTTTTGAACTGTGGTGTTGGAGAAGACCCTTGCGAGTCCCTTGGACTGCAAGGAGATCCAACCAGTCCATTCTAAAGGAGACCAGTCCTGGGTGTTCATTGGAAGGACTGATGCTAAAGCTGAAACTCCAATACTTTGGCCACCGCATGAGAAGAGTTGCGTCATTGGAAAAGGCTCTGATGCTGGGAGGGATTGGGGGCAGGAGAAGAAGGGGACAACAGAGGATGAGATGGCTGGATGGCATCGCCAACTCGATGGACATGAGTTTGAGTAAACTCCAGGAGTTGGTGATGGACTGGGAGGCCTGGTGTGCTGCGATTCATGGGGTCGCAAAGAGTCAAATACGACTGAGCAACTGATCTGAACTGATATGTATATGTGGGGTGTCCCTGATGGCTCAAAGAATCCACCTGCCAATGCAGGAGACACAGGTTTGATCCCTGGGTTAAGAAGATCTCCTGGACAAGGAAATGGCAACCCACTCCAGTATTCTTGCTTGGGAAGTTCCATGGACAGAGGAGGCTCGTGGGCTATAGTCTATGGGGTCACAAAAGAATCAGACACAACTTAGCAACTAAACAACAATAACAATATGTATGTATACCCAGAATCATCATACTAAATTATGTTTTAAAATGAGAAACTTCTAGACTCAATGAAAAAATACTTTTAAAATATACTTCCTCCCTCCATTCACATAAAGAAACCTCATGATCAGATGCTGTAATCCTAAATCAAACTTTGAAAAAAACCCTGAACAATAAAGAAAAAAAACTCTTGTTTCAAGTGAATAATTTTTAGCTCAATTAATGCAATCTTCCCCACAAAAGCTCATTAAATGACAACAAAAGAATTAAAAAGTAAATTCTGCTTCTGTAGTAGTAGAATATACAATTTTGTGAGATACCATTTCAACAGAACTGAAATGGAGGAGGACCAAGAAATCCTGTGTTTGTTATTCAACACATGAGCTTGGAAAAAACAACCAAGCAAGCCCCAGTTGGAATGTAAGAACAGATGAAAACTGAGCGGGGGTGGGGGGGTGGAGGGGGGACAGAAGATACAATCAACACTAAAGCCCAAATCCTATCACGTGAGAAGCTGTGAGGTAGAAATTTCATGCTGTTCCATTCTGGCAGGACAGTAAATTTAAATGTTTCTTGAGCAGTGTTAAGCTTCTTGTGAGACAATCCTATAAATGGGTCTTTTTAGTTACAAAAATGTTAAGAAAACATGCTTTTATGAAATGTCAATGTGTTTCCAAAGAGTTCCTGTGGTTCTGGAATGAGGCTATAGAAATTCAGTTCATTCCTGAAGTTTTAGCTAGTTTCTTTCAATACCTGTTTACCCTTTAACACAACTAGGACAGAAAGTTATGAAAATACTAAGCAAGTCTACAAAGGGAACCTAGTTTTATGGAAAACAGGTAAACTAAACACAATTTTCTCTCAAGCCCTGTTGGGCATAATTGGCAGTTGACATTAGTATGGTTAAGTAATTTTGATAAAAATCTCTGCTTCTTCAGTGCTTGTTTACTACATCAAGGGTACTTCTGTTTGGATCCAAGATAGGACAGGGGTTCAAGAGAGTGACCCAGGAAGACGGTGGACTCACCTCTTCCCGTGAACACACTGAAACTGAGGAAGACCTGAAGGGTGACTAAATAGCTACTGCGTATTTAAGGACCAGATAGAAGCGACTTAGCAGCCTCAGCAGCAGCAATGAACAGAGAAGCAGATACAGTATACACAGGAATACCACCCCCATGTGGTGATCTTTGGGAGGGATATTGTTGAGGGCTTGAGACAGACTCACGTGCCCTGGGATACAGTGAAAAAAACAACAGTTTAAGGGCATCTAGATTATGCAGGAAGAATGCCTTCACACAATGCTGTTACTTCAAGACCAGGAGAGATGGCCATTTTTTCTAGTTCATGAAAGCAAAATCAAAAGTCAAACAAAATGAGGAGACAGAGAAATATGTTCTAAACAAAAAAATAAAATAAGATCTCAGAAAAATTCTAATGAAATAGAGATAAGTAATTTACATAAGAGTTCAAAGGAATGGTCACAAGGCTGATTTTTAAATTCAGGGGGAGAATGGAGAAACTCAGAACTCTAACAAAGACTTAAAAAATATAAGAAAGTCCCAAGATTGAATCATGATGAAATAGAAAATCTGAACAGACTGATCACTAGTAATGAAACCCCCTTGTGACTCAGACGGTAAAGAGTCTGCCTGCAATGCAGGAGACCCAGGTTCGATCCCTGGGTTGGGAAGATCCCCTGGGGAAGGAACTGGCAACCTACTCCAGTAATCTTGCCTGAAAAATTCCATGGACTAAGAAGCCTGGCAGGTACAGTCCATGGAGTTGCAAAGAGTTGGACACAACTGAGCAACTTACTTTAGTAATGAAACAAAGTGAAAGCGAAGGTCACTCAGTTGTGTCTGACACTTTGCGATCCCATGGACTGTATAGTCCATGGAATTCTCCAGGCCAGAATACTGGAATGGGCAGCCTTTCTCTTCTCCAGGGGATCTTCGCAACCCAGGGGTCAAACCCAGGTCTCACGCATTCATTGCAGGTGGATTCTTTACCAGCTGAGCCACAAGGGAAGCCCAAGAACACTGGAGTGGGTAGCCTATCCCTTCTCCAGGGGATCTTCCTGACCCAGGATCAAACCAGGGTCTCCTGCATTGCAGAAGGATTCTTGACCAAATGAGCTATGAGGGGAGCCACTGAATCAGTTATCAAAAAAATTCCAACATGCAGAAGTCTAGCCACTTTCACTGGTTTCTACCAAATAGTTAAAGAAGAGACAATGTCTATCCTTCTCAAATTATTTCAAAAATGAAGAGAGGGAACATTTCCAAAGTCCGTTTTTGAGGACAGGATTACCCTGATATCAAAATCAGACAAGGAAATAATTAAAAAAAAAAAAGGCCAGTACCACTGATGAACATAGATATGTGGTATAGTAGTGTTTGTTGTTGTATCCGATTCTTTGTGACCCCGTGGACAATAGTCCGCCAGTCTCCTCTGTCCAAGGGATTCTCCAGGCAAGAATAATGGAGTGGATTGCCATTCCCTTCTCCAGGAGATCTTCCCAACCCAGGGATCAATCCTCGGTCTCCTGCATTACAGGAAGATTCTTTACTGTCTAAGCCACCAGGGAACATAGATGTAAAAATCCTCAAATATTAGCAAACCAAATTGAACAGTACATTAAAATGATCATACAACATGACCATGTGGGACTCATTCTAGGGATGTAAAGATAAAACATTTATGCACCTAACATGGAGAAGGAAATGGCAACCCACTCCTGTATTCTTGCCTAGAGAATCCCGTGGACAGAGGAGCCTGGTGGGCTGCTGTCCATAGGGTCGCACAGAGTCGGACAGGGCTGAAGCGACTTAGCATGCATGCATGCATCGGAGAAGGAAATGGCAACCCACTCCAGTATTCTTGCCTGGAGAATCCCAGGGACGGAGGAGCCTGGTGGTCCGCTGTCTATGGGGTCGCACAGAGTCGGACATGACTGAAGCGACTTAGCAGCAGCAGTAGCAGCAGCATGTACCTAAGATAGGAGCACCTCCATTGTATAAAGCAAATATTACCAAAAATAGAGACAAACAGCAATACAAAAATACTAGGGGACTTCACTATCTCACTTACATCAATACATAGACCATCCAGACAGAAAATCAAGGAAAACTGCCCTTAAATGACACATTAGACCAGATATAAACACAGTGTTCCATCTAAAAGCAGCAGAATACATATTAACTTCAAGTGCACATGGAACATTCTTCAGGATGATATACTACATTAATAAAATGAAGGATAAAAATCTTACAATCATCTCATTAGATGTAGAAAAAGCATTTGACAAAACTTAACAGCCGTTTATAATAAAAACTCTCAACAAAGTGGGTACAGAAAAAACCTAAGAAAGGACACATATGACAAATCTACATCTGAGATCATCTGTATGTGTGCCTGTGAAGATGCTTCAGTTCTGTTCCACTCTTTGCGACCCTATGGACTGTAGCCTTCCAGACTCCTCTGTCCATGTGATTCTCCAGGCAAGAATACTGGAGTGGGTTGCCATGTCGTCTTCCAGGGGATCCCCCTGACTCAGGGACTGAACCTGTATCTGTATTTCTTCTGCAATGGCAGGCAGGTTCTTTACCACTATTGCCACCTGGGAAGTCCCAGTCAAGATCATACACAAAGGTGAAAAGCTAAAGGCTTTTCCTCTAAGTTTGGGAACAAGACAAGGATGCTCACTCTCACCACTTTTACTAACATAGTATTGGAAGTCCCAGGCCCAGAAATTAGGCAAGGAAAAAGGCATCCATTTTGGAAAGGAAGAAGGAAAACTGTCACTATTTGCAGATGACCTTAAAAAAAAAAAAATATATATATATATATATATAATTCCAAATATTCCACCAAAAACTATTATAATTAAATAGCCTCTTGATTAGGGGGGAAGGGAGAGAATGAAAAAGCTAGATTAAAACTCAACATTCAAAAAACTAAGATCATGGTATCTAGTCCCATTATTTCGTGGCAAATAGAAGGGGGAAAAGTGGAAGCAGTGACAGACTTTATTTTCTTGGGCTCCAAAATTAATGCAGATGGTGACTGTAGCCATGAAATAAAAGGCTTGCTCCTTGGAAGGAAAGTTATGAGAAACCTAGACAACATGTTAAAAATAAGAGAAATCACTTTGCCAACAAAGGTCCTTATAGTCAAAGCTATGGTTCTTCCAGTATTCATGTATGGATGTGGGAGTTGGACCATAAAGAAGGCTAAGTGCTGAAGAACTGATGCTTTCAAATTGTGGTGCTGGAGAAGACTCTGAGAGTCCTGTGGACTGCAAGGATATTAAACCAGTCAATTCTAAAGAAAATCAACTCTAAATACTCACTGGAAGGGTTGATTCTGAACCTGAAGCTCCAGTACTTTGGCCACCTGATCCCAAAAGCTGACTCATTGGAAAAGACCCTGATGCTGGGAAAGATTCAAGGCAAAAGGAGAAATAGGCAGCAGAGAATGAGACAGTTGGATTGCATTACCATCTCAATGGACATGAATTTCTGAGCAAACTCTGGGAGATAATGGAGGACAGAAGATCCTGGCAGGCTACATTCCATGGGATCACAAAGAGTTGGACATGACTTAGCAACCGAACAACAACAATAACAATGATCAAGTAGAAAATTACAGTCAATAATATTGTAACAACTTTGTATGGTAATGGATGGTAATTGGTTTTATTGAGAGAACCATATTCTAATATATAAAAATATCAATTCACTATGTTATATACCTGAAACTAACATAATATTGTATGTTAATTACAACTTAATAAAAAAGTTCTTGTCTGGCATTTTAAAATTTCAGTGTGGCAATCTAAATTTGGAAAAAAAAAAAAAAAGCAAAACAAAGCAGTATGCCCCAGCCACATAACAAAAGAACATATTTGGATATGCATACAGGAGCTGATAACTCTAGTGCACATATGAGCTGTATTTTTATGCTGCAAAAGATAAACTGCAATCTGGTTGAAAGATAACACTAAAAATTGTGAAGCCAATTTTAAAATATATGGAAACTGTCTCAGAGAAGCATGTCTTTGGAATATATTGAAAAAGGCCACATTTAAATAATTTTTAGTATTTCTTAAGTGTTTTAAAAAAACACGCCATCACCACCTAATACGAGGTGTCCATATAAATTTTTAACCTTTTCATGATGAGATTTAAAGGAGGCTGTACTGTCCAAGACAAACCTAGTTACAAGGCCATCCTATCTAACAGGATACAAAAGAAAGGAAAATTTTAGCACTGTTTTCTTTTACAGAACTAATAAGATACATTGATAAAAGAGTTACTTAATCTAGGGCAAAATCATTTTTTTACATACTCCAATATATTTGAAACATATATAATAAAGAAATGGACTTTCAAAGCAATAATGGAATTTATAAAGACCTGTTAAAGTACTTTCACCTTAAACATGTAACTTAATAGTCTCAATAGTTGCTGATCAAAGTAGCTTAGGATTTATTATTCCCATGCTACACATGAAGGACCTAAGGAGAAAAAAGATTAAGTTCAAATGCTTGACCACACACTTTGTAACTGGGCAAGGCAGAACTAGAACAGTTTATACTGTATTCTGTATCACATCATACTATCTCTCCAAATGCATTTTTATTAAAAAGCTTTTATGAATATGTATTAAATAAATTAGCAATTAGCATAGGAAATATACACCTAAAAATCATCTGTTGTAGTCCACAGTATAAAAGTACAGATGGAGATTCTATAGGAAACTAAACAGGGTAGGTTTTAAGACTATGCTAACACTGGTTTTCCTATTAGGCAGACCTGGACTTGGGTCTTATTACTACCATGAGCAGACTGTGTGACCTATACCCACAGGTAGTAATAACAAATACTGAGAGTGAACAAATATTTAGGGTCAAGCACCTTGTAAATGCTCAACAGTTATTGATACTTATCAGCTACTATTATGTAATAAGTATGTACTAAGCCCTTGATTTTTTATCCTTTTTACTGAAATATAACATACAAATTCTATAATGTAAAATCCCCTTGAGGGAAATTAAAGGCAAGCTAAAGAAATAAAGGGATACACAATGTTTATGAATTAGAACACTTGGCAATATCAAGTCAGTTCTTGCTAAACTGACCTGTAGATATAATGCAATCCCAATAAAAATCAGAACAGATGTTTCTGCTAATTTTTGTTGTGAAAACTGAAACAAATTTTATCAATAAATCTATCATTTATGAAATGCCAAGTACTAAGACTTGTGAAGGTATTTTTAAGTAAATTTGGGAACATACACATCTGCTACAAAAATTTATTACAAAAGTAGCCAAAGTATTAATAGCATGTTTTTGGTAGAAGATTAGAGAAGTAAATCAATGGAACAAAATAGACTGCAGAGACAAATTCAGAATATTTAGTCATTTGATTTGAAGTAAATATGCCCAGGAATGAAGTGTGAAATAATGTATATTCAGTAAATTGTATTGTACCAATTAGATATCCTTATGAGAGATATAAAACAAAATGTGACCCCATTTGCTTGATACAAAAATGAATTCTATTTGGATTTGTAGGCAGAAATGTGTATAACAAAGCAACTTTTAGAAAATCGCATAGGATAATATATTCATGATCTTAGAATGGGCAGAGATGTTCTTCAAAAGCAGTATCCATAAAAGAAAAGTAGAATGGACTAGAATTCATTAAAATTAAGAACTTGTGTTCATTAAAAAACACCATTAAGATATAGTAACAATTTAACTTGTATCTAAAATAAGTATAAGGTAGAAAATTCAATAAGGCTAAGCAAAATGAACTTAACAAGGACAATACCAAAACAGAATATTCAAATAACTAAAGTATTAACTTTATATTCATGCAATAAATTGAAGATTTTGTTCCTCAAATTGTATCTTTATTCCATCTAAGTTTACGATTTTTAAATTTGTATTTTCCCTATATGTGGCACATAATATTTCAGACACTCTGGAAAGTAATACATAGCTACAAAACCATCCATCACGCCCTTCCCTGACAAACATAGTAACTCACAGAAGATTCACCACCTACATTTTTCTGTACCACCTAACATGCATTTCAGAGTGATTTTTAAAATATATTTGTGGATTTTTCTCATTTTTTATACAATATTATAACCTTAGGATTTCTGTTTAGTACTCTATAAACTTGATAAATATGACTTTAAATAATACCATAATAATAAACCATTTATATATTTCGTTATATATCTGAATCATCATCTATTATTTACAATATGAGGATCTAAAGGTTCTACCATTATTTATGAGAGTCTCTTTCCCCTCCCCAACTTGGTCAAAATCTACCAATGCCTTATTTTTTATTTTTATTGAATACACCTTAAAATATCTATAGTTCTTTATAATTTTCAAAAGTTTCACACATGTTTCCATTTAATCCCATAATAAACCTTTTAAAAAATTTCCCTACCCCAATATTAGGGGCTTCCCTGATGTCCTATCCTTTTGCCTTTTCATACTGTTCATGGGGTTCTCAGGGCAAGAATACTGAAGTGGTTTGCCACTCTCTTCTCCAGTGGACCACGTTTTGTCAGAACTCTCCACCATCACCCATCCATCCTGGGTGGCCCTACATGGCATGGCTCATAGTTTCACTGAGTTAGACAAGGCTGTGGTCCACGTGATTAGATTGGTTAGTTATCTGTGATTGTGGTTTTCATTCTGTCTGCCCTCTGATGGAGAAGGATAAGAGGTTTATGGAAGTTTCCTGATGGGAGAGACTGACTGAAGGGGAAACTGGGTCTTGTTCTGATGGGTGAGGCCATGAGCTCATTTGTGCTCATCTTCTCCTGTGAAAACTCTGAAATTAAAACTTGCTTTGGGGGTCTAAAAGATCCTGGACTTTCTCATTATAAATTTCCATATAGGATACTTCCAATGTAAAGGTCTGTGATGCATTTTGCTCCAGAGATCCTTTGAAATAAATCACAGCAGAGCCTTGAGATGAAGCCTTATTTACTCAGCATTGCCCATCATGGAGAAGGATTATCAACAGTCTATCTGTCCATATGCAAAAATGCAAGCATTATTTCCCTGAAAGGCTTTCTCAAGAATTCCATGACCCAAGAAACTTGAAAACTACTTCTTGACCAGCACGAAGCAGGTCAAAGGCTAACAGAGTTTTGCCCAAAGAATACACTTGTCATAGCAAACACCCTCTTCCAATAACACAAGCAAAGACTCTACGCCTGGACATCACCAGATGGTCAATATCAAAATCAGAGTGATTATATTCTTTGCAGCCAAAGATGGAGAAGCTCTATACAGTCAGCAAAAACAAGACCGGGAGCTGACTGTGGCGCAGATCATGAACTCCTTATTGCCAAATTCAGACTTAAAGTGAAGAAAGTAGGGAAAAACCACTAGACCATTCAGGTATGACCTACATCAAATGCCTTACAGTTATACAGTGGAAGTGACAAATAGATTCAAGGGATTAGATCTGATAGACAGAGTGCCTGAAGAACTATGGACAGAGGTTCGTGATACTGTACAGGAGGCAGTGATCAAAACCATCCCCAAGAAAAAGAAAGGCAAAAAGGCAAATAGCTGTCTGAGGAGGCCTTTCAAATAGCTGCGAAAAGAAGAGAAGCGAAAGGCAAAGAATGCAGAGTTCCAAAGAATAGCAAGGAGAGATAAGAAAGCCTTCTTCCGTGATCAATGCAAAGAAATAGAGGAAAACAATAGAACGGGAAAGACTAGAGATCTCCTCAGGAAAATTAGAGATACCAAGGCAACTTCTCATGCAAAGATGGGCACAATAAAGGACATACATGGTATAGACCTAAGAGAAGCAGAAGATATTAAGAAGTGGCAAGAATACACAGAAGAACTATACAAAAAAGATCGTAATGTCCCAGATAACCATGATGGTATGATCACTCACCTAGAGCCAGACATCCTGAAATGAGACATCAAGTGGGCTTTAGAAATCATCACTACAAACAAAGCTAGTGGAGGTAATGGAATTCTAGTTAATCTACTTCAAATCCTAAAATATGGTGCTGTGAAAGTGCTGCACTCAATATGCCAAAAATTTTGGAAATATCAGCAGTGGCCACAGGACTGGAAAAGGTCAGTTTTCATTCCAATCCCAAAGAAAGGCAATGCCAATGAATTTTAAACTACTGTACAATTGTACTCATCTCACATGTTAGCAAAGTAATGCTCAAAATTCTCCCAGACAGGCTTCAATAGTACATGAACTGTGAACTTCTAGATGTTCAAGCTGGTTTTAGAAAAGGAAGAGGGACTAGAGATCAAACTGCCAACATCTGTTGAATCATCAAAAAAGCAGGAGAGTTGCAGAAAGCAGGAGAGCTGCTTTATTGCTTATGCCAAAGCCTTTTACTGTGTGGATCACTTCAAACTGTTGAAAATTCTTAAAGGAATGGGAATGCCAGACCACCTGACAAGCCTCCTGAGAAATGTGTATGCTGGTAAAGAAGCAGCAGTTAGAACTGGATATGGAACAACTGACTGGTTTCAAATTGGGAAAGGAGTACATCAAGGCTGTATATTGTCACCCTGCTTATTGAACTTGTATGCAGAGCACATCATGCAAAATGTCAGACTGGATGAAGCACAAGCTGGAATCAAGATTGCTGGGAGAAATATCAATAACCTCAGATATGCAGATGATACCACCCTTATGGCAGAAAGCGAAGAAGAACTAAAGAGCTTCTTGATGAAAGCGAAAGAGGAGAGTGAAAAAGTTGGCTTAAAACTCAGCATTCAGAAAACTAAGATTACGGCATCTAGTCCCATCATTTCATGGCAAATAGATGGGGAAACAATGAAAACAGTCCGAGACTTTATTTTGGGGGGCCCCAAAACCACTGCAGATGGTGACTGCAGCCATGAAATTAAAAGACACTTGTTTCTTGGAAGAAAAGTTAAGACTAACCTAGAGAGCATATTTGGAGAAGGCGATGGCACTCCACTCCAGTACTCCTCTTGCCTGGAAAATCCCATGGATGGAGGAGCCTGGTAGGCTGCAGTCCATGGGGTCTCGAAGAGTCGGACACGGCTGAGTGACTTCCCTTTCACTTTTCACTTTCACGCATTGGAGAAGGAAATGGCAACCCACTCCAGTGTTCTTGCCTGGAGAATCCCAGGGACGGGGGAGCCTGGTGGGCTGCCGTATATGGGATCACACAGAGTCGGACACCACTGAAGTGACTTAGCAGCAGCAGCAGCAGAGAGCATATTAAAAAGCAGAGACATTACTTTGCTGACAAAGGTCCACCTAGTCAAAGCTATGATTTTTCCAGTAGTCATGCATGGATGTGAGAGTTGGACTATAAAGAAAGCTGAGTGCAGAATTGATGCTTTTGAATTGTGGTGTTGAAGAAGACTCTTGAGAGTCCCTTGGACTTCAAGGAGATCCAACCAGTCCATCCTAAAGGAGGTAAGTCCTGAGTATTCATTGGAAGTACTGATGTTGAAGCTGAAACTCCAATACTTTGGCCACCTGATGCGAAGGACTGACTCATTGGAAAAGACACTGATGCTGGGTAAGACTGAAGGCAAGAGAAAAAGAGGATGACAGAGGATGAGATGGTTGGATGGCATCACCTACTTGATGGACATGAGTTTGAGTAAGGTCTGGGATTTGGTGATGGACAGTGAAGCCTGGCATTCTGCAATCCATGGGGTCACAAAGATTCGGACATGACTGAGCGACTGAACTGAACTGACTTTCCAGATGGTAAAGAATCTGCCTGCAATGTGGAAGACCTAGTGTCAACCCCTGGGTCGGGAAGATCCCCTGGAGGAGGGAATGGCCACCCACTGCAGGATTCTTGCCTGGAGAATCCCATGGACAGGGACTACAGTCTATAATGTTGCAAAGAGTTAAACGTAACTGAGCGCCAAACACTTTCACTTTCACCTCAATATTGCCTCTCCCCACTTTCCTCTCTCCACTGGTAACCAGCAGTTTGTTCTCTATATTTGTGAGTCTGCTTTTTTTTTTTTTTATTCACTGGTTTATTGTATTTTTAGATCCACAGATAACTGATATCGTATAGTATTTGCCTTTCTGTGTCTGACTTATTTCACTTAGCATAATGCCTTCCAAACCCAAGCATGTTGTGGCAAATGGCATTATTTCATTCTTTCACATGGCTGAGTAATATTCCACTGTATATATGTACAACATTTTCTTTATCCATTCATCTGTTGATAGGTTGTTTCCATATCTTGGAAAGTATAAATAATGCTGCCATGAACACTGGGGTGCCTGTATCTTTCTGAATTCTCTATCTTTACACATTAGGAGCAGCTGCTTCTGGTACAGTGTTGTGCGAAGGGAGCTTCAGGGGCTAGCATTCCCTCTAAGCCTCCAAATATGCTTCACTCAACTGAGTTAGGCTCCTGTTCTTTCTGGAATTTAGCGTTTTCTTTGTTTTTAGTTAACTCCCACTCTAAGATGTTGTAGTGGATAATGATCACATATGAATAGTAAAAACTCTTTAAAATGAAATGTATGTTAAGATCTTAGGCCAAATTTTCCTTAGTCCCTGGGAGTACTCATCATTATAATTTTGTTTCAGTTCAGCTCAGTTCACTTGCTCAGTCATGTCCGATTCTTTGAGACCCCATGAATCACAGCACGCCAGGCCTCCCTGTCCATCACCAACTCCTGGAGTTCACTCAGACTCATGTCCATCGAGTCAGTGATGCCATCCAGTCTTCTCATCCTCTGTCGTCCCCTTCTCCTCTTGCCCCCAATCCCTCCCAGCATCAGAGTCTTTTCCAATGAGTCAACTCTTCGCATGAGGTGGCCAAAGTACTAGAGTTTCAGCTTTAGCATCATTCCTTCCAAAGAAACCCCAGGGCTGATCTCCTTCAGAATGGACTGGTTGAATCTCCTTGCAGTCCAAGGGACTCTCAAGAGTCTTGTCCAACACCACAGTTCAAAAGCATCAATTCTTTGGCGCTCAGCTTTCTTCACAGTCCAACTCTCACATCCATACATGACTACTGGAAAAACCATAGGCTTGACTAGACAGACCTTTGTTGGCAAAGTAATGTCTCTGCTTTTCAATATGTAGAGGGCACAATTAGCCATTTCATTACTTTATACTGAATACAACTTCTTTCTTTCACCAAACCTTCCTCCCCTTCCTGGTAAAATCAACTAAAGTACCCTACATATTTGCAAATGGGCCAAATGTTGCAAATATATATATTATATTCACTTTAAATGTAATTATAAATATCATTACTAAAATATCATTGGTAAGAACGCAACTTTTATTTCCACTGCCTCATCACTAAACACTAGTATTTCTTTTTATAACAAGTTATTTTTCTCTCTTTACTTCACATTTTTGGACTATATTCCTTTATAGGATTGCTATTATATTATTCATCTTTGTATACATCTAACATTATAACATCTACTTCACATAGTTAGGAAAGTACATAAGAGTTGCTTTTGTCTGTAGGTTAGGAGAAGAAAACTGCTACCTAACACTTTTGCCTAAAATGGTTTTCTTCAAATAGACTGTCGTATTATTAGTGATGATGCTTCTTATATTAATTAATAGATATCATCATGCAGGAGAGTTTTTGTTTTAATATATAGCAATATATTATTATTCTGTAGTTCTTGTGGTATGGCAAGGCTCCGATAGTCCATACACTATTACATAATGAATATGAAAATCAAAGTTAATTATTCTAAATCTGATGATGTAATATCCTTAAAAGTGCACTCTTAGGGAAAATGTGCTTCTTACTCTTAGGGAAGATATTTGTATTTGTTTCTATAACAAACTCAAAAATTCCCCAAAGAATATTACTACCAATTATATGGTAAAAAGCATTTGATTAACTTGGATCTTTTTTGGCCCTTTGACTAAAAACTAGATTTAAGTAGATGGATTAAGGATTTGGATGATATACGAACCAGCTCTGATGGGCATCTTTACAAAAATTAATTGTGGGGCAAGAGAAAATGTCATATGGAAAGTTAAGCACACATAGAGATGTAACTAACAACGTTGCTTAGATGTTGGGGCAAAACAGGTATAAAGGAGGAAAATGAGGGAGGGAGAGATGAAGGGGAAAAGAAGGAAGAAAGGAGGGAGAAAGAAGGGTGGAAAAGGAGGAACAGAAGGAAGATGGAAGTGGGGGTGGGGAAGGAGGAGAGAGAGTGAGTGGCAGGGAGAGATGGGTGAAAGCAAGCAAAGGAAAGGCAGGACAAGGAGAAAATGAAAGAAGGGGAAGGGGGAAAGGAAGGGCAAGTGTGGAGGGGAGGAAAGGAGAGGGAGAAAAGCACATAATCCTTTTTAAAAAAAAAAAATACAATCAAATGTGCTTGCTCTAAATAGATTCACTTGGGGAATCAGTTTTGGTGAGTTTGCCTGGCATAATGAAAATAGCACTAGACTAGGAGTCAAAATACTTTAGTTCTACTTCTAAATAGATAACCAGTTGCCAGTGTAATTTTAGGCAAATATGTTAACTCTTATCTTCAACTTTCTAATTTGCAAATTTAAATGTTTAGACTAGCATCCCTTCTGGCCTTAAAATCTTAGGCCTTGCAATGTTTCCATAGTAGAAGACAAATTAATTGAAGGAAAATGAGAAACGACTGAGACAGTGATGCTGTTTAGATAAGAGACATTCTGTCTTCATAATTGACTGGGCTTCTGAAATATCTTCTTGGTGCAACTAGTGCAAAATTTGTATATTAAGGGTTGTTGGATTATGGAATTTCCAACAAGTGTCGCACTTGGTGTGTCGGCAACGAGACAAGGAGATGGATGATATACTCTTAGGCTGGCATGATTCTGACATTCATTACCAAAGATGTCGCTGTTTATGATATCTGTGGAGAGCTGTAATGTACTAGTACACCTAGGAGACTGGTTGTAAACTTATATTAGGCAATCAGGGAGATGATGATAAACACGACTTGAAAGAAACTAGTGACATGAACATATTTTACCAGATGCCTGGAATACAAGAATTCAGATAAGCTTGTGCATGTGTTTAGCTCTGGCAGTTGAATTTATACTCTGTGAGCTGATCAAATCACATAAAAATCAAGACTCCTTGAAGAAGTCAGTTGTCTACTTTTACTGATCACTTGAACTATATGGTGCAGTTAGAGATGCCTTTGAAATGGAGAGTATTTATTTAAGACAAAGATAAAAGGTTGCTCTCAGGAACCTTTCAACCACTATTTCAATTATTTTCTGGCATGATCCATTTTCTTCCACAGATGCTTATGCCAACTGCACTGCTGTAAGTCAGCGCTTGAAAAATGCCTTAATTTTTCACCTTTGAAATATGCATTCAGGTATTTGCATTTAAAAGGCTGTTCACAAGTTGCTAAAACAATGCAAATGAATACCTTTCCCTTGTACTGCTTTGGAGCTGGAATTTTTAAATATGGGAGTAGTTCTGGGAACACACCTTAATTACAAGTCAAAAACAGGGCACCTGAATCTTTTCAAAGCTAACAAGTGTAACTTACTGTGTTACACATTTTCCCTGAGAAATATCCAAAAAGTAGGAAGTTTGAAAAATGTCAAGAAAAGAAAACTATTTTCTACTTTTAAAAAAATCAATTTTATACCAAGAAACTTGGTCCAGATGATTAAATATTCTTCAAAACCACGATGTTAGTGACTATGTGATATTATATTTGTATATATGTCATCATTACTTTTATAATAGAACTAAAAGCACTTCAGTTTTGTTTTTGTTTTGGGGTCATTATAAGTAATGCCAACATGAAGAGCTGTGCTCAAAAACGTTATTTTACTCTGGTTCTTCCCTCAAGCTGGATATCTAGAATATAATTATAAGATCAAATGATATTCCCTTTCTCAGTGCCACTGATACATATTGCCAAAACATTTTCAGATCCAGAAGTTGTGGGAGGTCTCTCTAAATATTCTGCCCTCTGCAACAAAGAAGTATGCTAATTGGTTTAAAAATCATGTTGTTTGGACTTGCTCCCTTCTTAGTAGTGGGGCTTAACACTGGGTTAAATGTACTTTGATGGGTACATCATCTTTCATTTATATATTTATGTGTGTTAGCTGCTCAGTCATGTCCAACTTTTCATGACCCCATGGACTGTAGCCCACAAGGTTCCTCTGTTCATGGGATTCTCCAGTCAAGAATACTGGAGTGGGTTGCCATTCCCTTCTCCAGGGCATTTTCCCAACCCAGGGATCAAACCCGGGTCTCCTGCATTGCAGTCATATTCTTTACCATCTGAGCCACCAGGAAAGCATATATATATTTGGCATTTATTTAAAACTATTAACTGACCTTCTCATTGGAGATGTATCTGACAGATCAATAAAACACTGAGGACTGTAGTCAAATGAATTAAAAATGCTACTAATTGTACTATCCCTCTTGAAGGTGAATAATAAACACCGGTGTGTGAAAGACTCAGATGATACACAGAGAATCAACTTGTTAAACTGTATTTAGTGCAAAGATATCCAAATGAATTTTACTATTAGTGCATTTTCATGTAATACTTATACATATTCTGGTAAGGTAATGGCTTTGAAAAGCATGTCCTGAAAATTCACTATTAAGTATATCAGCTTCTTGTCATATTTTGCAAACTTTTTTTTCCCCCATGCTTGCCTCTTAGTATATTTTCTATTTAAAATTACCCGATAATCAATACTCACTCCACCTAGTGAGGTTAAGCCTTACATTACCATCATGGTTGCTGTATTTATTCTACTTTCTATACCTCTGCTCACTGGTTCCACCCCTAATAAACAAGCACAAAGAGATGTGTTGGTTAAGTGTGGAATTTGTAAAGGCCAAAGTTATTTGTTTTATATATATATAATCATGCTATCTGAGGAAACCATCATTTGTTTTCAAGTTTTCACTCTTTTTCTCAAGTCTTTTATTGTTCTCTGGGTGAACAGAGCAGGGATGGGTGGGTGGGTTCTGCATGCACATGTGTGGTTAAAACAGTAAGGATGTACAGAATAAGGATGTACTGTTTGACAAAAAGTTTCTTCTGCTCTGAGTGCTCATAATTCCTAAAGTTGTCCAGCTCTACATGCCACTTGGCAAGTTCACTGGCCCTGAAATACTGTTTTCATCTCGCTCTAAATTTCGTCCTCGCAAATCTGGAAGCAACATGAAGACAGAGACAGGCTTTTATTTTTCATCCTCCTACACGCCCTTCTATAGCACCCACCCTCTCTAAAGGAGCACCTGCCATGCGATTATGGGTGGATCCTTCCCACCCAGGTTTGCTTGGCTGGAGCAGAAACAAACTTCTAACTCAAGAGCCAGGCATCGCATTTGCAAAGTGAGTAAAAATTCACTAATTTTTGTCTTGAAAACACCTAAGAAACCTGGAAACCTGACACAGTCATGGCTAAGCACTTGGGGAGACACAAAAAATATAGGCCTGAGAATGTATTATGGCAGACCAAAGCAGTGTGCAAAGTTAAGTTATTGGTAAAGATGACCGGATATGAATTGGAGAGCATGGTTGGTTAAGAAAAACAGAATGATGTAGACAGGACAACAGATAGACCCAGACAAGATGAAGAGAATAGCCACTCTCATCCCTGGTAACTTTCCTCTTACCCTCTTAGAACTAACTCCAGGATACTTGTTAGTCACGCAGTCATGTCTGACTCTCTGACTCTATGGTCTGTGACACACCAGGCTCCTCTGTCCATGGGATTCCCCAGGCAAGAATCCTGGCGTAGGTAGCCAAGCCCTTCTCCAAGGAATCTTCCTGACCCAAAGATTGAATTCCGGTCTCCTACATTGCAGGCAGATTTGTTACTGTCAGGGCCACCAGGGAAACCAGAACTCCAGGAGGCCCAGCCATAGTTTTGACCTTGGTGGTTCATGAAGTATCCCAAAATTATCCAATAGCAAGCCTTTAACTAAACTAGTTTAGGTAGTTACTAATACTTGCAATTTAATGAGTTTTGGTTTGAATGCTAACAATCTTATTTGATCTTGTGGCCCTAGAATCCAGCACAGAAAGATTCAACATGTATCAGTTCAGTTCAGGTCAGTTGCTCAGTTGTGTCCAACTCTTTGCGACCCCATGAACCACAGCACGCCAGGCCTCCCTGTCCATTACCAACTCCTGGAGATTACCCAAACTCATATCCATTGAGTCGGTGATGCCATCTAACCATCTCATCCTCTGTCGTCTCCTCCTTCTCCTGCCTTCAATCTTCCCCAACATCAAGGTCTTTTCAAATGAGTCAGCTCTTCACATCAGGTAGCCAAAGTAATGCAGTTTCAGCTTCAACATCAGTCCTTCCAATGAACACCCAGGACTGATTTCCTTTAGGATGGACTGGTTGGATCTCCTTGCAGTCCAAGGGACTCTCAAGAGTCTTCTCCAACACCACCGTTCAAAAGCATCAATTCTTTAGTGTTCAGCTTTTTTTATAGTCCAACTTTCACTCCATACATGACTACTGGAAAACCATAGCCTTGACTAGATGAACTATTGTTGACAAAGTAATGTCCCTGCTTTTTAATATGCTGTTTAGGTTGGTCATAACTTTCCTTCCAAGGAGTAAGCGTCTTTTAATTTCATGGCTGCAATCGCCATCTGCAGTGATTTTGGAGCCCCCAAAAATAAAGTCTGACACTATTTCCCCATCTATTTCCCATGAAGTGATGGGACCAGATGCCATGATCTTCGTTTTCTGAATGTTGAGCTTTAAGCCAACTTTTTCACTCTCCTCTTTCACTTTCACCAAGAGGCTCTTTAGTTCCTCTCCACTTTCTGCCATAAGGGTGGTGTCATCTGAATATCTGAGGTTATTGATATTTCTCCCGGCAATCTTGATTCCAGCTTGTGCTTCTTCCAGTCCAGCATTTCTCATGATGTACTCTGCATATAAGTTAAATAAACAGGGTGACAATATACAGCCTTGATGTACTCCTTTTCCTATTTGGAACCAGACTGTTGTTCCATGTCCAGTTCTAACTGTTGCTTCCTGACCTGCATACAAATTTTTCAAGAGGCAGGTCAGGTGGTCTGGTATTCCCATCTCTTTCAGAATTTCCCACAGTTGATTGTGATCCACACAGTCAAAGGCTTTGGCATAGTCAATAAAGCAGAAATAGATGTTTTTCTGGAACTCTCTTGCTTTTTTGATGATCCAACGGATGTTGGCCATTTGATCTCTGGTTCCTCTGCCTTTTCTAAATCCAGCTTGAACATCCGGAAGTTCACGGTTCACATATTGCTGATGCCTGGCTTGGAGAATTTTGAGCATTACTTTACTAGTGTGTGAGACCTGTGGCTAACTCATATTGATATACGGCAGAGGCCAACATAATATTGTAAAGCAATTATTCTTCAATTAAAAAATATTTATTGGCATATAAGTTATATCAGAAAGTATAAGAAAGAGAATTTAGACAATATTCATTGGGAAAAACAATTAACACAAAGCATTATAAAAGTAAAAAAAAAGATTGAGGAAATAATTAAAGGCTTAGGTATTTTCAGAGTTCAACTGAAAAACCAACATGAAGTTCTTCCTTATATCTCTGGACTTGTATAATTCCATTTCTTATCCTGTTCTAAGAATTATTTCTTACACTATGCATTTTTCATTTTATTATTTTCTGTTTTGCACTACTGAATTGTTTTACATTTTGAATATGCAATCCATTTGAAAGCTAATTATATATTGTTTTATATTATCTAATTCATGTTTTGCTTCCTCCACTATTTGTAAGTCCTTTGAGTATAGGGAATATATTATTATCTTATAGTTTCCATACATTAAATCTTCACTAAAATCTAATTTAATGTTTCATGGTTGAAAGGGCCTGAGGAAACATCTCACCTTACTAAAACCTTCTCATTTTTCCATTAAATTTGGTAATGATTCCACCTTCAAATGAAAAATGTGACACAAACATATGTAGAGTGTTATGAGTGAAAATTATAGCCTTGATAGTTATAAAGTTATCTACTTTATAACATTTATGGAAAAAAGTGATTGCATGCCATCATCCTTCTTTGCCCAGCTATTTTTTTTTCTTAATTGAGGTATAGTTGACTTAAAAATATTGTGTTAGTTTCAGGAGTACAACACAGTGATTCAGTATTTTTATAGATTATACTCCATTTGAAGTTATTATAGAATATTGGGCTTCTCTGGTGGCTGGGCTTCCATGGTGGCTCAGGTGGTAAAGAATCCGCTGGCAATGCAGGAGACCTGGGTTCAGTCCCTGGGTTGGGAAGATCCCTTGGAGTAGGACATGGCAACCCATTCCATTAATCCCCATGGACAGAGAAGCCTGGTGGGCTAGAGTCTATAGGGTCTCAAAGAGCCGGACATGACTAAGCACAGGGCAGTACATTGGCTGTACTTCCCAGTGCTATACAATATATCCTTGTAGCTTATTGTTTAATACATAGTAGTCTGTACCTCTTGGCTTCCCAGGTGACTCAGTGGTGTAAGAATCCACCTACCAATGCAAGAAGACACAGGAGACGTGAGTTCCATCTCTGGGTCAGGAAGATTCCCTGGAAGAGGAAATGGCAACCTGCTCCAATATTCTTGCCTGGACGAGCCCATGGACAGAGGAGCCTGGCAGCCTCCAGTCATAAGGTCACAAAAAATAGGATGTAAGTGAGCATGTATTCTTGCTATACCTCATAATCCCCTATCCCTGTGAGTCTGCTTCTGTTTTGTTATATGTAGAATACAAAAAATAAATGAATATAAGTGATAACAGAGTACTTTTCTTTCTCTATCTGACATGTCACTATGCACAGTACCATCCAGGTCGATCTATGCTGTACATATTTGAAGAAAATGAAAACATTAATTTGAAATGATACATTCACCAATGTTGTTATTCTTTGGTGTGTGCAAAATTGTATTATTTCATAGTGAGCCCTGAGAAATGAAGAAAATGACCTACAACAAACCCACATTTCCAGGAAGCCTATGTCCTCATTTACTGCCGGTACTCAAGTAGTTTTTGGGAAAAAGGACTTGTTAAAAAAATCAACAACCCTAATCAGGTTTCTCAGTTGTGAATCTAATTTGGGTGTAAAAGTTTTGTTGATGAGATAAACAAGTTCAATCTTACATATTTCTCCAAACAACATGAAAAAAATACAGGGCCTATGATGGAAAAAAAAAAAAAAAGAGGGGAGCAGATAAAAGAAACTCTTTCCTGTCAAAATTTCCCATTGATTTTATTTTGCTCTATCCGGTCTTTTTACTTACAAGGCAAGGCAATAGCTTTGACATCAGAACATATTTCTTCTGATGGAAGTTAAGGGAGACCTTTCGAAATAAACATCTATCCCCTAGTGAGTGCTTTGGAACTGCTGTTCCTACTGAGCATATATTACTACAAGACTTGGGATTGAGAGGAGAGCTATTTAAGATTACTATTCAAATATTCTTCTTTTCTACCAATTGTTTATAATAAATACTCAAAGCCATAGATAATAAGTCCCAGCATAATATGCTAGCTTCTTTCTCTCAATTTTGAGGCACGGTAGCACAAATCAATGAATGTTCTTACAATAAATAACTCAATTAGTACAAAGAAATATGTTTAATGAAATTCTAATGATGCAAGAATGAGATGGAAGGAAAGGAAAGGACTGAAGGGACATTTGACAATATATTAAGATCAATTCATGAGCTATTTTATTTTAAACAAATGAGCTTACAATGCTTACGGAGTTGGAATATATAATAAAATAATGGTGACACTTAAAGTTTTACACACATTTTCCAGCCAACATTTGAGAGGGAAATTATCTTTAAATCAAAATTAAGCATGTTAAAATCCTTTTCCCCCCTGATTTCTGCTATAAAATTTTAAATTCCCAGGATATAATAAATATCAGCAAAGAATGGACAAATTAACTTTTCTCTAAAGAAGATTATCTTTTCTGAGAAAGTAGTGATAATCATTCTCAAATTCATCATAAAATGTGAATATCATGTTTAAAGGGTTATACTATTTGGCCAAAATAATTTAGTCCTAAAAATAAACGTATCAATTTAACTAAACTACCACATAGCATCTCCCCTAACCCCACCTTGTTTTGGTAATTTATAATCCTGTTTGTCGTATGTTCTTTCATTTATAAAAAATGTGTATCTTAAAAATAAATTGGCTTATTGGGACATAAATTAAAACAAGCAAATAACCACTCTTTAAAATGTATTTATTAGTGACCAATGGAGGGGTCTAGACCTGAACCCCCAGTGAAAGAAACTCTGACTTTTCACATAGTTTTACCAATTTCATAATTATTCTAATTCCTAGATAACCACGGAGAAGGCAATGGCAACCCACTCCAGTACTCTTACCTAGAAAATCCCATGGACAGAGGGGCCTGGTAGGCTGCAGTCCATGGGGTCGCTAGGAGTCGGACACGACTGAGCGACTTCACTTTCATTTTTCACTTTTATGCACTGGAGAAGGAAATGGCAACCCACTCCAGTGTTCTTGCCTGGAGAATCCCAGGGACAGAGAGCCTGGTGGGCTGCCGTCTATGGGGTCGCGCACAGTCGGATACGACTGAAGCGACTTAGCAGCAGATAACCCAGATCGAGAATATAAAATTTAAAGAGGAGACATTAGACCCCAGTGTTTTGGGGAATCTTCTGATAGGTGATGAAAGGAACTGGAAAAAGCATGTAACAATCCCTTTTGGTGTCACTCATGACGTTGTTTGTTCTTTTGGGATTTAGTAACCAAGATCTGGTTGGGCTTCCCAGGTGGCAGAGTGGTAAAGTAACCGCCTGCCAATGCAGGAGATGAAAGAGACGTGGGTTTAATCCTCGAGTTTGGAAGATCCTCTGGAGAAGGAAATGGTAACCCATTCCAGAATCCCTGCCTGGAAAATTCCATGGACAGAGGAGCCTGGTGGGCTACAGTCCACAGGGTCACAAAGAGTCAGACACAATTGAGCACAACCTAGATTTAGTTATTTGGACTCTACTGTGTACCATTAATCACTAACCACTTATCTTGCATCATTTTCCCTTTCAGCACATATCCAGATCTGTTACATCACATCTTTTTATTTTTTGTCATCTCTTACCCCTTAGAAGGTAAGTTCAATGAGAGTGGAGACTTCAATTTCTTCATTTAGAATACCATCAGTGTCTGTCTCAGAGCTGGTGCACAATTCATATTGGCTGACTGAGTGAATGAATGAATACACAAAGGCATGAATTACATGTGGGAATATCTTATTAAAGTCAAAGGTCTAAACCACAGCCTTGTGGATGGGACACTTCTCTGAAAGAAACTGACATTTGTTGTATCATTTTGGGAAAGGAGTAGATTCTAAGGCATTAAATGGGGACTCAGGAAATTGAACAATACAAATATTCCCTTCTTTTGTGAAGTGAGGGATACATTTTTATATTGAGGCTGGCAATATAGATATAGGAGATAAGCCATCCACCTTTAATTAAAGACAATTCCAGAAAGAGAGAAAGAAGCAGTCCCATAAAACTCTAAAAGGAATCCTGGAAAGTGTCAGGGTGTACAGTTAATATCCTGTTACTATACAATCCAATGTCTGACATTTCATTCCATTCAAATGAAAATGTCAATCTCATCTCACTTGGCTGTGTGGAAAGATCAACGTGTTTTTGCCTACCCTGAGTACAACATAATTCATGGAAAAGCACGTATCCTCCTTACTAGGAAACCAGAGTAGTAGCACTGAGAATAGAGATCATTGCTGGTAGAAAGTCCTGGAGAAGGACATGGCAACCCACTCCAGTATTCTTGCCTGGAGAATCCCATGGACAGAGGAGCCTGGCAGGCTACAGTCCATAGGGTCACAAAGAGTTAGAAATGACTGAAGTGACCTAGCACACACTCACACTGGTAGAAACGCAGCCTTTGGGGATGACACAGGCAATGGAAGAGGAGCAGAGGGCCTGGGGGGTGGTTCTTGAGCAAGGCAGTGAACATTAATTTCTGGAAAGATCTGATAAGAGTGATTATCATATCAGATCTGTAGACATATCAATATATTAAATATATAAAATCATTTTAACTATATTACTTTATTTTATATTATAAAACTAGTATACTTCATTTTATGTATAGCATGAATAGTATCTCCTAAAACTACTGATTCATTCAATATCCAGGCATGTATTATTTAGCTCCAAATATTAAAGCCTCTGTTCCAACAATATTATCTAAAGTTAATATTTTATCAAACAGGTATCATTGTTTGAAGTTAAGACCGGGCAAGATTATGGATGATTCACATGAACATATCATTCCTCCGAGAAAAACGATATAAACTTCAGCTTCAGAAAAACCTGCCAAATTTCAGCACCTAGGACATGGTATAACCAGAATGAGGAATTTTCTGCAGTCATAATGCTAGCCTTGACGCTAACAACTATGACTTTCTGTCAGACCCTGCCAAGAATTTAGGTCATTATAATCTCTGCTAAGCAGCTTAAACTTTTGTTATAGAGAAAGGTTCCTATTTAAGGATTTAAGCAGTAAGGGACAGGATCACATATGCTTTTTCAAAGATCACTGGGAATCTATGTGGAATCTATGTGAAGAACACTGGAAGACATTCAAAGATCATTAGTTATGTGGATGGTTCATCAATCTTGATGAGAAAGGGGAAGGGTCTGCAATAAGATAGCAACATGAAAGACACACGACTGTGGGAATGTTTTCTATCTTAAGGAAGAACAGTGGACAGCATTTATTCACATGTAAGAGGATGAGAAAAATGTGTGCGATTAGATAAGAAAAAAAAAGATGACCTACATATTTGATTTAAGCTATAAATCTTCAACCTCTGAGAAAATGCCTTGGCTCTATGAAACACTTTTCCTCCTTGGTACACAGCTAGCCTACATTCTCCAGGTTTCTATGTGGTTGCCTAAGGCCATATGAGTGAATTCTACCTAATATAATTGGATGGAAATATGTACTCCATTTTCTAACTGCCACTTGGCTGCATCCAGAAAATACAGTGGAAAACTGAGGCCTTAGAGGATGAAAGAGCTGGGTTTTTGCATAATTGCAGAGAGTGAGCCCACCTCTCCATTCTGTCCCCACCCTTATGACCTGAGTGTGAAAAAGAAACAGCACTTTTTGTGTTGAAGCCTCTACATTTTTTACCATGTGTTTTATTACAACTCACCCCCTTTTTTTTTTTAAGTTGCTAACAGTTTTACAAGTTCCCTAGCAATTAGAGAATGGTTATGAACTGTAGAACAACATTATATATTATGTGTAATGTATTACAGATTTTTAATGATTAATGGCGCTAGTAGTAAAGAACTCACTTGCCAATGCAGGAGATGTAAGAGATACAGGTTCAATCCCTGGGTCAGGAAGATCCCCTGGAGTAGGAAATGGTAATCCACTCCAGTATTCTTGCATGGAAAATTCCATGGACAGAGAAGCCTGGCAGACTGCAGCCTGTGGGGTCCCAAAGAGTAGGACATGACTGAAGCAACTTAGCATACAATGTTTAATATGACTATCTACTTCTTATTCCATGGTATGGTCTTATTTTTTCAATTATTTTTGGTGTCTTTATAAAATTCTGAGTTAAAAAATCTTTCCTTATATCTTTTATGAGGAATATTTGAACTAGGTGAATCCAGCTGAGTACTGTGATCAGAACTCTGGAGGCTGGACTGAGTAGAGCAGCTAAACTGCAGGTTACTTATCTGCTAGTTATAGTCATGAGCTAAATTGTTACCTAGCATGAGTGCGTGCTCAGTTGTGTTTGACTCTTTGTGATCCTAGGGATTGTAGCCCGCCAGGCTCCTCTGTCCACGGGATTTTCTAGGCAAGAACACTGGAGTGGGTTGTCATTTTCTCCTCCAGGGGATCTTTCTGACCCAGGGATCGAAACCACATCTCTTATGTCTCCTGAATTGCAGGCAGATTTTTTTCCTCTTGAGCCATTGGGGAAGCCCAAATTGCTACCTAGAGACAATTACTATTCTTTTTGATGTATTTTTGCAACTTATTTGATTATATGTGGCTGGTTTTATTACAATTCTTCCATTGTTTGTCTCATACTTATAAAATAATATTTCATTATAAGTCAAATAATATATCATTTTTCTATTGATGCTGATATTTGAATGCATTTGTTTGCTGTAAACAATTTGCAATCTTTGATTAAGTTGAAGGCTGTTATATTTTCATATATCTAAATTCTTTTAAGATCCATCCTAAGTGTCACACAGAATCAATGCAAATTATTGATTTGAGACCCCTTGAACTGAGAATGTCCAACTATTGGGCAAGAAGGCAAAATTCCAACTATTAATAAAAATATCACAATCAGTGTGACATCTTTTATAGTCCCATATTTTTAACTCTTTTACTGTATGTGCCTAGTCGTTCAGTCATGTCCAACTCTTTTCAGACCCTTAGACTGTAGGCTGGCAGGTTCCTAGGTCCATGGGATTTTCCAGACAACAATACTGGAGTGGGTTGTCATTTCCTATTCCAGGGGGTCTTCCCAATCCAGGGATCGAACCCTCATCTATTGTGTCTCCTGCATTGGCAGGCAGATTCTTTACCACTGAGCGACCTGGGAATCCCTATTCTTTTACTAAGTGTTCTCAAAAGAATCTTTCATTTGGTCTTCAATTCCTTAAAGAATAACATGCAGATATAATTGGCAAAAATTATCATTTTTCCAATGTAAAAGGGATTAACAATAGTACAGCAATAATTCAGTAAATCCCAGTTAAACTAGAATTTACTTCATTAGGTTTTCAGTTCCTACTATGTAAAAGGCACAATTTCTAAGCTTCACAATCACTAACAAGTATATCTTTATTTTTAAAATGGCCTAATCCTATTTTATAGACATTTTATAAAATAAGGGTATCCTATTAAGTAGAATTATTTTAGTGATGTATTTGAAACAACACTAAAAAAGTGCTCAGTCTTTCAGCTGGTCTGTCTAAAGAACACTTAACACATACACCAGGTTATTAAATTTAAAATTCATGTTGCTATCCAAAAAGTTCTTTTTCTTAGAATACACATCAAGCATTTATAGAAGATGGTGAGTTAATGTAATATTCTTATTTTATCAAGAAATGTAATATTTACTAAATCCTTTAAATTTTGATGTGTCCCCAGACATTTATTTAATTTCAAAACTTATTTATCATTTAAAGACAGAGATACTAGTAATTAATATGGATTTCATTCTTTAGTAAAAAAAGAAAACTAACAAATTCTGTATTGACTAACATAAAAATATACTCATGTAGGGTTCTACAAGGTTACTTTCATACAGGAACTATGTAAGCTAAGCCAATTTTTATTCCAACTGGCAATGACTTGTATCAGTCAACAGGTGCTGGCTTGCCAAACTTCTCTCTCTGAAGTTTTATAAAAATGTGGCCAAATTCTAACAATTCCTGGAAAAATTAAGACATCTGCAACAGTAAGAACAGATTTAGTACTACATTTGCAACTAAAACATATAGTGTTTCACAGTTTTTGCAGAAGCTCAAAACTGCACTGTTGAGCACAGAGCCTACCTTTATTGGACATCATTTAGATTTTGGCTCTCTAGTGGTTAACATTCTTGAAATACATGGAAATTTCAACCTTTTTCTAAGTTCCAAATTTGAATAGTGAGTAAATATTCAATTTTTATACTTAAAATTATTATTGAATGAAATTACACTGAAAAGGTAGTGATCAACCATCTTCCAGTAGTTTAAGCATTTCCATTAAATTCAGGAGGAAAACAGCTCTTATATCACAGTTCGGTTAAATGGAAATATTTTCTTTATCTAGTTTATTCCCCCCCCCCATTTGTGCCTTGGATTGGTGACTTTGTTCATACTCAAGAGGCTAAAGTAAGCCTAAGGAATCACATATGAGAAAAACCTGGCTATTTAGCATCACAGAAGTAATGTATTTGAAGACTATTTGGAAGTCTTAGCAAGAGCCACTTGACTGTTTTGGGGGAGGTGACGGCAACAATTCTACTGGAGAGAGTGATCCTGAGATAGTGAGTTTATAAACTGAGGTGTTTTATCTCCTTCACAGCAAAATTTCATTAAAGAATAATAGCTTTCCTCACTTTCTTCCTCACTGCTCCTTTTTTTTTTTTTTTTTTTGTACCCATCACATGCCACCTACAATCTCTGGCTTTTCCTCCTCTGCTAGACATCTAAATATGAGAGTTCACTGTCTTAGCCTTCTTGAACTCTGTAACAAAACCACAGACTGAGTGGCTTAAACTACAAACATTAATTTCTCACCATCCTAGAAGCTAGGAGTTGAAATCAGGGGCCAGCCAGTCAGGGTCTTCTGAGAGACCTCTTCCTAGCTTCCTCACATGGCAGAGAGGGAAAAAGAGTTCTGTCTTTCTTTTCTTATAAAGACACTAATTTAATCACGAGGGCTCCATCTTTCTGGCATATCTGCTTCTCAAAGGCTCCATTGTCAAATACTATCACATGAAGTCTTCAACATGTAAATTTGGGATGGGAGATACAAATATTCAGCCCATACTATGCCCTGCTTTGTGATTCCTTTATTTTCTCTGTTGATATTTTCTTTCCACAGAGTTTTATATATTCCAGAAAGAGAGTAGTTGCTTTACAATGTTGTGTTAGTTTCCGCCATACAACAATGTGAATGAGTCATAAGCCATTTAACTTATGATTCCCTTCTACCCCCTCCTCTTCCCACCCCTCTAGGTCATCACAAAGTGCTTGAGTGAGCTCCCTGTCTTATACAGCAGCTTTCCATTCGCTAGCTATTTTACACATGGTAGTGTATATATATGTCAATATCTTTATATTTAAATGTTTACTCTGAATTTATAAGTCCTGCCCTGGCCATTCATTTAAATTTCAGAACTAAATATCCAGTTACCTTAAACTTAACATAATCTGTGTTAAGTTCCCTGCTTTTGTTTCTTACTGCATCTTTGCATCTCAGTCACAAATGGACTCATGTACCTATTGACTCAAGCCAAAAGCTTAACAATTATTCCTAGATTGCCATTACAATTCATATCCAACACTCCAAGAGGTCAGTTCTAAATCCAAAACACAGTCTAAATCCTTCTGCTTTTCTACACTTACTTCATTACCTCCCTCAGTCAGTTCAGTTCAGTCGCTCAGTCGTGTCCAACTCTTTGCACCCCATGAATTGCAGCACGCCAGGCCTCCCTGTCCATCACAAACTCCCGGAATTCACTCAGACTCACGTCCATCGAGTCAGTGATGCCATCCAGCCATCTCATCCTCTGTCGTCCCCTTCTCCTCCTGCCCCAAATCCCTCCCAGCATCAGAGTCTTTTCCAATGAGTCAACTCTTGGCATGAGGTGGCCAAAGTACTGGAGTTTCAGCTTTAGCATCATTCCTTCCAAAGAAATCCCAGGGCTGATCTCCTTCAGAATGGACTGGTTGGATCTCCTTGCAGTCCAAGAGACTCTCAAGAGGCTTCTCCAACACCACAGTTCAAAAGCATGAATTCTTCGGCTCAGCCTTCTTCACAGTCCAACTCTCACATCCATACATGACCACAGGAAAAACCATAGCCTTGACTAGACGGACCTTTGTTGGCAAAGTAATGTCTCTGCTTTTGAATATGCTGTCTAGGTTGGTCATCACTTTCCTTCCAAGGAGTAAGCGTCTTTTAATTTCATGGCTGCAGTCACAATCTGCAGTGATTTTGGAGCCCCCAAAAATAAAGCCTGACACTGTTTCCACTGTTTCCCCATCTATTTCCCATGAAGTGATGGGACCGGATGCCATGATCTTCATTTTCTGAATGTTGAGCTTTAAGCCAACTTTTTCACTTTCCACTTTCACTTTCATCAAGAGGCTTTTTAGTTTCTCTTCACTTTCTGCCATAAGAGTGGTGTCATCTGCAAATCTGAGGTTATTGCTATTTGTCCTGGCAATCTTGATTCCAGCTTGTTTTTCTTCCAGTTCAGTGTTTCTCATGATGTACTCCTAGTTTAATATTAACTCTAGTTTCCTAACAAGCTCTATAGTTTCCTAATTGATCTTGCTTCTATTATTTGTTCCTTGGAATCCATCACCACAAAACAACCAAGTAAGGCTAAACAGCTAATTATATTATTTGACTCCCCTCTTTAAAACCATCCCATGTCTTCCCAATTGTAAGTAAAATCAATACTCCTCACCTTGGTCTACAAAGGCCTCTATGATCTGGCTTCTGCTCAGCAAGCTGACTTTTCTCATGTTCCACATGTATATATCTGTCATTCATGCTGGGCTTACTTCTGTTTTTCAAATATATCAAATTTCAGCCTTGTTTGAGGTCTTCGCACTTATTGTGGAGCTAGTGAGTGTCCAGAGCACTCGGACCCAGATTATCATGCAGCATGATATTTCTTAGCATTCAATTCTCAGTTTAAACATTATTCCTTTCAAAGGAATCTTCACAAATTGTTCCAATCTAAAATTGACCTTTAAGTCAACATCTATCCTATCTTTTACCTTCCATTTATCATTCTATGACCCCTGATTAGCTATCATATTCTTTCATTATTTGCATGTTTATTTCTCCACATTTCTATAATTTTAGACTTCAGAACACACATAATACATGCACTGCTCCCCCTCAAAATCTGTAGAACAATGGAAAATATCAATGAGTCTTATATACCTATTTGGGAACATAAGTCAAGGGAGGTTCCCTCTGTTTTTTAGAGCAACATTTATAGCAGGAGTTACTTGAGATGTTTATAAAATGAAGGAATCAGTGGAAAACAAGTTGAAAATCCTGGAAAGGGTAATGACAAGAGCCTGGAGGGAGTGAGGAGACAGTCAATGATTAGCACTGGAAGGACCAGTATGATTTTCTTCATAGGACTAAGAAAGAGGTAGATAAAAGCTTCAGTGTAGATGAGTATATTGTCAATACTGTGATCAATATATTGTTGTCAGTATTGTGAACTTCCAGAAGGAAAAGCTGATGCAGGAGGCAAACTTCTTCCACTCTTCCCTGGCTCTTTATTTGGAAACAAGAAGTAGAACTTTAAAGAAGTATAAAGGAGAAGAGAGAACATCAAAGGACTGTTTTCTCTGATGGAACTCTGGTCTTATCTTTAACAACAGTCTCTTTGGATATTTAATGAAATATGCTGGTTGGAATCTGTTTTGATTCCAACCAGGTAGACATATTACTCACTCTCAGCTCTCTCCATTTATATTTCTGCTAAATTTCCCTCTTTTCCTATCCTTATTAATCTTATCCAGAATATCTTTGATGCTTTTCAATACTGATTATTATTCTTATCAAACACACTTTTCAAACTACTTACTTCTGATTCATTAGATACTACGTATTTCCTCCCTGTATTAATGGGATTTTCAAATGAAGCAATCCATATGCTCACTTGACTCAATGAAAAGGGGACATTTTTCTTTGAATCCATTGTTGACAATTCAGAGCATTATGATGGATAGAGAAACATTGTTTTCACTGTGTAGTTTCCATTGTGGAGGAAATGCTAGTATTAGAAGAATTTGCCAATAATTAGCAAATGGTAGGCCAAACAGAAGTCACCCACTGTGTGACAGTTGAAGAAAACAGACAAGAGGGCTACTGAGACAGTGCAGAGTTAATCACAGTGAGGTGCCATCAAGTGTGATGACCTTCAGTTTAACAACAATTTGCATTTAAAGATGGCACAAAATTGAACACATAAAATTGCTTCTCTTAGTTACAAGTCCCACTAAATTTTTTTTAGTTTTTTAATACTTTTAGAATCCCGGCACGGATCATTATTTGCAAAGAAGGAACTTACAAGGTTTTCAGTATTACTCATCCCTATATTCATCACATCAGCTTTGGATCATATATTGAGCTCATAAAACTTTGTATGTAAAAATGATATGCCCATCATCAGTGTCTATCTACAAATTGTGGCCAAGTAGCCCAAAGCAAATAGTTTGCAGCAATAAGTGCTTTTGTTTTCAAATAAAAGAATAATCAAACTATACTAGTCAACCTATCACTTTCCTTCTTGCTTTCCTGAAAGGCTCTCAATGGAAGGACTTTGGAAGAGTTGGCCTCACTACAGACCAAGAAGAGCTGTGTGTGTATTAGTTGCGCAGTCTTATCGGACTACTGATGTGAACGTGTTGTTTAGTTGCTCAGTCGTGTCCACCTTTTGCAACCCAATGGACTGTAGCCCACCAGGCTCCTTTGTCCATGGGATTCTCCAGGCAAGAATACTGGAGTGGGTTGCCATGCCTTTCTCCAGGGTATCTTCCCGACCCAGGGATCGAACTCAGGTGTCCTGCATTATAGGCAGATTCTCTACCAGCTGAGGTACCAGGGAAGTCTGGTAAATCTGATTTTAGGAGGAAAAAAATGACAAACTTCTTATTCTTTTCATTGTACATGGAGATACAAGACGTGTATAAATATATATACTTACATTTTTATTGCTAAAATAGTGAATGTTTTATTGTTATATCTATTCAAAACAAATTACTGGGATATTGATTCATTTATAAAATTCTCAACAGGTTCTAGAATCATATAATGGTATATTTAAAAAAATGCATTGTTTTTGCTTTAGTAATTTATTATAATTGCTAATCATTAAGCAATTTAAAAGCTACTATTTAATAAACAGTAATAAAAAAGCCATACATAGATCATCACACTCAATTTCCCACACCATGCAGAACATTAAATGCCATTATTGACATTTTGTAGGTGTGGAAACTAATGCTCATAAAGGTGATGTAAGTGGCTCAAGTGTGAAGGGGAAATTAGTCCTGGAAATTCCAGTTGTTCTTGAATCCAATCTGACTAATATTTATTACCTTAATTGCAATACTACATTGACAATGCTATTATTAGCTATCTTATGCTATATTTTAATATTGATATTCTCCACAAGGTTGTGACAATGAAGTAGTTTTAAATGATACAACTGGCATATAAGATTCTCATATCCCAAAAAGGCACAATGTTATCATTTTGCTTAGGTCTCCAAATTTTGTTAAAAATCACCTGTACTTTCAACAAATGTGCACTTTCTTGCTAGTTATATGAAATATTTTACTGTAATAACATCTCATAAGTACTTCAAAACTTAGACAAAAAGTAGATTATACTGAATAATACAGAGATGAAATATATAACATTAACACCAAATTGTGTTTCATATTAGTTTTGCTCATGTGCATGTACGTGCGTGCTTAGTCATTCAGAGGTGTCCAACTCTTTGCGACCCCATAGTGTGCAACCCCATAGACTGTGTCCCATCAGGCTTCTCTGTCCATGGGATGCTTTAGGCAAGAATACTAGAGTGGGTAGCCATTCCTTTCTCTAGGGGATCTTCCTGACCCAGGGATCAAACCTGAGTCTCCTGCATTGCAGGCAGATTCTCTACCATCTGAGCCACCAGGGAAGCCCTCATAACACAATTTTGTAATTGTTAGGAAAAATATTCTTAATTATGTTTAAGTGTTGGTTTCTTTTTAATAGAGCATATAGTGACTTGGAACTGTGGTGTTGGAAAAGACTCTTGAGGGTCCCTTGGACTGCAAGGAGATCCAACCAGTCCATCCTAAAGGAACTCAGTCCTGAATGTTCATTGGAAGGACTGATGTTGAAGCTGAAACTCCAATACTTTGATCACCTGATGCAAAGAGTTGACTCATTTGAAAAGACCCTGATGCTGGGAAAGACAGAAGATGGGAGAAGAAGGGGATGACAGAGGATGAGACAGTTGGATGGCATCACTGACTCAATAGATGTAAGTGTGAGTAAACTCCAGGAGTTGGTGATGGACAGGGAGGCCTGGCGTGCTGCAGTCAATGGGGTTGCAAAGAGTCAGACACGACTGAGCGACTGAACTGAACTAAGTGACTGAACTGAACTGAGTGACTTGGAAGTCTGGTTTTAAGTTTGGTTTATTTTGTTCATTAGTTTAATAACCATCATAACTGAGAGAGTGGTCTTACAAAAATATTAATTCAAGTGAAATGATTGAATTGTAGACTGTAGTGAATATTGATATGATGATATAAAACCCTTTGTTGAAATATGGCTGATTGATTTTCATCTTCTTTGATGTAGTTTTTCTACAAATGAATAATTTAAAATTCACTGTAGTGCTTATTTGGAAGATCTAGAAATGCCTGATGTTCAAGTAATTTAGAAAACTTTGTTTCCATGTATTTGAACCATGGATATCTGATTTTTTTCTGTTTACAAAATCATACTGATTTTGGTTTCAATATCAAATACCTGAATACTAACAAAAACTTTTCTAAATTCTACTTATCAAGAGTTATATACCAAAAGGAGATTTTTGTCAAACATTGATCAAACGGCATTTTTGGTATAAAGGGATAGATAAAGTATGTTTATATTCTGAAGTGTTAAGCTAGCTAGCATATCCTATTATTTATCTTTAAGTTTATCAACCCTATAGAGTTCCTTGCCAGATGGCAGTGAGTAAATATTTGGATACAAAAGAGTTTCTTGAAAACTCCGAGTTTTATTGCAAACTATTGTTCAATTTCTTTTCTGTTTTGAAAAAGCTCTTGTTTTAATAAAATTAACTGCATCGATGATATCCTGTAATACTTTATGCACTTCTGGTTTCAACGTCTTGTCACAATCATATGCCAATGAATGATGTGATGGATGAGACTCACTTCTGTACTGCGCCTCTCAAATTTTCATCAGTGATTACATTTGCATTGTTTTCCCATAAAACATTACTTTTACAAAGGAAGCCATTTATTTTTTGAAAAACACATCCTCTCTGTTATACTTCCTTTATTGGTTCAGGAAAAAAAAAAAAACAGTGCATATATTATAACACCAAGATTTAGAATTTAGCAAATATCATAAGCTGTGATGTGTTAGAAACATCTGGTACTTTATCAGCCTTACAGAACACCTCCCAGAATGAATAACTTGTCCTAATACTTGTTTCTTTTTCCACAGCATATTCTTTTTATCTTGCAACACTATTTGCTGACAAAGGAATTCACTTCAGCCATTTTTGCCCTAGCAGGAAGAGATTTTTACTTGGAAGATCCTAAGTGATTTAGCAGGTCTACAAACTTGCATTTCTTTGATTTTACTTTTTAAAAAATGATGTTAAAACTACCTTTAAAAGCTCACTAAGACCCAATAATATAGACTTAAATGTATTTTATGCCCAAATTAATTTCCAGATCACAAATTAGGTAACCAGTGCTATGTGGGTTATTTGTCTTATGTAGATCTAGAATAATCTTTCCCCAGGCTGCCTTTTTTTTTAAAATGTAAATAATTCGCTTTGCAGAAGAAAATATTTTAGCTCTGTTTTGGACCTTAAAAAAGAAAATAGTACCTGTGAGTCTGCTGTACTATCCCGTATTTGGCCCACAAAATTAAATACCAGGCAAGGCTCACAGGGACCCTTAGCTAACAGAGAGGTCCTACCATGAAATTAATAGTTGTATTAAAAGCACAATATACAATTTTATAGTGATAGTTCATTAGAATCTAATGCTTCTTTTATGCTTTAAGTACTTCTTGTCTGATTTTTATATTCACAAAATTTTTTGAACGGTTAGTGATTATTAGTTTTTAAAGTTAAAATTTGTATTTGAAAAATTCTTGCTGATGACTTCGGTTTCTAAAATCACTCCTCGGTTTGCAAGGGTGCTGTTGCATGGTTTTCTCAATACTGTACCATCAAAATAACAATTGTCTCAGTGCCTACAGCTATCAGGTCCTCCCTGGTAGCCCTACAGAAAGTAGAAATCTGCCTGCAATGCAAAAGACCCAGGTTCAATCCCTGGGTCAGGAAGATCCCCTGGAGAAGGGAATGGCAACCCACTCCAGTATTCTTGACTGGAGAATTCCATGGGCAGAAGAGCCTGGTGGGCTGCACTCCATGGGGTCACAAAAAGTTGGACATGCCTGAGTGATTAACACACACACACAAGGGTATTCAAAAGAGCCTAGTTCCTGAAAAAATAAACCCGAATAATAAGCCATGTTGTATTGTTGGCTGCAGGTACACAGGTCAAGCAAAAACACTACCTTGTCAAGCATCTATTTCAGTTTGAAACTTCATGTCACTTTTTTGCTGAGCTTCGGTGTTCTGTCATGGATTAAGAACAAAAGCCTTGGAAACAGACAGGGAGAAACTACATTTGGATCTATGCCATTGTTAATCTTCCAAGTATCATTAATATTTGGAATACTTCCTTGGACTCTCAAAAGTCCCTGCTCTCCATTTTCCAAATTTAGTTATTTTTGCCTATCAACCACTAGATTATGAATTCATTTTTTGAGAAAAAGGATTATACATTCATATATTTATTGCCAGTTCTAAGCCTAGAAGCATCTAACACAAAAGAAACACTTGATAAATGTTTTGATATTTAGCAAATTAAAATAAATTTCTGGCATGATTCTATAAAGATATTAATGCTTTATTCTCTTCATTGCTTTTACCTGATCACTGTTTTTCCAGGTTATTTTGTATGTTTACCCTCCATATTCTTCAGTTTCCTCTAACCCTTTCCATTTCTGCTTACTGACTTTTCAGCATACACCTTCCTTTTTTCCCCTTCATTTCTGTGGATTCTGCCGGTCAATATGAGTGAGGAAATCTTGATAATCACTGGGATGGTTGGGATATTTGGTTACTATAGCTGTAATTTTTGGTTTGCTATTGCAGAGAAGAGTCATGCATTTCTGCAATATGCCTCTTGGATTCTTTGTTGGAGAAAAATGAATGGCTTGTACAGTCTACTGGTCTCAGTAGGTAATTTTGTGCTTATTTCATTCAAAGTACTCCTGAACTTAAGGCATCTTCACCCAGCTTTAGCCAACTTTCTCCCCACTACCCACACACCCCCACCAAAGCTTCTGACTCCTTTTTCCTGGAGGCTATGTAGCCCTGGGTAATGAGCAGACTCTAGATTGACACCTGGAGACCTGTATGCCTGCATGTCATGACTAACTGTGGTCCAAGGCATGTTTCTTACCTCTGTGCCTTCACTTACTCATCTGCAAGAGGGATGATACCGTGTGTGTTCAGTCATGTCTGACTCTTTATGCCCCCATGGACTGTAGCCTGCCAGGCTCCTCTGTCCATGGGGTTTCCTAGCCTAGAATACTGGAGTACATTGCCATTTCCTCCTCCAGGGGATCTTCCCAACCAAGGGATCAATCCTGAGTCGGTTTCATCTCCTGCATCATCAGGCAGATTGTTTACCACTGAGCCACCTGGGAAGCCCAGGAATAATACAGTACTCATGTCATATTTTACTGAGGCTGATGTGAGATACAAGGCACATACAATAATGCCTTGCACTAAGGTAAGCATGAAATGAATGGTAGTTGTCTTTTTTTTTTTTTTTTTTGCATCCCATTCCTTCAAGACTGCTTATCTGGGTTTGAACCTGCAACACAAGATGATCAAAATTTCTCCAAATCTTTCTGATAGATATTCACTATTCTGTTGACTAGCCCACCCAGCAATTTTGCTGAAGGCATTCTCAAAGCCTGTCTCCTCCTTCCCAATTTTCAGATCTGGGAATTATATCCCTAACATAACATAAACAGCATGTTTGAAAGAACCATTGTTAAAGAATGTGGGTTTTACATCAGAGAAGACGTTGATAGGTGACAGATAAATGACAGAAAGAAAATAAGAAGAGGTATGATTCTTTGTAAGACCTTTAGCCTCGCTCCCTTTTTTTCCTGATTATCCTATTCTAAGTAAATTACTACAAATAAGTAGTTAATACATGTCTAAATTACATTTCCCTAAATAAACTCTTATTGAAATCCTCCTAGCATGAATTAACAAAAAAGAATAAAAAGAAATATATATCTTAATAAGAAAAACTATAAATAAATGTCTTCAGTTATTAAATAGAACAGTAAAAAATGTGTGCTTCTCTGGTGGCTCAAATGGTAAAGAATCTGCCTGCAATGCAGGAGACCCAGATTTAATCCTTGGGTTGGGAAGATACCCTAGAGAATGAAACGGAGACCCACTCCAATACTCCTGCCTGAAGAATTCCATGGACAGAGATTCCAATTTTGAATTGTACATTCTCCCATGGTTAGCTGTCCCTAAAGGGTTATTTCCAGAAGGTCTGGAAATTAAAGGAGTTCTCTTCCTGTTAATCTGCACTATAGGAAAGCAAGCCCTGCCGACTGCCTCAATCCTCACAGAAGAACTCGGGGATTCAAGGGTAGAAAGCCTGCTCTCCCTGTCCCTCTGAATCTAACAGAGTCCTCTTCCTGGTGACCATTTCATGACATATCACCATGACCTGCTGCTCAGGTGTGGCTCCCCACATCTGTGTGGAAGCCAGCTGCCAATATGCAAGACTAGGGCTCTCAGCCAGGAACTCAGTCACAGCCTTTCCACCCCTCGCTGGCCTTGTTCAATTTATGCACAAATACAAAGACCTGAAGACTTTAATAACAGGGATGAGGACTGTAGCTCATTGTATTACTAGTGAACAGAAGCAAAATGAACCTTTCAGAGCCAGAAGCTATAAAGCCAATTGGCTCAATGCCACAGAAAACTGATTCTAAGTGTGTTAATTGAGCATAAATTAATGTGAATGCAGTAATGATCCATGTGAATTTTTGATGACTGATGATATCATTCATCTCCAAAGTGTGAAGAGGAGCCACCCCCCTTCACTTCTAAAAAAGCACTGAAAATGCAGAATAGCTCACGGCATATTACAGAGGGGAAATGAAAATCAGAAGAAGCAGGGGAAAATAACATATCAACATCTGGAATATTAAAATCCAGAAGATAACTTCCTCCAAAAGCCTTCCCTATCTATTGGCTTAAGGTAGCATTTGCACACAGTTATTCTCAGAGATATTTCTTTCTGTGTTAGTTAAGATGTCTTTTATTTACTGAAATTTTTACAGAAAACTATCTTCGAAAATGTACTTATTGCTTTGGATTTTTCATTTAAAAATGCATTTGGAGTGGCTAGTCTTTCTGTTATTTCTCCTAACTTGTCACTAAAGTATTCACGATGACTTGGAAAGAGGAAAATGCATATATTTTCACAAAACAAAATAGGGGGAAAAACCCATCTAGAACCCAATGATTAAGAAATTGTGTGGACAGAATAGTGGAGACATTTCAATGAAATGTAAGGTGAATGGGTATGATTGAGCAAAATTATCAAAAGCTCATTAATATATGCCTTAGTACTGAAGGCAGGACAAGCCTGCTGGTCTTAAAGAAGGTCAGGAGCTATTCTGTTCCTTTCCTACTGACAGATTCTAGCTCAGACACCCAAGGTACAAACCAACCAGGAATGAGGGCTCCCACAACTTGACTACAGTAATACTCACTCTGGGGCTCATATGCTCACTTCTCTGTCACTATATAACAAGCACAATGTGGTGAGAGGTAAAGTGACCACAGGCAAAGTCCTGCAAGAGATGATGGAATTGGGAAGGGGTGGGGAACCACACAGGCTGTGAATCGTAGTTCTCCCTTCCTCCATTGTTGGAAAATGTCAAAAGGATTCATCAGAGAGAAGAGACAATTATAACTCAGACAATTGTAACAATTATAACAAAATGACTTTTTAGAGAATTTGCATTTCTTTAAGTCAAAAGGAAAATAAAGAAAAAAAATAGGGCTTGTGAACAAAAGTAACATGGGATAATATGAAGGGGAATACAATTTCTAAAAATATTCCCAGAAATTGTATAGCTTGGGATAAGATGGTATCATAAACAACAGAAAATGTCTTAAAACATTTGCATTTTTCCTACAATTTGTGGCAGAGTTATTTGGAGCAACATAAATGGACTTAGAAATTGTCATACTGAGTAAAGAAAGTCAGTTAAAGAAAGACAAGAATCATAAGATATTGCTTATATGTGAGATTTTAAAAAAAGTTTACTAATGAACTTATCTACAAAGCAGAAATAGAGTTACAGATATAGAAAGCAAATTTATGGTTACCAGAGGGTAAGCTGGGGAGGGATAAACTAGGAGATTGAGATTGACATTTACACACTGCTAAAGGTAAAAATAGATAATAAGGACCTATTTGATAGCATAGAGAACTTGATTCACTACAGAAATCTGTAATAAACTATATGGGAATAAAATCTAAAAAATAGTGGATATATGGGTATGTATAACTGATTCACTATGTAATACAACAGAAACAAACACGACATTGTAAGTAAACTGTACTCCAATAAAAATTAACTTTAAAATGTGTCATTTCATGGAGCTGCTGCTGCTAAGTCACTTCAGTCATGTCTGACTGTGCGACCCCAGAGACAGCAGCCCAGCAGGCTCCCTCGTCCCTGGTATTCTCCAGGCAAGAACACTGGAGTGGGTTGCCATTTACTCAAATAAAAATTAACTTTAAAATGTGGCATTTCATGGAGAGTACACCCTTTAAAACGATCTCAATCTAGAACGTACTGACAGCTTTAATGAAAGTCATAAACTTAAATTAGTATGATGAGAACAATGTATTTTGTTGTCCGGAAAAGCCCACACACTTACAACTCAAACTTCACCTCCTCCACCACACTGCAGTTGCTAGAGGAATGAATGAGGGCTCCAGCAGGATGAACACCTTAAAACTAATGATAAGAAGACACAGAAAAGACTAGAGATCTCTTCAAGAAAATTAGAGATACCAAGGGAACATTTCATGCAAAGATGGGCTCGAAAAAGGACAGAAATGGTATGGACCTAATAGAAGCAGAAGATATTAAGCAGAGGTGGCAAGAATAAACAAAAGAACTGTACAAAAAAGATCTTCATGAGCCAGATAATCACAATGGTATGATCACTCACCTAGAGCCAGACATCCTGAAATGTGAAGTCAAGTGGGCCTTAGAAAGCATCACTATGAACAAAGCTAGTGGAGGTGATGGAATTCCAGTTGAGCTATTTCCAATCCTGAAAGATGTTGCTGTGAAAGTGCTGTACTCAATATGCCAGCAAATTTGGAAAACTCAGCAGTGGCCACAGGACTGGAAAAGGTCACTTTTCATTCCAATCTCAAAGAAAGGCAATGCCAAAGAATGCTCAAACTACCACAAAATTGCACTCATCTCACATGCTAATAAAGTAATGCTCAAAATTCTCCAAGCCAGGCATCAGCAATATGTGAACCGTGAACTTCCAAATGTTCAAGCTGGTTTTAAAAAGGCAGAGGAACCAGAGATCAAATTGCCAACATCTGTTGGATCATCAAAAAAGCAAGGTAGTTCCAGAAAAACATCTATTTCTGCTTTATTGACTATGCCAAAGCCTTTGACTGTGTGGATCACAATAAACTGTGGGAAATTCTTTGAGAGATGGGAATACCAGACCACCTGACGTGCCTCTTGAGAAACCTATATGCAGGTCAGGAGGCAACAGTTAGAACTGGACATGGAACAATAGACTGGTTCCAAATAGGAAAAGGAGTTCGTCAAGGCTGTATATTGTCACCCTGCTTATTTAACTTCTATACAGAGTACATCATGAGAAACGCTGGGCTGGAAGAAGCACAAGCTGGAATCAAGATTGCCGGGAGAAATATCAATAACCTCAGATATGCAGATGACACCACCCTTATGGCAGAAAGTGAAGAGGAACTCAAAAGCCTCTTGATGAAAGTGAAAGAGGAGAGTGGAAAAGTTGGCTTAAAGCTCAACATTCAGAAAACGAAGATCATGGCAACTGGTCCCATCACTTCATGGGAAATAGAAGGGGAAACAGTATCAACAGCGTCAGACTTTATTTTTTGGGCCCCAAAATCACTGCAGATGGTGACTGCAGCCATGAAATTAAAAGACGCTTACTCCTTGGAAGAAAAGTTATGACCAACCTAGATAGCATATTCAAAAGCAGAGACATTACTTTGCCAACAAAGGTCCATCTAGTCAAGGCTATGGTTTTTCCAGTGGTCATGTATGGATGTGAGAGTTGGACTGTGAAGAAAGCTGAGCGCCGAAGAATTGATGCTTTTGAACTGTGGTGTTGGAGAAGATTCTTGAGAGTCCCTTGGACTGCAAGGAGATTCAACCTGTCCATTCTAAAGGAGATCAGTCCTGGGTGTTCTTTGGAAGGAATGATGCTAAAGCTGAAACTCCAGTACTTTGGCCACCTCATGCGAAGAGTTGACTCATTGGAAAAGACTCTGATTCTGGGAGGGATTGGGGGCAGGAGGAAAATGGGACGACAGAGGATGAGATGGCTGGATGGTATCACCAACTCGATGGAAGTGAGTTTGAGCGAACTCTGGGAGTTGGTGATGGACAGGGAGGCCTGGCATGCTGCGATTCATGGGGTCGCAAAGAGTCGGACATGACTGAACAATTGAACTGAACTTAAGAAGCCACAGATCGATAGGGTCTGATACTGGGGATGCTACCAGCTGTCACCGTGACTTATGTCTCACTCCCTAGTTGAGAAGAATGGATTTGCATTGGCCATTATATGTGCAAATTCCGTAGTGCCACTGATCTTTCCAAGACATAGAACCCAGAGCCACACAAATCCATTAAGGTAACATAGAGGCAGATTCAGTAACATTGTTTCCTGCAAACAGTTTCCTGATACCAGCAAGGGAGCATGTATCTCATGAGTTCAGTGATACAAGACTGGAAATTCTGAGACTTATGTCATCTGTAATTGTGAGAGCCCACAATGCAAGTCAACATATAATACATCCCTAAAGAGAGGGCAACCCACTCTAGTACTCTTGCCTGGAGAATTCCTTGGACAGAGGTGCCTGGTGGGTTACAGTCCATGGGGTTGCAGAGTCAGACACAACTGAGTCACACACACACACACACACACACACACACACACACACAAAGAGAGAGCAAAGCGGCTCTCTAAAGTCATTCATTCGTACCCAGCACCACATTTTTACTCCTCTCTACACTCTCTACATAATAGCTCCTCTTTAAGGGCCTTTCTTTAATCTTAGGAAAAACACTTCGTTTTTTCCAGTAATGTTATCTGCTCAAAGTCTCACACTTAATTCAAGGCAACACAGTAACAGGTTAGTATGGAAGGGATGCTCCCGAGAAAGCATTTTAAGACAAAATTTGCCTCTACCATATTCTCAACCACTCCTGTTAACTCATGCCTTTTATTCTGGCTTCTTGGAAGAGGAAGTGAAGATTTTTTTAAATAAAAGCAAAACAAACATTTGAAAATAATTTCAAAATATATCATTAAAAATCACAACAGCATAAAGCAGGAAAAAGAAAGTTTCATTTTAAAATCATTTTTAAGGCAATAAGTACAAGGAAAGATATGTCAGAAAATGATACTGTCAATTATACTTCCAAAATTGTATTAGTTTCTTTTTAAATAATGGATTAAATTGGTATTCTCTATTTAAATCATTTATAGCACAATATAAACATTATATTATTCCCTATTTATATGTGTAACATATTTATATTATTTATGCCCCAAATAACATGCCTTAAAATCATTTATATATTCTGCTAGCATTCTAACATTCAGGGTATGTTGTGTGCATCGTGTTCTTAATCATTGAACATGGAGGTTAGGGATGCTGACCTACTAAGCACCTATAATTTCATCAGCCATACACATCCACAGTTCCTCTGTATCTGCAGGTATTCTACCAACTGCAGATCTTGTAGTATTTACCTTTGGAAAAAAAAAATCAGTGAACAAGTGGATGCTAGAAGTTCAAACCCCTATTGTTCAAGGGTCAACTGTATACTAATTTGCAAAATGTGACATATCAAACGTGGTAATTTAGGCCTCTGTATTTACTAAACATTGATTTCATTTGCTATCAGACTGGGGAAAGGTATCTATTCTGAGAGTCATTTCTCAGTTTCCTGTACTAGAGTTCAGTGAGCCATGAGGAAACACGTGGGCTGGTTTTGCTTCTTGTTTTCCTCAACATATAGAGATGAGGTGCTTTTGCTTGATTTTCAATACCTGTGAAATTCTAGAAATATATCTCCCCAAAGTTTATTTCTTACTTCCTTGGCTGCCATATCACCACACTGTTAACTTTGATCTTTAAAGGGAGAATTCCAAATCCATTTCTCTCCTTTGTCTCCAATTGCATCTTTATTTAAGGTTTCATTGTTAAAACATTTACAGTGTCTACTCTATGTGAGACACTATGGTAGGTGTGGAAGAAACAAAGCAATTTTAAAAAAAGAGAGAGACGAGAACATGCCAAAAAAAAAAAGAAGAGACATGCTAGTAAGACAAGAAACATGCCAAGAGGTGATGGTGAGTCTAAGAAAATGAGACAGCACAGAAGGGCAATTAACCTTCTCTGGGGCAGAGCAGAGAAGATTTCTGGGGAGACTATACCTATAGAGAAATTCAGGTGATGCTTAAAGAGTCAGAGAGGATTGGAAGTAGTAGGAAGAAGAGAATTCTCATTAGTGTAGGGCAATGATTATCAATTTGACTCAAAGCATCAAATTGATAATCATTGCCCTATACTACTATATACTATAGTTCAATATAACGTTCAAGGAGAGGGATACATCAAAATAGTCTGTATCATGAAAGACTCATATTAAACAACTGTATCCTGTAGCACACTTTGTGTTCTTCAAAGTTTTTGTCACTACCCAGTACACACTACATATTTACCTGTTTATAGTCTGACACTCTCTTTATAATATTACCTCCACCAGGACAACAGGGGTTTCCCCTGTCTTGTTCACTATCCTACCCTCAGCACTTACAACAGAGATACGCACAGTAGACATTCAGTCCTTGATGGAGAAACAAATAAATTAATAAATTGTGTGCTAACAACTTATCCTTTCAGGCCTCCCACACTCTGATTTTACTTTTCCTGTTTTAGTGCAACCTAAATTATAGCCAAATTCTTCACCCTTTCCTATCACTTTTTTTTCTGAAGCTGTTGTTTTATCTCTATGACTTGACTATATTACAGGCATACTTCATTTACAGTGCTTTGCAAATACTGTCATTTTAGTTATTTCCTTTCCAAACTGAAGGTTTGTGGCAACCTTGTGTGGAGCAGATCTTTTGGCATCCTTTTTCCCAACAACATTGCTTACTTTGTGTCTCTGTGTTACACTTTGGTAATTCTCACATCACTTTAAACTTTATTATTATTATATTTGCTATAGTGATCTGTGATCTTTGATGTTATTATTGTAATTGTTTTGGCTCCACAAACTGTGCCTATGTAAGTTAGCAAACTTAATAAACATTGTGTGTGTTCTGACTATCCCACCAATCAGCTATTTTCCCATATCTTTCCACTGCCCATCTCCCTCTCTCTAAAGTGTTCAAGTGAAAGGAATGGTCAAATGGTCTCATATCTCTCACTTTAATCAAAAGGAAGAAAAGATCCACCTTAGTGAGAAAGGCATTCAGAAAGCTAAAATAGACTGCAAGTGAGGCTCTAGTGTCTAATAGTCAGCTGTGTTGTGAAGAAAAAGGAAATTATTGAAGGAAATTAAAAGTTCTATTCCAATGAACACAAGGATAATAAGAAAGCAAAACAGCCTAACTGCAGATATGGAGGAAATCTTAGTGGTCTACATAGAAGATCAAACAAACCACAACATTACTTTAAGCGAAAGTGAAAGTTGCTCAGTCATGTCCAACTCTTTGTGACCCCATGGACTATACAGTCCATGAATTCTCCAGGCCAGAATACTGGAGTAGATAGCCATTCTCTTCTCCACGGGATCTTTCCAACCCAGGGATTGCACCTAGGTCTCCTGCATTGCAGACAGATTCTTTACCAGCTAAGCCTAACCCAAATTAAGGCCGTAACCCTTTTCAATTCTATGAAGGCTCAAAGAAGAGAGGAAGCTATAAGAGAAAAATTTTCAGCTAGTATAGATTGTATCATGAGATTTAAAGAAAGCAGCAAATGCTGATGTAGAAGCTGCATCAAATTATTAAGAAGATCCAGCTAAGATAATTAATGAAGGTGGCTACACTAAATAACAGATTTTCAGTGTAGACAAACCAGCCTTATATGAGAAGGAGATGTTATCTATGACTTTCACAGCTAGAGAGGAGAAGTCAATGCTTGACCTCAAAGCATGAAAGGACAGGCTGTCTCTCTTGTAAGGGGCTAAGGCAGCTGGCAACTTGAAGTTGAAATCAATGTTCACTGACCATTTCTAAAATGCTGGGGCCCTTCAGGATTATTCTACATCTACTCTTCCTGTGCTGTATCAATGGAACAAGCAGTCCAAGATGTACACAACTTATTTGTTTACAACATGATTTACTGAATATTTTAAGCCCACTGTTGAGACCTACTGCTTAAGGAAAAGATTTCTTTAAAAATATTACTATTCTTTGACAACGTTCCTGGTCACTCATGAGCTCCGATGAAGATAAACAATATGATTAATATTGTTTTCATGCCTGCTAACACAAATACGTTCTGTGGCCCATGGATCAAAGAGTAATTTAAAATACTGAAATACTGTAGTGGGTAGCCATTCCCTTCTCCAGGAAATCTTCCCAACCCAGGTCTCCCGCATTGCAGACAGATTCTTTACCTTCTGATCCACCAGAGAAACCCAATATAAAATTACATGACATTATTAAATAAATACATTTTATACAGCTCACAGCTGTCATAAATAGTACTTCCTCTGATGGGTCTGAGCAAAGTTAACTGAAAACCTAGCAAGTATTCACAATTTTTGATGCCATCAACATTTGTGGCTCATGGGAAGAGGTCAAAATATCAACATTAATAAGAACTTGCAAGAAGTTGATTCCAGCCCTGACAGATGACGTTGAGGGATTCAACACATCAGTGAAGGGAGTAACTGAGGATGATGGTGAAACAGAAAAAGAACTAGAATTGGAAGTAGAGCCTGATGATGTGAGTGAATTGCTGCAGCCTCATGAAAACACTTCCACAGATGAGGAGTTGCTTCTTACATGAGCAAAAAAAGTGGTTTCTTGAGCTGGACTTTACTTCTGGTGAAGATATTATGAAGATTGTTGAGATGACACTAAAGGATTGTGAATATGACATAAGTTTAGTTGATAAAGCAGCAGAAGGGTCTGAAAGGATTGACCCCAACTTTGAAAGAAGTTCTACTATGGGTAACATGTTGTCAAACAGCATGGCATGCTAGAGAGAAATCATTCATGAAAGGAAAAGTAAATTGATACAGAAAATTTCACTGTTGTCCTATGTCAAGAAATTGCCACCCGAACCTTCAGCATCCAATCCACTGCCATTAACACTGAGGCAAGACCTTCCAGCAGAATAAAAAAGATGACTGATATTTCTGAAGGCTCAGATGATGGTTAACAGCTTTTATTAGCAAATTTTTTAATTAAGCCATGCACATTTGGGAGGCATAATACTATTACACACTTAATAGACTACTGTATACTGTAAACATCAATTTTATATGCACTGGGAAACCAAAAATTTCCTGTGACTTGCTTAAACCTAGATTCATAATGAAATTCCAGCTCCTCTATTTACTGCGTGTCCTTGGGCAAGTTACTCTATGTTTCCTTACATGAGAAATGATATTACTAACTTCATCTGTTTATTATAAAAATTTAATTAGATAAACTCTGTGAAACTCTTAGTATAGTACCTGAAACATAATACATTTTGACTTTCCTTGTATCAATAGCTTTAAGAGTCTTTTTCCATGACCCTTATCAGTGTACCCAGTTTGAGGACAAGAAATAAGACAATTTATTTTAATCTTCATTATCTACCATGATGTTCTTAACATGGTTGGGTGGTTAATAAACAAGTGTTTATTTATTGTGCTGAATATTAAAAATAGTACTTTCTTTCAGTAACAGGTCCATTCAATATACATGAAATGGTTTCACAGATTTCAAATACATAGATAACTTTTTCAGATAGAAAAATTGAAGACTTAAGAAGGTAAGCCATTAAATATATAAAGCTTTCTCTCAATTACTGAAAATTTTCACTTGCATATGATATATTTTATTTCTTAGAACTTGCAAAGCTATTTCCACTTAATGCTAAATAAGAGTACCTGAACATTTTTGTTCACTCAAAATAATGTACCTGTTATAACATTTTCAATTCTCAATGGGATAACTTGTAAATAACTTTGCTTTGTTTTCAGAAATTCTGCTAACATCATAGCAGAGATGCTATAGGTAGAGTGGGTGTGAGTTTATTCAGTGTTGTCTAAACTGGTTATGAAAACAATTGTCTAGTGTTATGTGAGAAAGGATTTCATCTATTCTGCCAGCTTTTGTAAATAACACATTTTCAAATACTTCACATACTACAGAATAGAAAAAGTCTCATGAAGGATGTACTAAAGAAAGAACTGAAGGCAAGAAATGTCGAATTCATTCATGCATGCATACATTTTTACATTTATAATCAAACACTTCTTGAATGTCTGTAAGTATTGCTGGCAACATTGAAAAAGTAAAAAAAAAAATGAGTTAGTAAGTAAAAAATTCTTCTTGGTACTATTTAGTTTGGTAACTAGACAAAATTTAAATACAATGAAGTAATAAAATAGAGGCAGATTCAAGAGCTGTGAAGACAGTGGTGAATGGGCTGAGAGATAAGGTAGTCAATCCATCATCTGAGGAACAGAGAATGATTAGGACAGATATGATAATGGAAATTATACTTTACTAGCTTTTAAAAGATGTAGTATATTTATACGATGGAATACTAATTTGCCATGGAAGAATAATGAAATAATGCCAATTGCAGCAACAAGGGTGGGCCTAGAGATTATCATACTGAGTGAAGTAAGTTAGAAAAAGAAAGACAAATACCATATGGTATCATTCATATGTGGAATCTAAAAAAAAAAAAAAAAGATACAAAAGAACTTATATACAAAATAGAAACAGACCTACAGGCATAGAAAACAAATTCATGATTTCCAAAGGGGAAGGAGGGGAAGGATAAATTGGGAGTTTGGCATTAACACATATATGCTATTATGTGCGAAACAGATAACCAACAAGGACCTACTGGAAAGCATAAGGAACTATACTCAATATTTTGTAATAATCTATAAGGGAAAATAATATGAAAAAAAATATATATATAAATTTATATAACTGAGTCACCTTGCTGTAAACCTAAAACCAACACAACTTTGTAAATCAACTATATTTTAATTAAAAATAATGCACAGATTATTGGGGTAATTAATGGGGAAAAGCATGAAGACATGAACATTTGTAGTGGATTTAGGAAACTGTATAGTTGAAGCTGCCAAGAAAGTGAGGAGAAACTAAGCTGCAGACATGATCAGAGACAAATAAAAAACATTTTCAATGCAATGACCAATAGATATGTGGATATTCTAGGATTCCGACAGGATTCCTCATTCTCAAAATCACACTCTTCTGAACCTAAAAGTGTAAACCAAAGGTAGAAGATTCCAGAGGAATTCTTCAGAAGACTTGACACACAGAAGTGATGCCAAAGTTCCCTTCAAGAATGTCACAGATTTGAAGGACCACAAAAGAGAGAGCAGGCGAGGGAAAAGGGGAGGATTAGAAGGAAGAAGAAGAATAAGAAAACAGGGAGGAACTGTATTCCCCAAAATTTACTCAGAGCCAGCAAGTAAGAGTTGCAGGTGGTAGGTTAGGTCAACTGAGAGTCACATTTAAAGTATATTTTGGTCACCCTCAAGAATTTATTTGGGGAAAAAATGCCTCAGTTTGGGTTTACTTTTCTTGAAACAGATGTAGAGCTTTCTTTGTATTATCTTGTCATGAACAACTTTTCTTTTTAATGTACTTCATGTAGGCTTTTTTTTTTTTCCTAAAATGGCCTCAGAATTTATCTTATTTCCATTAAAATTTTATCTTGAAATTTTAATTTTGGAAATAAAAATAGTGTCATATTACTCTTAAAGCTTTTTATTTTCTCACATGTAATTTTGGAAAATGAGTGTGTGTGTCTATGATTTAACTTTTTTTCAGAGACAACCTTCACTTTGCATTTTCATGTAGCTTTTCTTCCAAGTATTTTGCCAGTTCTGGTATTTAAAACAAAATTTAAAGGTTTATATCAACATAAAATTGTTCTTTGTTGCTACAGTTCTATGAATTTACTCTTATGCAAATACACATGTAACCACCAATCAAATAAAGGATACAAAAGTCACATTACTCCTGATTCAAAACCTCTTATTTTATCCCTCTGTTTTCTCACCATATTTCATCCTTACACCATGTCAATCATGATGTTTTTCACAAACAAATTTTCATATTTTTAGAGATATACATAGAAACATGAAGATTATAACTTTTTGATACTGGGTTTATTCGTTCAGTATAAGGCTTTTAAGACTCATCCAACCTTCTGTGTGAACAAAAATCAGCTCTTATAAGTTCCTAGTTGCTTAGTAGGCTTCTAAAATATCAGTGTACCATAGTTTGCTTATTCATTCAACCACTTAAGTATATTCAGGTTGTTTCCAGATTTGACAATTATGAATAGAGCTGCTATAAACATTCATGTATAAGTTTTTGTGTGAACCTGAGTTCTTATTTTTCTGGGGTAAGCAGCAAAGAGTGAGATTGTTGGGCTTATGATAAGTTAATATTAAACATAAAAAAACTAACAAAACTCTCTTCTAGACTGGTTGTACATATTGCATCCCCTCAAGCAATGTGTGAGAATTCTTGTTGCTCCTTATTCTCATCAGCACTTAGTATTATTAATTTTTAAAGTTTACCCATTCTAATAGGTGTGTAGTTATATTTCATGATTTTTATACCTTCTTAATGGTTTTGATTTTGAATATCTATTCATATGTTTATTTGACTTCCAAATGTCTTCTTTGGTATAACATCTATTCAAGTCATTTGCCCTATTAAATTTGATTTTCACTGTTGCATTTTGAGATTTCTTTATATATTCTGGATACAAATCCTTTATCAGATACATGGTTTGAAAATAATTTTGCTTTTTCTATGGTCTATCTTTAGCAGAGCAAATGTTTTTAATTTTGGTGGAGTCTTACTCTTTTTTTTCTTCTTTTCTTTTACAGACTTCCTTTAGGTATGAGGTCTAAGAAGTCTGAACTCCAAGTCATGAAGATTTCTTTCCAAGTTTTCTTCTAAAACTGCTAACGTTTTGTGTAGATTTACAATCACATCTAAGTTTTTTTTTTTATTTTATTTTATTTTTAAACTTTACAAAATTGTATTAGTTTTGCCAAATATCAAAATGAATCCGCCACAGGTATACATGTGTTCCCCATCCTGAACCCTCCTCCCTCCCAATGCATACTTTAGCTGTTTATTTTTCTTTGGATGTGGATACCCAAATGTACCAAAACCATTTATTGAAATGACTAACTTTTCTTCACTGAATTGCCCTTGTATCTTTGCCCCCAAAAAATTACATATATGAGTGGGTCTACCCCCTGGATTATCTTCTCTGTTTCAAAAAAATGACATATATGAGCAGATCTACTCTCTGGATTATCTTCTGTTTCCTTGATTTCTTCTCTGTTTAATTTATATGTCCATCCCTTTGACAATACTATACTGTCTTGATTATTATACCTTTATAGTATTTTTGAAATAAAAAATGCAAGTTTATTTTGTTATTCTTCAAAATTGTTGTGGTTATTCATGACTTTTGTGTCTCCTACATTCATTCTGGAAACTATATGAGCAAAAACTCCTGCTGATATTTTGATTGGATTAGCATTAATTCTAGACATAATTTTGTGTTGAGTTGACATCATTACAATGTTGAGCCTTTAAATCCATGAATATGTTATGTCTTCATCTGTGTCTTCCTTGATTTCTTTTGACACTTATATTTCCCAATATTCTTATTGTATCTTTTGTGTGTTGAAGTCCATGGGGTCACAAAGAGTCGAACAGGACTGAGTGACTGAACAAAAACTATATAGAAATGTAACTAATTTTCTTTGTTGAATTTGTATCCTACAATCTTTGTAATATCCCTTATTAATTCTTATTAATTACAGGATTATTTTTGGAGATTCTTTAGGGTTTTCTATATAGAATGTCATATACATAAGTAAAAATAACTCTTCTTTAAATGTTTCTTAGAATTTTCCAGAAATCTTGTGGACCAGGATGATTTCATTTGCAGAAAAAAATTTAACTATAAACTCAATAGTCATTTGGCTATGGAGGATATTTATTTTGGATATGTGTGGATTGGTTTTGAGAAGTTAATATCTTTCATACAATTTGTCAAAACTCTACAAGTACAGCTTGTTGAGGTATTTTCATACTGCCATTTATACTATTTCTAGTATCTGTTGGTACATCCTATCTTTGAACTTGATAGTGTGTGTCTTACATCTTTTCTAGTCGTACTCAAATTTTGCCATTTTTCTGACCATTCCAAACAACATCTTTTTAAAACATTTTCTTTAATGTTTTTCTATTTTCATTTTTTAAGGAAATTCTGCTCTTAATTTTCTTACTCTCTTCTGCTTGCTGTGCAGTTATTTTCCTTTTCTTGTTTCAAGCTCCTTAAGATGGAAGCTTGTTTTTTTTTTTTTTTTAATGAAAGTCCTTTTTTCCTTTTCTCATTTAATCACTTATCATTTAATGCTATACGTTTCTTTCTAAGAACTGCGTTAGTTGCATCACATGAATTTTGATATGCCGAAATTTCATTTTCACTTAGCTCAAATATATTCTGATTTTCCTTGAGAGTTCTTCCTTGACTTCTGGATTATTCAGAAATGTTTTCTAAATGTCTAAATATTTGGAAAATTAGATTTTTTCTGTTATGGATTTTTAATTAAATTCCATTATGATCACAATATATTATGCATGATTTTAATTCTTTAATATTTGTTAAAGTTTTTTTAATCAGAATATGGGCTATTTGGTGAATGTTCCATAGAAAGATTGTGTATATTGCTGTAGTTGGATGGCGGGTTCTATAAATATCAGTTTGAATCAACTGGTGGATAATGCAGTTTAGTTCTTCTATATTCTTGTCCACTTTTGTTCTATTTTTTCTATTACTGTATTATCAATTACTGAAAAAAGAGTGCTGAAGTCTCTATAATTGTGGAATTGTCTGTCTTTGCAGTTGTGTTAGTGTTGCAGTTTGTGGTTGTTTTGAAGCTCTGCTTTCCTCAATACACGTATTTGAGGTTGTTTCATCTTCATGTAAAATGTCCCCACTTTATCTCTGGTCATTTTCTATACTCTGAAGTCCACGTATCTAAATAATATAGCCACTCCAGCAGCCTTTTGTTTGTATGCGTGTATGTGGTTTTTTCCCCTTTCCTTTACATATAATCTATTTATATCATTGTATTTGAAGTGAATTTCTTGTAGATAGTGTACATATCTTTTATATTTTTAATTCATTCTGATAATCTTTGTATTTAATTGGTGTGCTCAGACATTATACATTTAAAGTACTTACTGGTATACTTGGATGTCGAACATTTCATTTTCATTTTCCGATTGTTTCCTCTGCTTTTCACCATTTCTTTCATTTTTTTTTTCCTGCCTCAAAGATACCTGATCATCTTTTGAATTCTATTTAAATTTATATATTGTGCTTTTGGATATTTCTCACTGTAAAGCACAGGTGTGACAGTTGCTACAGAGATTATAGTACAAATACTTAAATTTTTGCAGTCTACTTAGGTTTAAAATTTAAATTAGACTGTAGAAACCTTATGAATATGAAAGTTTTTTACCCTCCCTTCGTGATATACTTACCTTAAATGACTCATACATTGAGAACCACATCAGGTGTCATATTTTTTGCTTTCAATTGTCAAATGTTAAGGAATCAGAAATCAATCATATTTGCCCAAATATTTATCATTTCTGTTCCTCTTCCTTCACTTCTGATGTTCCTTCTGGTATAATTTCCTTTCTTTAGTAGTTCTTTTAAGGCAATAATGATAGTACACAGATCTTTCATTATTTTTCCTTTATCTAAGAAGCAAAAGATATTAAGAAGAGGTGGCAAGAATACACAGAAGAACTGTACAAAAACGGTCTTCTGGACCAAGATAATCATGATGGTGTGATCACTCACCTAGAGCTAGACATCCTGGAATGTGAAGTCAAGTGGGACTTAGATAGCATCACTATGAACAAAGCTAGTGGAGGTGATGGAATTTCAGTTGAGCTCTTTCAAATCCTGAAAGACGATGCTGTTAAACTGCTGCACTCAATATGCCAAAAAATTTGGAAAACTCAGCAGTGGCCACAGGACTGAAAAAGGTCAGTTTTCATTCCAATCCCAAAGAAAGGCAATGCCAAAGAATGCTCAAACTACCACACAATTGCACTCATCTCACACGCTAGTAAAGTAATGCTCAAAATTCTCAAGCCAGGCTTCAGCAATATGTAAGTTGTGAACTTCCAGATGTTCAAGCCGGTTTTAGAAAAGGCAGAGGAACCAGAGATCAAATTGCCAACATCCGCTGGATCATGGAAAAAGCAAGCGAGTTCCAGAAAAATACCTATTTCTTCCTTATTGACTACCCCAAAGCCTTTGACTGTGTGGATCACAATAAACTGTGGAAAATTCTGAAAGAGATGGGAATACCAGACCACCTGACCTGCCTCTTGAGAAATCTATATGCAGGCCAGGAAGCAACAGTGAGAACTGGACGTGGAACAACAGACTGGTTCCAAATAGGAAAAGGAGTACTTCAAGGTTGTATATTGTCACCCTGATTATTTAACTTATATGCAGAGTACACCATGAGAAATGCTGGGCTGGAAGAAACACAAGCTGGAATCAAGATTGCCAGGAGAAATATCAACAACCTCAGATATGCAGATGTCACCACCCTTATGGCAGATGGACTCAATGGACATGAGTTTGAATGAACTCTGGGAGTTGGTGATGGACAGGGAGGCCTGGCGTGCTGTGATTCATGGGGTCGCAAAGAGTTGGACACGATTGAGCGACTGAACTGAAGCAGAAGCATGGCCGAGAGGAGCTACCCCATGTCTGAGGTTGGGGTGGCGGCCAAGAGGAGCTACCCCACGTCCGAGGTCAGGGGTGGCAGCCGGGAGGAGCAACCCCACGTCCAAGGAGTGGTGGCTAGGTGGGCGCAGGAGGGCCAAGAGGAGCTACTCCACATTCAAGGTCAGGAGGGGTGGCAGTGAGAAGATACCCCTTGTCCAAGGTAAGGAGCGGTGGCCAAGCTTTGCTGGAGAAGCTGTGAAGAGATACCCCAGGTCCAAGGTAAGAGAAACCCAAGTAAGACCACAGGTGTTGCAAGAGGGCATCAGAGGGCAGACACACTGAAACCATAATCACAGACAACTAGTCAATTTGATCACATGGACCACAGCCTTGTCTAACTCAATGAAACTAAGGCATGCCATGTGGGGCCACCCAAGATGGGCGGGTCATGGTGGAGAAAGTCTGACAGAATGTGGTCCACTGGAGAAGGGAATGGCAAACCACTTCAGCATTCTTGCCTTGAGAACCCCATAAACAGTATGAAAAGGCAAAATGATAGGATACTGAAAGAGGAACTCTCTAGGTCAGTAGGTGCCCAATATGCTACTGGAGATCAGTGGAGAAATAACTCCAGAAAGAAGGAAGGGATGGAGCCAAAGCAAAAACACCACCCAGTTGTGGATGTGACTGGTGATAGAAGCAAGGTCCAATGATGTAAAGAGCAATATTGCATAGGAACCTGGAATGTTAGGCCCGTGAATCAAGGCAAATTGGAAGTGGTCAAATAGGAGATGGCAAGAGTGAACATTGACATTTTAGGAATCAGTGAACTAAAATGGACTGGAATGGATGAATTAAACTCAGATGACCATTATATCTACTACTGTGGGCAGGAATCCCTTAGAAGAATGGAGTAGCCATCATGGTCAACAAGAGAGTCTGAAATGCAGTACTTGGATGCCATCTCAAAAACGACAGAATGATCTCTGTTCATTTCCAAGGCAAACCAATATCACAGTAATCCAAGTCTATGCCCCAACCAGTAACGCTGAAGAAGCTGAAGTTGAACGGCTCTATGAAGACCTACAAGACCTTTTAGAACTAACACCCAAAAAAGATGTCCTTTTCATTATAGGGGACTGGAATGCAAAAGTAGGAAGTCAAGAAACACCTGGAGTAACAGGCAAATTTGGCCTTGGAGTATGGAATGAAGCAGGGCAAAGGCTAACAGAGTTTTGCCAAGAGAACGCACTGGTCATAGCAAACACCCTCTTCCAACAACACAAGAGAGAACTCTACACATGGACATCACCAGATGGTCAACACTGAAATCAGATTGATTATATTCTTTGCAGCCAAAGATGGAGAACCTCTATACAGTCAGCAAAAACAAGACCAGGAGCTGACTGTGGCTCAGATCATGATCTCCTTATTGCCAAATTCAGACTTAAATGGAAGCAGAATCTCTTTACTTCAATATTCCTAGAAATACCTATGGCTTGATTTAGAATTTGGGAGACAGATTTCTTTTATTTAGCATTTTTCCTGTTTGTTATAATTTCTTTAAGAAATCTATAGACATTCATACAATTGTTTTTCTCTGGATACTTTCAACAATTTTCTTCTCTTTAGTTTTCAGCTCTTTGATTATATATGTCTAAGCATAAATTTCTTTATCTTTTTGAGGGTATTCTGAGTTTCTTGAATCTGTAGCTTTATCTCTCTGTTGTATTTGGGAAGCTCAAATATTTTCTTGTGCTCTGCATGGTTTTGCTTCTCCTTCTGGGATAATAATGACACAAATGGTAGATGTTAGAAATTATTCCAAAGATCTGTTAACATCTGTTCAGTTTTTTCTTTTTTTTGTTCAGTTTTTTCAATCTTTGTTCTCTCTGTAGTTTATCTTGCATACTTTCTATTTATCTGTGTTACTGACTCTTCTGCAATTTCTATTCTGCAATGGAGTCCAGCCAGTGGTTTTCTCCTAGTTCTGCTGCTAAGTTATTTCAGTCATGTCTGACTCTGCGCAACCCTACAGACGGCAGCCCACCAGGCTCCCCCATCCCTGGGATTCTCCAGGAAAGAACACTGGAGTGGGTTGCCATTTCCTTATCCAATGCATGAAAGTGAAAATTCAAAGTGAAGTCACTCAGTCGTGTCTGACTCTTAGAGATTCCATGGACTGCAGCCCACCAGGCTCCTCTGTCCATGGGAACCTCCAGGCAAGAGTACTAGAGTGGGGTGCCATTGTCTTCTCCATTTTCCTAGTGCTAAATGATCTATTTATTTCTTCTTCTATATATTTCAGTTATTTGCTGATATTTTCTTTCCCTTTCTTACTTGAATATTCACATTTGTCAGAATATTTTTATAGTAGCTCTTTAAACTGTGATTCTTGATATTGTGTCATGTTAATGTCATCATCTTTTGACTATTCACATATGAGTTGATGTTTTCCTTGTTACCTATATCCTGGGTAATTTTCAGTTTTATCCTAAGGATATTGAACATTATTATTGAGAATATGGGTCATATATCCAGCTTATGAAGGATCATTTAATTTCTGGAACAAGAAGTCAACTCATTTGGAGTTAAGTCACTGTATTTGACCAGCCTTCTGTGACATGTGGATTGAATGCCAATTCCTTTTTCAAACTCTTTGCAATGCTATTCAAATGTGTCTTACCTGTGCACCACTCAGTTATGAGTCTAGAAATGGGGTCATTGTCTTTAATAAAATTCCATTCTAAATGTCTTCAGTGTATAGTATAGCAGGAGATAAACGTATCTGAATGTGACCCTAGGGATTCATTAAAAAATGTGTTAGTTTTCAGAGCAGCTTCCTCTGTATGATCTCCGCAGTACTTTCCAGTTCTCTCATGATCCCTTTCTGTTTGTTTTACCAGCCAGAAGAAAGCCTGGGATTTGTTTCTTTCATCCTGGAGTTCTTTTTGTGAATTTCATCCATGTCTACGCATGTGGTGGGAGGAGCAGTGGAACTTGACCTTACCCTCTTGAGACAACAATTACTTCAATCAAGAGGTGAATGTGTCCCTCTAGATTTTAGTTGACTGCAGAGCCTTCCTGCTATGACTGCTGCTACCAAAAAACCATTTTCTTCCTCCTGAATTCTAAACTAGAGAGCTTTCCTGGGGTTCCCTGTGTCCTTGCTAATACCCACTTCCATGTTTCAGTGTATCTTGAGTCTAGGTCAGAGCATACTGGAGGAAACTCACCACCAGTTCAGTGATATTTTGAATTCTGGTCGTCTTCTTCAATCTACCTGCCATTATCTTCTTTTGAGTCCTCAAAGTGCTTCTCTGTGCAAACAGTAAGACCTAATAGCTTATTCTACTTTATCTAAAACTAGAAATATTGGATTGATGATTTTGAATTCACAGTAAAAATGGAGTCAAAGCCATGACTCTATTTTCAGTGAAGAAAAATGTGGCTGGCATAATTGTGTAACAAGAAGATTCACGTGATCAGACAAGAATATTTTCTTGCTGAGTAAACCAGGGTGTCAATGTACATGTGTGGCATTATATAAATATGGTATAACTTTTTTCTACTTTAATATTTGTTCCAGTATTACATACTTTTGTAGCTAGTATCTGTGTGAGTTATAAAATGAATTAATGCATTTCCATTAATTTTAAAAAAAATACATAATCCCCTTCATGTCTCTTCATCTCTTCCTGTGCTATTTTGACTAGATATTTTGACAGTTGTCAATACCCTTTATGAAAATACTTCCAATATTATCTCGTCAATTGATTCTATTTATCCAACCCTAAAGAATTATTTGTTCACTGTGCAGGGCAAAAAAAGAACAACAGATTGATTTTTCACAGTAATTTTCATGTTTCTTTTCTGAGATCACTCCTCAGTACAAACAGTTTTGCTCAAAATATATGTGCTGTTGCCAATAACATTTGGGAGAAGCTCCATCCTGTCAGAGAAATTCCTATTATGTTACCCACTGTCAACTCAGTTTTATTATTGCTTGAACACTGGAGCCACCTAATGTAACTGCTTTTGAACACTGTTACTTTTATGGGAAAAAAAAAAAGTCCCTTGGTGTTCACTTCATCTGTGTGTTCTATCCTTACATCCAAACTTTTGCTTTCTACATTAGGAACATTCTAGAATTATCTCTATTTTGTCTCCTGTACCCAAACATAACATTGAGGCTTTTAGGAAGGATTGGGAGGAGAGTTCCCTGGTTACTTTCAGCCTTCTGTCTAGCAAGCAGTCTTTTATTACCATATGCAAATAAAGAGAAAAAGGTTAACAGCTAGCCACAGGGAAGTCTAAAAATGAGGTATATGGTTTTTTGTTCCTTTCTTTGTAATATTAAGTCAAGGAATTGTTAGGAATGTACCTGTTCTAAGGGGGGTGGAGCAGGGATAGCAAGGGAGGCAGGAGAGAGTGAAGGAATGAGAATGAATGAATGAGAATATCTGACTGATCAAGACCAGGTCACACCTGTATAGATGAGAAAATACACTAACAGGTCTGACTGACTAGGTATAGAACGTGAAAGGGCATCAACCTGGATACATACTCAACCACTTTTTAATGTATGTTGTGAGTCAGAATGAATGGGATGTCACAAGAGTCAAGACATCAATGAGAGCTCTGTTCTCTTGGTAAGGATGCTGTATGTTTCCTGTCCTGAATTTTCTCTTCAATGTGGTAAACTCAGCACTGGCTAAAACCTATTAAGCTCTGGCAGTTTGATTCTCAAACTAAACCCAGGATTATTGCTGCTAATAACACAGAATAGCTATTTAAACAGTTTTATTTTCACAGCTAAGTTCCTCATTTAATTCTATTTTTCATAGAGGTATGCATTCATAGAGGTATGCAGAACAAGAGGATGAGCTGTTTATTATTTTGTTTCTAATTTACCTGGGAATTATGTTTGGTTTTGAGAAAACCCTGTTGAATAACACTCAGTGTATATTTGTCAACACTTCCATGTTGTGTTCTTCTCAATATGGAAAAAGCAAGTTATCGTCAAAATGAGTTGCCTGAAACTCAGTAGTCATGGAAATGGATGTGTTGTGGGTCTCATTTCAAAATTATCTTGCCAGTGCTTTGGTAACTAATATTTTCCAGTAGTACTTAAAATTGTAGCTAAAAATTTAAATATCTTAAAATAAAACTTGTTCTCTTATAATTCTTTGCTATTGTAAATTGCTGGTTTCTATCTCATGATACTATGCATGGTCTTAATTTTTCCAACATGAATAATCACTAATCAATCTTGAATTTAACAAGAGCTATACAATTTAGATAGCATAACCAACTCAATGGACATGCGTTTGAGCAAACTCTGGGAGACAGTGAAAGATAGAGGAGCCTGGCATTGTTGCATGGGGTTGCAAAGAGTCAACATGAATGAACAACAACAAAATACACTTTAGAAAGAAACTTGCAGCACTAATGCCTGCAATGTGGAGAATCAGGAATTCAGATACATCCCCTATTCACAGAAAATACTCAGATGCAGGAAAACCATAACATAATACATGGTAATTAATGGTAGAGTTCAATAGAAAATACATGAAACTTCTGGGGATAGAGAAAATTAAGATAAAGTTAAAGCTTAAAAAAAATTTTTTTTAAATAGAATTGATGCCAGTTTAACTCAAAAGGTTAAGATAGTAATAGGAATTGGGAATTTCAGAAGATTTGTAATGAACAGACCTAGGGGAAATGAGAGATTAGAGCTTATACTGGTACAAAATGGACTCTGACCTCCAGATGCATAAGTAAGACCAGGGCACTTATGTGTTACAGTTTCAATGAAGGTGTAAATGGGGAGGAGGGGGTGCGGTGGGGATTGTCTAGAAAATGATTCAATGAAGAAAACTCTTAGTTTCTGTTCCTTTTCTATGTCCTCTAGGCAAGAGTCTTCTAGGCCTTCCTGTTGTCTCATATTGCTGGGTTTTGAATTTACATTCCCCCGTAAATCTGAGCCACCACCACTCTCCAATTTGAGAAATGAAAGTGTTTTCAGACTGGAGGCACACTGCTGCTGCTGCTGCTGCTAAGTCGCTTCAGGCATGTCTGACTCTGTGCGGCCTCATAGACGGCAGCTCACCAGGCTCCGCCGTCCCTGGGATTCTCCAGGCAAGAGCACTGAGTGGGTTGCCATTTCCTTCTCCAATGCATGAAAGTGAAAAGTCAAAATGAAGTCGCTCAGTCGTGTCCAACTGAGCGTGTCCATCTTAGCGACCCCATGGACTGCAGCCTACCAGGCTCCTCCTTCCATGGGATTTTCCAGGCAAGAGTACTGGAGTGGGGTGCCATTGCCTACTCCAGGCGGCACACTGAAGGTGTGCTAATAACACACTATTTGACATACTGTGACATCATTCAGAACCAAATTAAAATATATTTCTGGAGAAAAACATAATCCAAGTCATTCAAGATTGCCCAGTGGTAGCCTGTTAAACATGAATTTGCAATGTGAAGTTGCCAAATACAGGAGAAAAAAATTCATTGTAATTGAAAGTACTAGCAGAAGAAATTTACCAAGAGATTCATCTCCTTGACATAGATACACACACTAACTCAGTCCAGGGAAACCTCAGACTATCAGAGACAAAGAGAAGATCTAAAAGAAGCCAAAGATCAAAGCCAGATTATCTACAAGGAAGACTAAATTAAACAGCACGTTTTCTAGTGTTTATAATGACATCATAGACAATGCAATATTCTTTCCAATGTGCTAGGAAGAAATATCTATCTTTCTAGACTTATGAACTGAGAACAAATATGAGAGAAATGTACCTTCAGATAATACTACTTAGAGATTTTACCATCAAAAAACAAGAATAAACATTTTAAAGAATGAAACTATCCCAGATGAAAAATCTGAGAAGAAGGAATGATGAGAGCAGAATGTTAAGTATTTAACTAAAATGAAAGAAACACCATCTATATAATGCAAGAATAATAATATTTCATTTGTGGTGTTAACAATGACATAAGGAAGTTCTAGTACAGCAAGTAACACTAACTTATAATCAGGGTTTCTGATGTTAATAAAAGTATTTCAAACTTGCTTGATTCAAGACAATGGTAAATAAATTTTTAACTTCAGATATTATTTTGGTAAGCTTGATAAGCCTGGATATAAAATATCAAGACCAACAATACACACAGAGAACAGAATGCTTAATTCTCAAAGCAACAAAATAAAACTAGAGAGTATTCAAAACTTAGGTTTTAGTAAGCAACTTAGAAGAGGGAGTACAGGAGTTTTGATTGCTGGGAAGAGAGAGAGAGACAGAGAAGAGGAAGAAGAAGAAAAAGGACAGAGAAAGAGAAAGACTGAATCCTGACTCCTAGCCCCTGTCCTCAACTCATCTTTGCGAATGTGCTCAAAATGCAGCTATTTCTAACTTACAAAGCACTTTTTCTCCTTTTTTAATGAGACGACAGAGGCACAGAAACATTCCCCATATAATCAAAATATTTAAAATAAACTAAATAAAAATGTATTCCCTAGAGGCTAATAAAATTCTAATTTGGTAGTATTTAAGAGACTGTTTTAAAGGTAGTATTGCTATTTGTGATACATCTGTACTTATTTTACACTTTTGGTCTTCAAATATTGAAAATAAAATCTGGGAGCCAAAGGAGTTATATGTTATCATTTCCTTGTAAGACTAATAAAAATACAGTTGAAAACTCAAAAATAGAGATCGGTAGTGTTGAAATAAATTTTTCCTATGATTAGATCCACTGTACTGAAAATTCATATTCTGCATTAATTTCCACACCTGAACTGTGTATGCATATTTTTGCAACCTCTAAAGATATAAAACAAATTAAATTCACTGAATTCATAGTCTACACCAGACAATGCCATAGACCCATATCTGTCATTTTATTTAGTCTCCATAGCAAGTTTAAAGTATTATTCCCACGTTGCCTATGAGGATATCTATTCAGATTACAAGTGTCTTGTCAGACTGGTAGAGCCAGGATTCACAACTAGATCTTTCTGAATCCAAAGCCTTTGCCTTAATTAACTACAACTCAGTACTTCAATAGAAACAGTTAAACAGTCAATACTAAACAGAAAGTAACAAATTCCCCTATTTCATTAAATTCTGTTAATGATGTTACAGTAAAGAGAATTCCCCTAAACCATTTCCCCTTATCTGTTAAAACTGTTGTTGTTGTTTAGTTGCTCAGTTATGTCCACCTCTTTTGCAACCCCACGGACTGTAGCCCACCAGGCTCCTTTGTCCATGGGATTTCCCAAGTCAAGAATACTGGAGAGTTGCCATTTCCTTCTCCAGGGATCTTCCTGACCCAGGGGTTGAACACATGTCTCCTGCTTCACAGATGGACTCTTTTCCACTGAGCCACCAGGGAAGCCCCCTATTTAAACTGTATTCATACAATTTATCTTATTTCTCCAAGAATGACTGTTCTGGTCAACATATGGAAATTTGCTAAGAAAGGGTTCCCATTTAAATTTAATGTATGCATTTCAATATGCATGGCTCAAACATGTCTCATATAGATGAGAATTTTAAGAACACAACTTCTGCAGAAACTCTTAAAAAACACCACCAGGAACCTGTGGAGTTTGTGTTAAGAAAAGTAGAGCTGCACACTTGGAGCCCTGGAAAGGGGGCGGGCTCCATGTGAATTTAAAAGGCAACCAACAGGTTTTCTGTCATTTATTTGTGAGAGAACAGTCATTGGTTTGACATACTGAAGTCAGCTCAGGGTGAGGCGGCTTTATTCTATGACTATCAGACAGGAAAATTTATTCTCTATCCTCCTAATAAGGAGTCAAAGCAAACTCAGAGACTGGATAGAAATAACGGGCTGGACAGTGGTGTGGGGATTTCCAGGCACTGTTAACAAGAGGTAGGTTTCCTTCACTTATGAAACACTAAAAATTGTGTTTGAAATTCGACAAGTTTATGAATATTTACTTTTATTCACCTAGCTTTCCCAATGAAGGGGCTGATTACTCCCTAGAATCCTGTTTACAGGATTGTTTGCTTGAGTTTGACTCCGTTGCCTATAATATCGTCCCTTTGATCAAATACATAGCTAGACACTTTCAAGGTCTAGTCAATTATTAAGAAACTTAGTGTGCTACTACTTTATTAAAAATGAAAAAGAAAACAGAAAATGCAATGTTGACATCATTAGAAATTTATGATGTATTTAAGCATACACAGTTTTTTGTGTGTGCAAAATACTGAACCTATACCTGATTTTTACAAATGGTGCTGTTGGACGTCAAGAAAGATTAAAACAAAAGCCTTTTAGGTCCAGATCACAGCATGCAAAAAGAAACATCAAAGGGACAGGAGTCTGCCTTTTGAGGACAGACTTAAATGATGTAGACTGTGGACTGAAAAGATAAAAAAAAAACTGTGAAGTTGAAGAAGGAATGATTCTGCAATTATGGAGGCTAACAATATATTTTAAGCCAAATTCAGTAAAAAAGAATCTCTTTTGAACCCAGAGAAAAGAAAATTGAGGGCATAAGAGGAAATACTACTTAACACAGTATAATAATTTTACAAGGTTTACTTTTCTTGTCAGATTTTACATAGTCTGAATTTATAATGTATTAACAAGATTTAGGAAACATTTTGAATGGAAGTGGTAAAGAAGTAGTTTGAAAAAAATGGATAGTTTGAGAGTGCACTACTTAGTTTTAAGAGTAATATTCGGGGGGGGGGGGGGGGAAGCATTCTACAATCTAGGTCTTAGTGCCTACTAGAGGCAAAATTCTGACTTGGATAATCAACATGGTTTACAAGCACAATACTTCTTTCATATGCCATTATCATGTTATCATGGAATCCCGCTTAGCCACAAAAATGATTACGGAGAACATGCTCTCCCTATATATGGAGAGAACCTTTATTTTCATGTGAGAAAGTACTGATTAAATAAACTTCTTCAGACATACAGATGGCCAGAACACACATGAATAGGTGTCCAGCATCACTAATTATAAGAGAAATCCTAATCAAAACTACAATGATGTATCACTTCACACCTGTTAGAATGGCCATCAAAAATCTACCAACAATACATGCTTGAGAGGAAACAGAGAGAAGAGAACCCTCCTACACTGTTGGTAGAAATATAAATTGATATACCCACTGTTGAGAACAGTATGGAAGTTCCTTACAAAATGAACAATAGAGCTACCATATGACCCTGCAATCCCATTCTTGGCCATATATCCAGAGAAAACAATAATTTAAAAACATTTATGCACCCCAGTGTTCAGTGAAGCCCTATTTACGGTAGCCAGGACATGGAAGTAACTTAAACGTCCATCAACAGAGGAATGGATAAAGATGATGTGTATATATACAATGAAATATTGCTTAGTCATAACAAAGAACAAAATGATGCCATTTGCAGCAACATGGATGGACCTACAGATTGTCATACTGAGTGATATAAGTCAGATACAGAAAGACAAACATTTGTATTTGTCACTTAAGCAAAAATGTATAGTTCATATATTAAAAATTTCACCTGAGTCTTCCCAGTTTCCCTAGGTGTCCTAGCTTTGTTCTACCTCATTCTATGTCCTTTTCATGTGACACAGTTGCATAGTTTTTTCATACACGCACACACACACACACACTCCTTTTCATGATAATAAGCACAAAGATTTCCAGTGAACTTGCATTTTCACCCTAAAGCAGGATGGCCATTACATTTTCTGGGATTTATTGGACTATTATTAATATGGATTCAACCCAATACACTTTTTGGTCAATTATTTTTAAGCTATTCTTTTTTTAAGTCTGCAACAGGGTTAATTCCTTCCTACATCTTTCTTTTGACTAAATACAGATAATGTTAGAACTAGTCCTAGAAACAAATAGGTGAAGAATACAATTTACAAAGCAATTTTATATATATTAGCCTCTGTGACCCTAAATAGTCCCATTGGGACAAGCATTATTCACATGTTTATATTAGAATTAAGGAATACTGAAGTGTTTAAAATGACAGACCAGATTTCTAACTCTAAACCCTGTGGAAACACCTTACATTCCTCTATAAAGTATAGCAGGGATCCTGATGAATGGACAAGCACTTTGGTGAGGTCCTACATATTTTTGTACCAGTAAGTTAATTGTTTGCTCATTTATTTATTTGAAAAACATCCATTAATATTCTAAAATGTACAAAGCAGTGTAATCAACATTGGAGAAGCTGAAAAGATGATTTTTCACAGGGAAAATAGAGACAATTAAAATAACCCAACAGAAATGGGCAGAGTCTAGAAGTTACATGAGGATTGTTGTAGAAATTCAGAAAGAAGCATGAACAATTCAGCCTGGAGATTTTAGGAACGAATGCACTTAAATATTGAACTGGGCATAAATAAGAAAAATAAGAATGTACCACAAGAGTGTAAAAACCATGCCAGGAAAAAAGGATCAGTATGTTGGAAAAAAAGACATTTGTAATGTTTAGGGGAAATTTACAAGAAATTTTCCCTATATTAACCCCTTTTAGGAGTTGATATTTAATTTTTTTTTGAGACTGAAATACCATCTCTTTTCTGATTTTCACATTCAGCTGAGTCTCTGGCTTGTGAATTAATGAAATAGACTTTAGTCCCAGCCCTGTGTACACTCCAGGTATTGTCAATATTCTGTATTTCTAGACAAGCAAAAGAACATGGTGATATTTACTCATCAATGCTGTAGGGAATATGAAAAAAGTAAGTTCATATTCTGAGATCTTCTGAAAATAGGTATTGCAATATCTGGGTGATTTTTGGAGACCATCTATGTCTCAAGTATCCCCATGGGTACATTCCTCACTTCCTTCAGGTATCTATCTGCTATAATCCCCCATTTCTGTGAACTTGTTCTCTATTCCTCTTAAAATAGCAACACCAACATCCCATCTCATCCGAAACTTTCTATCTACATTATCTTGCCCATCTTCCTCATGGCATCTCGTCATTATCTGACATATATTAAACCATTTACTGGTTTCTGTTCTGCCCTTTCTCCACTAGAATAGAAGCTCCATGAGGCCAGAGAATTGGTCAGTTGTAACATGTATCTGTAGCAAATTGTACATTGCCTAACACAGTAATATTCAATAAATATTAATGAAATAATTAGGTTGGTGAATGGACATAAAAAATAAAATATCCTGGAAAATAAAGTTGTTGTTTTTTCAACAGTTAAATCAGGATCCTACATCAAATTTCAGGTGTAGAAAAGCCATCTTGAATTTCAGTCTTTCTCTACTCCATGATTATAAATATTGTCAAACAGAAAGAAACAAAGATCCTGATTAAGTTACAAGCATGCTGATGTTGTTTTAGTTGCTAAGTTGTATCCAACTCTTTGTAACCCAATGGACTGTAACCCACCAGGCTCCCCTGTCCATGGGATTCTCAAAGAAAAGATACTGGAGTGAGCTGCCATTTCCTTCTCTAGGGAATCTTACCGACCAAGGGATTGAACCAGGGCCTCCTGCATTGGTGGGTGGACTCTATACCACTAAGCCACAAGGGTCTTGACCAGTATGCAGGAGAGGAAGCAACATTTAGAACTGGACATGGAAAAACAGACTGGTTCAAAATTGAGAAAGTATTACATCAAGGCTGTATATTGTCAGCCTGTTTATTTAACATGTGCAGAGAACATCATGTGAAATGCTGGGCTGGATGAAGCACACGTTGGAATCAATATTTCAGGAGAAATATCAATAACCTCTAGATATACAGATGACACCACCCTTATGGAAGAAAGTGAAGAGGAACTAAAGAGTCTCTTGATGAAAGTGAAAGAGGATAGTGAAAAAATTGGCTTAAAACTCAACATTCAAAAATGAAGATCATGGCATCTGGTCCCATCACTTCATGGCAAATAGATGGGGAGACAATGGAAAGAATGAGAGACTTCATTTTGGGGGGCTCCAAAATCACTGCAGATGGTGAGTGCAGCCATGAAATTAAAAGGCGCTTGCTCCTTGGAAGAAAAGCTATGACCAACCTAGACAGCATATTAAAAAGCAGAGATATCACTTTGCCCACGAAGGTCCATCTAGTCAAAGCTATGGTTTTTCCAGTAGTCATGTATGGATGTGAGAGTTGGACTGTAAAGAAAGCTGAGTGCCAAGGAATTGATGCTTTTGAACTGTGGTGTTGGAGAAGACTCTTGAGAGCCCTTTGGACTGCAAGGAGGTCAAACCAGTCAGTCCTAAAGGAAATTAACCCTAAGTATTCATTGGAAGGACTTATGCTGAAGCTGAACTCCAATACTGTGGCCACCTGATTCAAGGAACTGACTCATTTGAAAAGACCCTGATGCTGAGAAAGAGAACAGATGACAGAGGATGAGATGGTTGGATGGCCTCACCAACTCAATGAATATGAGTTTGAGCAAGCTCCAGGAGTTGGTGATGGACAGGGAAGCCTGGCATGCGCAGTTCATGGAGTCACAAAAAGTCGGACACAACTGAGCCACTGAACTGAACTGCAGCCACCAGGAAAACCCACAAGTATGCTGACTTAAATACAAATAGTTGAGTTGATTAGAAAATAACTGATATATTAATATTAATAGCATTGTCCAGGAAATTTTACATAATTCTGACTAAACTTTAAATGGCTCCCCCAACATTTGCTTGTTAAAAAGCTGTTTCTAATGTTTCATTTGTTGAGTTTTTTTCAAGACTTTAAATGATATTGCCATGAAATACTATCAGTGCATTTGTCCACATAGGCATGATTAGCTTTCCAGAGGGCAGTTTCACAAACAGAATTAATTTTAGTCGATTTCACTTTCAAAGCCCCAATCATCATGAATCAAGTGAAATGGAATGCCTGCAGGAGCCCACCACCTATGACACAGAATGACCGCAAATTCTGAGCATATGCACTTTAAACAATTGGCTTTATATCATTATACTTTCTGTCTGGCTTTGAATGAGTTCTGCCCTGCAGGACTATTAGCAAACAACAAAAATGTTAGCAATTCACAAGCCAAGGGATAACTAACCTACTTAAGTATGTCTTCCCTTCAGACATATAAAAAATGCCAGCAGTTAAGCAAGTTGATGTATCAGCACGCCTTGTAAGGGAGGGATTTTTGCAAGAATATGCACTTATACTAAATATTACTGTTCCCATCACTGCCTGGAATTTATGTAATTTAATTAACTTAAGCTTCAGTGGCATTTTGGAATTGGAAAAGGTTCTGAAATAAGTATTGTATAGGATCTACTTACCATTCTATCATGGAAGAGAGATGCATAAATCTAAGGCTTTCAGTAAGATCATGCTTTAATATAAATTAGTTTGGAAAGTTTGAGACTGTTTAATAAGCTTGCTGCCTTTATATAACAAAGTCATAGTCATAATGTGTAAAATCTTTTGGATTGAACTCAGAATACACACATCCATTCATACATACATATATGTGGAGATATACATATATATAAATGCACACACATATATACACATATATGCATACACAAATGCCTAAACATGTATGTGTATGCCATGTGTTTACATTTTTTTCAGTATAATATATATATATAGAGAGAGAATGTGTGTATGTGAGTGTGTGTGAATGCTCTAATTCTTTGTGACCCCACGACTGTAGCCCATAAGGCATTTCAGTCCCTGAGATATCACTGGCAAGAATACTAGAGTGAGTTACCATGCCCTTCTCCAGGGATTCTTCCCAGCCCAGGAATCGAACTCACATGTCTTTCATATCCTTCATTGGCAGGTGGATTCCTTACCTGCAGATCCACCTGGGAAGCCCAATATATAGATAGACAAATTCAAGTATAAGTGTATAGTTACCCTGACCCATATCAAGAAACAGAAGTTGACATTCTCAAGAGTCCCTGTCAAATTCCTTTCTAGACAACAATCCCAGTAATGGTATCCACTGCTTGTACTTCTTACTATAGAGATTAGTTTTTTCTGTTTTTGTATAAAGTCCACGTTTGGAGCCATGATATTCTTTACAGGAAAGTGATGTAGTATGGACAAAGGTTGAGCTACATGGCCTGAGATGCTGTTATGATCCTTGAGATTATTATAAGAATAAATTTAGTTTATGTCAAAACACAACAAAATTGTATAAACAATCAAATGGAAGGTTTTATTATGACTCATTTTTCTTTTCCTTTCAATAGTCTCTCCAATAAGGCTAAGTAACTACTGCATCTGTTTTTCCTAAAACTCTTAATTATGGCTAATAAGCAAATACATAAAAAAAGATAATGATATCACACTCAGGTACACATACTCTCTGAAGTGAGAGACTGTTTCTTATTTATCTCTATTTTCCAGTGGTAAAAGGAAACTATTTGTGATAAAATGTAAGGAACTAAAAGCAAACAAACCCTAAGTGAATGAGTGACTGATTTAGAACACTGATGAGACACTATCAATTGCACCCCATCATGGCTGCTGCTGCTAAGTCACTTCAGTCGTGTCCGATTCTGTGTGACGCCACAGACGGCAGCCCACCAGGCTCCCCCGGCCCTGGGATTCTCCAGGCAAGAACACTGGAGTGGGTTGCCATTTCCTTCTCCAATGCATGAAAGTGAAAAGTGAAAGGGAAGTCACTCAGTCGTGTCTGACTCTTAGCGACCCCATGGACTGCAGCCCGCCAGGCTCCTCCATCCATGGGAGTTTCCAGGCAAGAGTACTGGAGTGGGTTGCCCTTGCCTTCACTGAAAAACACTCTAAGTAACTGTAAAAATTAGGCAACTAAAAAAGGACAGAGGAACCCGGCTCTGACAGCAAACACTGTAGCATAAATAACTTGTATTTCCCTGTGTTGGATTTAGGAAATTATACAGACCCTGGGTCAGGGCCAGGATTTTGGATTTTATGACTACCCCTTAGAATGGAAACCAGTACTTAGATTGGCAATTAACAATATCATCTATTCTATTAATAATGACATTTATTATGGACTAATTTATTTCTCACAGGTATTCCACAAGTAACAAAAGAGAATTAATATTAACTTTATCTGACATAGTAACTGTCAAACTGGGCCTTTATCAGGATAAATTTGGGGAACGTATGTGGCATTTTTAAAATGGCTTGAAGTAAACACTCCACTGTTGAATGATGAAAACCATTGCTCTCTGTAAGACAGAAAAAAAATGAGTGCTCTCCACTCATTAAAACAAATGGAGGTTCACATTTACAAGAGGCCAATCTCATAATCATACCATCTTACTACCCTATCTTAAAATGCACATGGCGTATCATGATGACATGCCTTGGTGAATCATGACAAAACAATTTCAGAAACAACTAAGTATATAAAAAGTCTCCTGATCGCAAATTCCCTCCAGACTCTAGCAATTCCAGTCACAAATTCACTCTCTCCCAGTCATTTGGTTGTTATTTGTACCAGTGGTCTCCTAAGAAAACCCGTTTCTCACCTTGGGAAATCCTTCATCCTCCTCTGAGCACTCTGCAAACTTCCCAGAGATGACAATCAAAAATCTGAATGCACTAAATCAATGAGAATTTCCAGAAAGATAAAAATGCACTATATCTGTGCTGAAAGAATAGTCACTAACCACATGGAACCAATGAGCACTTGACATGTGGCTGATGTGACTCAAAATCTGAATTTTTAATTTTAATTAACTTTAAATTTCAATAGTCACATGTAACCAGTCATTGGACAGTGAGACACTAAGTATATTAGAAATTAAAGTGAGCCTTATCCCCATTCTTATTGTTTGCTTTCATGGAAGTAACAAAACATTTCTAAATGGTCAAAAAGACAAATGTAAAGTTAAGATGGATTTGGGGATGCCGAGAACTAAAATGCTATTCATTTTCAATTGATTTCCACTTTTCAACTCCTCATATTAACAAAATCTTTTTCTTCTTGAAAGGATTACATTTCTTAAAGCATGTCCTATGCAGTTTAAATTTTGCAAATTTTAAGCCACAATCACTATTATTTTAGTGAATATATAGCATATATATTACAATATATGTATATATAATTAGAGTGATATCAATAGAATAAAAAAGTTTATCTAAGGATAATGATGTGAAGAGCCTACTCAATGGAAAACACTTTGATGCTGGGAAAGATTGAGGGCATGAAGAGAAGAGGGCAACAAAGGATGAAATGGTTGAGCAGACTCTACGAGATAGTGAAGGATAGAGAAGCCTGGTGTGCTACAGTCCATGGGGTCACAGAAAGTCAGACATGAGTTAGTGACTAAACAACAACAATGATATTAGAAAGTACATGTCACTTATCAGTATATTCCTTAATGGGAATCAGACAAGGGTACGTTTTGTTCTCACTGAGATCCATCTGTCTGTTTCATCTGACAGCCCACGTAATTGAGTCAGGTGACTATCACGTTAACCAGCATTAGATGTTTTGATTAGTCTGATAAATTCCAAAGTAGAGAAAACATTCAAGCTGCAGTGAGACAATGCAGAATGCGACAGGGCATGTGGAAGTTGTATGTATTTAATATTAAAATTAGAACTCTGGAGCGTTCAGACTTCTAAGTGAATTTTCAGCCTGAATAATCCATAACTGCTGCCTTGGATTAGTCCATCTAACTACATTAAGTTTCAAATGTCCCTTTTCATTTTACTCACCTATTGTAAGGTACGTCTGTAATGATTCAAGGTGGCATCATGATATTTTATCAACCATCTTATTATGGTACTTTTACCATCTGGAAATATCTTGATTATTCAATTAATAAATCTACTTGGAGTTCACTGCTCAATTACTGTTTGCCTAATTCTGTTACAGTTGCCATAACTGAAATGGGAGAAATATAAAGAGTGATTTCTTCTGCTCTCAGTGAACTTGTGATGTTATCTTAGAGACAAAATAAAACCTTTAAAAACTAGAGAAAAAGAATTTTTCTATGAGACCAAGAACTAAAGCTTTATTTTTCTGTCACTTTATTATCTCATGCTTATTTTGAATTCACAATTAGCACTCAAAGAATATATGTTGATACATGGTAAGTAAGAATTTAATGGTATGATGGTACCAGAAATGTCAACTTCATACAATATCACTAATATCACTCATATTTAGAAAGAAACACGAATAACACAACAAAATCTTGCACAGAATTTATTTGAGTAGGTTTGCGATGTTTGCTACCTTCTACAGCCTGATCTTCACCAAATTCCCAAAACTCATTTCCCATTCCATCCTCTACTTCCTACGCAATCTCAGATGGTGAAATCATGTCTGTGTGTCTGACTTACTCTTCCATATCAACCTGCTTCAATAAGTTTTGTTCACTAAACCTTAAATGTCTTATCTTCCAACATCCATTTAATATCATCTTTCAAATCCACATTCAAGGTGTAGATGACATATAAGGATCCAAATTCATGTGTCTCTGGTCTTTCTTAAGAGTGTAGTTTTTACAATTTTTATAATGGTCATTTCATTATTTTTTTCCCACTAGATTAGACAATTTGAGTGTAAGAAGTGTTACTGTTGTCTGTTTTTTTACCCATTATTCATTCACTTTATAGTTAAGGGCAATACAATACTGGGTAAAAATGGATCTAGTTTCTACTATAATGGAGCTTATAACTTAAAAGAGGCATTAATCAGATAACCAACACAAATAAGTGCATGATCATGAGGTATAATTAAATCATCTAAAAGAAAAAAGTTCTCAAAAAATAATAATAGCTCAGACTGGAAAGCTAAAACATTTGTTAAAGAATCTTTTTTTTCCCTCTAGGAAATGGCAACTCACTCCAGTATTCTTGCCTGGAGAATCCCATGGACAGAGGAGCCTGGTGGGCTACAGTCCACGGGGTCGCAAAGAGTCGGACGTGACTGAGCAACTTAACTTTCACTTTAACTTTCAATGCCTGAGAAGACAAGGCAGTCAAGGATTTTTATCTGAATTCTAATTTCAGTGAGAAGTGATTAGTCAAAAAGCAAGGGGTTAATAAAATACATTTTAAGAAGATTATGCTGGCTGCATAATGGTAAAAAATAAAACAGAGGTGAGGCTGATGCAAAATTGACCAAAGGAGGAAAAGTAGTTGATTATTTTAGCAACTGGAAAGAGAGAAGATGTTAGATTGAAATAGAATGTTGGTTGTGGACATGAAGGTAGAAACATAACTTTGAAAGGCAACAACGAAGCTTTCTGGTAGATGGGAAATGCTGGGCATCATGGCAGACACCATCTGCTACATGCCCAGCTTACCAATACCTTCTCATACCCAACACCCCAACATCTGCTCTTCACCCTACGTCTCAGCGTGTGCACCACCTCCCATGTTCCAATACTTTTCTACATCCAGCAACCCGTCATGGCCTGTACTCATAGCCCATTCCTCTTCAGCCATCTTCTTCCTTCCCAACAGGTTCTATCTTTTCCTGCTAATGACAGAGAGCAATGGATCTCGGAAAGGAACACATCTCTTGCTTCAGGCCCAGGGCATAGCCTGTCATTGTTTAATACTGATGACATTTAAATTATTTTTGGTTACTGATTGATACAGGGTGGCCATGGATAAAGTCTGAATACAAAGATACAGACAAATGCCAACTTGTTAGGGCCTCTAGGAAGGCATATGCTTTCCTAATATAACATGACCAACTCATCTAGCATGTTTCTTTCCCCCTTTTTTTGCCCTTTCACATTTATTTCAGTTTCCTATGATTGCTGTGACAGATGACCACAAGCTTGGTGCCTTAAAACAGCACACATTTATCATCTTACAGTTCTGGAGTTCAGAGGTCTGAAATGGCACTCACTGGGCTAAGATCATCTGGAGGTTCTAGGGAGAAGAGTGTGAGTGTGTGTGAGTGTGTGTGAGTGTGTGTGTGTGAGTGTGTTTTCCCACATCCATAGAAACCGCCACCCACATTTCCTTGATTCTTGGCCTCCTACCATCTTTAAACTCAGCATCTGCCAGGTGAATTGTTCTCACTCTTTATCACTTTCCTTCTATCACCTCCTCTCCTTCTGAATTGCTAGACTCCTTTTACTAATAAAGACTCTTCTGGTTATAGTCGGTTCACCCAGATAACCCAGGATCATCTCTCCATCTCAAAATCTTTATCTTGAAGTGAAGTGAAGTCGCTCAGTCGTGTCCAACTCTGCGACCCCGTGGACTGTAGCCTAGCAGGCTCCTCTGCCCATGGGATTTTCCAGGCAATAGTACTGGAGTGGATTGCCATTTCTTCTCCAGGGGATCTTCCCAACCCAAGGATCGAACCCAGGTCTCCCACATTGTAGACAGATGCTTTACCATCTGAGCCACCAGGGAAGTCCACATCTTTAACTTATTCCCATGTAAAAAGTCTTGTTTGCTATGCTAGACAGCATTTCATAGATTCTGAACATGAGGACATGACCATCTTTAGAGAGGGGTACTTTTATCTCTACCATAGTGTTTTCCATTCTCAGAATGAAACATGTGTGAGAATGCAATAGTCTGCCACAGCACAACAAGCACCATCCTCAAATGCAAGTACTATCTGGCCACCGGAAGGTTGTTCAGTTCAGTTGCTCAGTCATGTCCAACTCTTTGAGACCCCCATGGACTGCAGCACACCAGGCTTCCCTGTCCATCGCCAACTCCTGGAGTTTACTCAAACTCATGTTCATCGAGTCAGTGATGCCATCCAACCATCTCATCCTCTGTCATCCCCTTCTCCTCCCAGCAATCTTCCCAGCATCAGGGTCTTTTCTAGTTGAGTCAGTTCTTTGCATCAGGTGGCCAATGTATTTTGGAGCTTCAGCATCAGTCCTTCCAATGTATATGCAGGACTGATCTCCTTTAGGATAGACTGGTTGGATCTCCTTGCAGTCCAAGGGACTCTCAAGAGTCTTCTCCAACACCACAGTTCAAAACCATCAATTCTTCAGTGCTCAGCTTTGTTTATAGTCCAACTCTCACATCCACACCCAACTACTGGAAAAACCATAGCTTTGACTAGACAGAACTTTGTTGGTAAATTAAAGTCTCTGCTTTTTAATATGCTGTCTAGGTTGGTCATAGCTTTTCTTCCAAGGAGCAAGCCACTTTTAATTTTCATGGCTGCAGTCACCATCTGCATTTTGGAGCCCAAGAAAATAAAGTCTGTCACTGTTTCCATTGTTTCCCCATCTATTTGCCATGAAGTGATGGGACCGGAAGCCATGGTCTTTGTTTTTCTGAATGTTGAGTTTTAAGCCAATTTTTCACTCTCCTCTTTCACTTTCATCAAGAGACTCTTTAGTTCTTCTTCGCTTTCTGCCATAAGGGTGGTGTCATCTGTATATCTGAGGTTACTGATATTTTTCCCAGCAATCTTGATTCCAGCCTGTGCTTCATCCAGCCCAGGATTACATCCAGCCTGGATGGTTATTAGTAAATGTCTATTTCAGTGATATGGTAAACTCATATTAGGTTAAGCATTCTTAGATGAATTTTCTTTTCTTATAGCTATTCACAGTAAGAAATATATGTTTATACTATAACCCACTATGTGTCACAGGCCTTATTTTGAAAAAAAAGTATTGTCCTAAGAATAAAAATCATTTTAAATTTTAAAATTCTGTATGTTTTTCTGTTTTCTTCACACTGTACTGTACTTCATTTGAAATATGTAAACAAACTAGTGCTCACACTAAAACCACTTGTTAAAAGATCCTGGGTCAGTACTGAACTCCAGAAACATCTTGCTAATCAGTTGCTACCTCCTGAAATTCCCATCTTTTCACTAAGATGGTGTTTCATTCTACTTTTTCCACTTTGTGTTTTCTTGTATTTGTCCTGCATCCTTCTGTCCTCTAACTGTAGTCCTCTAACTGTAGTTACCTCAAGGAATTTTACTTTTAAAACTGTTGACCAGGATCTATAAATAGAACTGCCTTTTATAGTTCTCAACTATAATTTTCTCAATTAAATTTAAGGAAACTAATTGTTATATGGATTTAGGGACTCCATTCCTATTAGATGCCAACTGCTTTGTGTGCCAGAACCCATAGTCTTGCATTCGCTGAGGATTTATCCTAGATAATAATCCAATCTCTTTTCTGCATCATCTTTTTTCTTTCTACTACATTATGCCCTAAACTTGTGTTCTCTTATGCCTATCAAATAAGAAAAGAAAAAAAAAAAAACAAAACAGGAGGATCAATTTCCTTAATTACAAAGCTCCCTCCAGCTCTGCCAGTTTTCTTCTGCTTCCCATACAAGTTCTAGAAAGAGCTACCCATAACCACATTCTCCACTTTGTCAGCACCTTTCTCTATTTACAATACTCTGATTGAACTTTCATTGTCAGGGCCCCAACTTTTGTCAAGCTGAAAGCAGCTAAGTGTGATGGCAGCTCTTCTTTTCCTGTCCATAAAATCTGAGATGCTCTCAACACAGTTTATCACTCTCTTCTATGTTAAAGGCTTTCTTCTCATGGCTTCAGGAGCCCATCCTCTCCTTATTTTTCTCCTAGTTACTGACACTTTCTCATTTGCAGGGTTTTAGACCCTTTCCTGGATCCTTTACTCTTTTTCCATATACAAATATAGACTCTTGACTCAATCTAATCTCCGGGTTTTAACCAGCGTAGAAATAGGATTGTCAAGTCTAAGTCTCAAATTTTGAACTCTCTGGAACTACCAACTTGTATAAGTAACTACAGAGTAGTCATCCCCAAATGTATAAGAATTTTAGAGGTGCGTATAGCCTAAAGATGTACTTAACAGGTAACTTCTCAGTACCCTTTATTTTCTAAATGACAAAATGAACATCGAGGAAAAAAAGAGTGACCCAATTTCACATAGATTATCAGGCACAGATTAGAGATGCCTGTAACCCAGCACCATTAGCTACGCATTATTAGGACCAAAAAAAAAAAAAAAATGTGAATCAAGAGTGTAAGATTCCTTTTCTGTTCGCTGGGACATTTCAGTGTTGGCCAAAGTCCTGTTGTCCAGACCCCTGGCCCTCAAGCCCTGTGGTGGAGCTCATTCCTCCCATGCTGAGTAACACAGCAGAGGCTAAACTACATTGCCCTTCAACTTTCCCAAATAATTCAATCTAATGTGGCCATTTGCTTCTTTTCTCTCCCTGCACTGAAGTACTTCAACATGTTCTCCAACCTGATTATATTTCAGTTTATTGATTAAAAATGACCAGTGGGATATTAAGTTCATGTCAAGTTAAGCATAATCACTTAGTGAATGATCACTTTTGTAGATAATCAACACTCCAGCATCTGACTCTATAAATGATTCCATCGAATAGTTGCTGTTCATTCAGTGCTTACTGAGACCTAGATCATTTATGCAAATTTCTAAAGCCTCAAGACTAAAGCAGATTTCCAAAAATATTTGGATTGAACAATATAGTTTCTTCAACAGAATTGCCTTCATTGGCAAGCTTTTTAAAGATCAAAGAGAGATTGCAGCCTTTGACAACCAACATCTGAAGGTTTATATTAACTATTAAAGAACACATTTTCCACATAACATTTTTTTCTCTGCCGAGTCTTCATGCATTAATGTTAATCATCAGAGTAAACAATTCAAAATGAGATTACAGCTAAAAATTGCAATGGCTAAACAAATTCTCCATGATCATGAGGATGACTCAATTAGAGCAAATTGCAGCTAAATGCAGGGCAGCAATGAGGGAAACAGGGAAATAGCAAAAGAAATTATCTGTATCAAAAACAAAGTTCTAATGCCAAAATATTTAAGAGTAGTGCAAAATGGTCTGACTCAAGAAAATAAACCCAGTGCCAATGGTTTACAATCACAATGATCACAAATGCCAGGTATTTTGAATGCTTAGCATTTTGGCTGCCAGACAGTTTACTAGAGAACAGCAATGATCTGAATGTAGACTGTGTATTGAAAAAATATTGCTTTTATTTTCCCCACAGCATTATTCCAGCTCTAACTCCGTATGCTCTTTCATACCTACAAGCTTGAGAGAGCCTTTGTTACAAAGTGTCAGAGCATGAAAAGGACAGAAGTTCTGGGATTTAAACTTCATTGTTTATAGAAGAATGTATGACCACTTTGATTTTTGGTTGATCTTCTTTTACACAGGACAGGATTTGGCTCTAAAATTATTTTTATTACAAAAGGTAGAATTTTCAGGGAAGAAATACCCTAATACCCTCATTTCGTGCTTTCAAATTCACAGACAATGGTCATTAAGCATCAGCCAATTCCAATCACCAGCCGGAGGGGGCCAAAGGCATGGTCCCCAGCCTCCTCTACCAGCTGCTGACAGACAGGGGACGGAGGCAAGAATTGTGCAGGGCAGGAAGCTTGCAGATGTCCCACAGATCAGTGCCTGGGTTCTTCTGGCAACTACCTCCACTTATTCTGAGATACTGATCTCCGGACGGGACAGGTGGGACATGGCATTCTAAACAATTTTAGCTGGCAATAAAATAAAGGTCGGTGAAATTGCCAAAGAAGAACCAGAGCCTAAAGTGGTTAAATTCACAAAAAGCATTCAAGAAAGCCAGACCTGGACAGTCATTAAAATGGTAAATGTATTTATTCTGGAACTGTTGCCATAACAGAAACAAAATTTCAGTATAGAACTGAGCTCAGTTCTGAATACAGCATGGACATGGATGAATGAAGTTCCTCGCCGAGGAGTTGGGGGTGCGTTGGGGGGAGGTCTGTGGGAAGGACATCACTGAGAGTGAATAGCTAAGGTAAAGGGGAAATTCTGGTTTAACAGACTAGACTGGGACGCTGAGGGAAGGGCAGGGTGATCACCTATCATCTGGGGGATGAAGAATGCAATCACATACTGAGGGTGATCAGACACTGAGGGTAGTGTAGTGCTGTGTTCGTCACTCAGCCTTTTCCGACTCTTTGTGACCCCACAGACTGTAGCCCGCCAGGCTCCTCTGTCCATGGAATTTTCCCAGGAAGAATTTGGGAGTGGGCTGCCATTTCCTCCTCCAGGGGATCTTCCCGACTCAGGGATCAAACCCGGGTCTTTACTATCTGAGCCACCAGTAATGGGAGGGTAAGGGATTGTTACTAGACTGACTTAGCAATGTTCCTGCTACAATTGTGTGATTCAAGCCCAAGAAAGATGGATGTATGATTGATGACTGGAGGTCTTAAAAGGAACCTAAATCAAGTTTAGTTAAGGAGAGAGTTTTTGTCATAATTATTTTTTAACAAAAGAGGCCAAATTGTCTCTCATTCCCAAACCTTTTCCTTCTGCTTTCTTTTTGCATATAAAGCCATGATTTCCCAACAGGATTGAGTCTTTTCATATTTGTATCTAAACATTTACAGCACAAAAGATATTTGTTCACTAATCAATATGTCAGATTAATTTTACCTTCAACTATTTTTAGCACCAAATTTCTTTGCACCTCCTTAGTCTCTATAGTCTGTGAATATATTTCATAGTTACACTTACTGATATAAAAATAATGGATAGTGTTTCCTATTTCCAGTATGACTAGAAAAACAATACACTGGTTTCCCTCACACTCAAAAATTAGTTTATGACTTTGTGGCAAGGCTTGAACTAAGGATATAATGTAACTTTTCCATAATCTCTCTGTGTTAGACTCCTAACCTCCAGAGTGGAGAATTCTGCCTGAATATATTTGAATAATTCCCCACACTCTTCACTTTGTTCAAACAGATCAAGCCCAAGTGTGTTTGGGTTGTTCACCCATTATATTAGGAAGCCTTAACTTAGGATTAGGTTACTCAGAAATATTTTCTAAAGCAACTCAATTTTACAGGATCAAAGTGCACTTGGAATTCATTTTATAGCTATGGAGAACATGTATTTCTAACTTCTACTTGATCGTTTTATTTTTCCCCCATCATAACTGAAAAATTTAATTCTGTGTCTGAAGAATTATACCATACAGATTTCCCTCAAAGCCATTTGGTATGAAGTACTCCTATTAGAAGCAAGCTGAGCATTTTGAATACATAGTATTCGTTTCTCAAGGGGACAGCCTTTCTCGGTAGATCATAATTTGAAGATCTACTACTATTGTGATGATTATGACTCCTCCCAATCAGTATCTGAAATAAATGTAAATAGCCTCAGTAAAACAATTATTTGAAGTTTTCATTTTAAAACCTTTCTACCAAGAAACCAAATATACAATAAAAGGTTACACGGCTCTGGCTGACAGATCCTCAGATGGATGGACCTATTACAGTCCATCCAAACAGGAAGGTCAGGTCACTCATTAAACCATGGTCAATAAAAATGGTGAGATAGGTTTTGTTCCAAGGACTGATAGCTGGATAATTTGACAAAAGGACAGGAAAGAATTGTGAAAAACCAGAAGATCAATGACTATTAATTTAAAGGCAACACATAGCCTAGAATGAAACCATTTAGGTTGTTGTGTAGGATAATTACCATTTTCAATTAGCTGACATTTCACATAGCTTTGGGACCAAAGCAAGACAATAACCCTCGGCATCTAATCTCAGCTCTGCCTTTTGTCACTGATCTCCTGGTGCTGCTTCAAAGGCAAACCCAATAGTTTGTGAGCAATGACTTTCTTTGTCATAAATAGCAAGAAGTGCAGAGAGTTCAAAGGAAGTTCAAGTGATATACACACTTAGACAAAATATCTCATGCTAATACTTCCCTGAGTGAGAGATTATTTTTTTCTGGCCATTTCACTAATAAGTATGTGCTTTTAATGCAATAGGGCACTAATTTTATTGTATTATGATGATACTATAAAAAATACAAGGGAAATAGATATTCCAATATGCAGATTTCTATCCTATCAGTATGTATATAATTTACATAATCACTTTCCCCCTGCTATATTGTAATACTGAAATATTCACTTTCATTTACCCAATATCATGTTTGAAATTTGAAAGTATTATAAAATATTTTCGTTTAAAATAAATCAGCCATTTCCTATTTGAAATAAGATCCTCTAATTTGTTTAAGAGAACATGTAATAATACTGCAGCAGGTCATTTGCTTTGGAAAGCTCATTCAGCACCAGGCCATTAGTCCAGAGACACAGGTTTAATGCTAGTCTGTTTTGTGGCTGGGATGATGTGTACCTCTGCCAAAGATATAAATCACAAAGTTGGAGAGACACAGGGTAAGAAAATGTAAATACAGCATTACAACCATCACTCTTGACACACAAAACTTAAAAGTCTGTCTCTTACTTATGGTCATTTGCCAGTAACATCATGTCTGCATTTGAATAATATTGAGGCACTGGTAATGACTGAAAACAGACACTTATGAAAATATCTTAAAAGGTTCAGCCATGGTAAAGATCCAGACACCTGAAGAAGTCATGCGCTATATGCTTTCCAGACAACAATCCATGGAATCTACATGGGAAATGCTGCTCTGATCTACTCTGTAATTGTTAGAAACATCACAGGTGTCTCTTTTTGACAGTTTTTCTTTTACAGGCAAATGGTCAATACTTTAGGTCAATCTTTTCATTTGATTCAGCTATGGTTTGAATGTTTGTGTTCCCCTAAAATTCAAATTATGAAATCCTAACCCTGAAAGTGAAAATACATATGAGAGTTGACCCCTCCTGAATGAGATTAGGGCTTTTATAAAAGAGTTCTCAAGGCACAATCTTCCCCCTTATGCCATGCCAGGTCATAGTAAAAAGATGACTGTCTAGGAAATAGGTCCTCAGACACTGAATACACCTGCACCTTGATCTTGGACTTTCCAGTCTTTGGAACTATGAGAAATATATTTCTGCTGTTTATAAGCCACTCAGTTTATATTAGCAGCTCAAAGAGACTAAGATATCAATGAAATTGTCTAAGCATGAAGAATCAATCATTAACAAGCCACTTTCCAACTGTATTGCTATGTTCACACGAAACTTCTGAATTGCACAGTAATTTTATATGCTTCTTAAGATTTTAATTTCACACCCTTCCGAGCCATGATTATATTGTCAATTAAGTAAGCCATTAACAAAATTGGAGAATCCTTAGACGTAACACTGCAGCACGTTACAATTAATTCTGACTTGACAATGTCTGAAATGCTTCCACTCACAAGATTTATCTTATGATATCTCAAGTCCCCTATCTTTTTTGTCCCCTTTTAATTCACCTACAAAAAAAGTAGAGCAATTTAAAATCTAAGAAGTAAAAGTGTGTGAAAACTTTGATGTGTTGAATAGTATTATTCTATGGATCGTATTCTCTTAGCCTCTGAACAAGTTGCATGATTTAGAGCAATTGACAAGAGATATTTGAATCTTTTATATAAAAGGCCCTGAGGAATTCTGAGGGACTTTTATAAGAAAAAATGTGCCCATACTTACTGAGAAACTTTAGGTGAACTAATGTACATTTAACCTACACAACCACCTCACTATCTTGAAATCTCCACCAGGCCAGAGGCAATGTAAAGTTTTGCTCAAAAGTATATTTCAACCACCCAGGAACATGCCTAAAAAGAGAACAGACTTTCAATAAATCTTCTTGCAAAGGGAAGAAGACAAAAATAAAAGTGAAACTTAGTATTATTATACTCATCTTAATGATAAAAAAAAAAAGCTGAAACAAAGAGAATAAATAACTTTCTCAAGACCATATTGTGAGAAAGGAATGGGCCTAGAATTCAAATTCTGATCTGTCTGCGTCTAAAACTCATGCTTTCTACACTAAAATATTCTCCCTTTATATGTGGTTTCCAGTAGTCATGTACAGATGTGAGAGCTGGACCTTAAAGAAGGCTGAGCATCAAAGCATTGATGCTTTTGAACTGTGGTGTTGGCGAAGACTCTTGAGAGTCCCTTGGACTGCAAGGAGATCCAACCAATCAACCATAAGGGAAATCAACCCTGAGTATTCGTTGGATGTACAGATGCTAAAGCTAAAGCTCCAATACTTTGGCTACTTGATATGAGGATCAGACTCATTGGAAAAGACCCTGATGCTCACAAAGACTGAAGGCAGAAGGAGAAGGGGATGACAGAGGATGGAATGGTTGGATGGTACCACTAACTCAATGGTCATGAGTTTGAGCTAATTCTGGGAGTTGGTGAAGGGCGGGGAAGCCTGACGTGCTGCAGTCCAGGGAATCACAAAGATTCAGATGTGACTTAGCAAATGAACAATAAATATGTGGTTATATAACTTTCCATTTTCAAAACCTTGCCCGTAAGTGCATGCATGCTAGCCACCAGCTGTAAGGGTCAAAATTACTTGCAATCTGAGTCAGAAGAGAAAGATAATTAAACAGATATTCTGAGAAAATATTTATGCATCTTTTTATGTTCTATGGAATAGAACTACCTATTCTGGGGAGATTGAAAAAGGTGAGTACTTACTTCAGCCCCCAGTTGTACAGTCAGCATCTCACGGTGGAACAAGTATATAAATGCCTGTGCTTCTTTCACTGTGATGTAATACACAGACGTTCACACACATCATCACTAATGTTATTTTTTAGATAACCAAATACTCATAAAACTGTGTTAACATCTCAGCAAAAGACCTCATTAACACCTGCAATGCCATGAAATCTTCCCAATTACTCAGTATTTTTAAGTAACTGCCAGTCAACTAGGTTTTCATGCTCGGAATATTGTGTTCATCCCTTATGATCCATGCAACCCAAGATCTCTCAGGTTTCAGTCCTGGCTGGTGTATCTATAAGTAGGAAGAGATGAGTTCACTGCTCGTCTGGAGCATCCCTTTCTATTCTGATGCTTGGAAAGTACCTATCACTACACCTCTGTGCTATTCCCACGAGTGCATAATCCACGTTAAATTTAATCTATAGGTTGGACAAAAAGGCCTTCACTGCTTCCTTTCAGTAGAGCTCAGAGAAAAACTGATATATCTAAAGATATGTTTAAAAAGTCCATTGAAAATAAAAAATAATTAAGGGAATATAAACAAATGAATAAATGACTTGAGTTTTACTTGTTCCTAATCCCCCCTTTGAAAACTCATTTCTGGATCTCACTTCCACACCACTTCCTACACTCTGGGTCAGAGCAATGGCCATCCTTTAGCCCCAAAAAAGCACGGCCGCCATAAGAACATTGACAGTGGGTCAGCCCAGCTGCAGGGAGAGGCTCCTTTGTGTCTCCCATCATGTGACAGTTAGTCTCCATTCCTGAAGTCTCCCACGAAAAGCCAGTAAGGAGAGTCTTCTTCACCAACTTGCCTCCCTCCATTTTAATCTCTCACCAAAATAACTAGCCTCTTCTCCCACATGATCGGTAGTACTTTAATAGTAAGAATAGATGTTCTCTGTTAAACTCCTACCATCCAGAGTGCCAAATGAGTCCCTCACCATCCTTTCAATACATAAAGACCCTGATGTTTACACATACATGTTAATATAATGTCCTTCTGTCACTGTGAAGATTGAAGCTGCGTAATCAGAGGCTTTCAGGCACACCTGTGCTTAGTCCTCAGTCGTGTCCAACTCTTTGCAACCCCACTGACTGTAGCCCACCAGGCTCCTCTGTCCATGGTAACTCTCCAGGAAAGAATACTAGAGTGGGCTGCCATGCCCTCCTCCAGGGGCTCTTCCCAGCCCAGGGATTGAACCCAGGTCTCCCTCATTGCAAGGGATTCTTTACTGACTGAGCCACCAGAGAAGCCTACCTACAAGGATCAGACCTGCTTACAGTGATCTAAATGACCCCCTTTTTTTTTAAGTGGTATAAGAATGATTAGAATGAGAAAGCTACTGCTCAGCAGTGGTCAAGAGAGGAAGATGCTGAATAGAGAGGTCAGTGTGAGGCCAAGCACATTATCTTCCATATCACGTTTCTCTATTGTTCATCTCTCTCTTCTCAGAATTTTCCCTCTCCTCTTCTCAGATATTTTAGGGCTATAGTCAATCATGTTCAGATAAAAGAAGGAAACAGGTAGAAAATATAACTGAAAATCAATATAATGTTCATCAGTTTAATAAAACACAACTTTGAACTCCATGCAATCTTCTTTGAGATACAAATTGGTTTATTCAACACATATTTATCTTATCTGTTGTAAAAGATACCTCTTTTTATATGACCATTTCATATGTATCCACCTTTATTCTCAAGAATTAAAAGCAATCCTTAAATATGCCCCATGGCTGAGTAAAAAATAAATAGGCTGAATTATTTAGTTCAAGTTCAGGAGAAAATGATTGTTTCAAAATTATTAAGAGCTCAAAAGCTCTTCTGGTACTGTAATATCAGCCTTTCTTTTATTTAGTATCTCAATTCATTTCTGATTTTTCTCAAATATTCACCGGACTATACTATGAATTCAGGTTTAAAATTCTTAAGATACTTTGTCATGACAGAAAAAAATAGAATTTCAATATTTAAGTATGGGTTGTAAGTTGAGGCATCTGATTCTGTGGTCCTGTGTGATATGAATTATTATAAGACATGACATCATTACTTTTAAATAATACCCTTAAGCCCTAAATTTCCCCCCATTGCCATTGATTATAAATTCAGGGCTATTCAAGAGATGCAGGAAATATGGCCTTAAACATGGAAGTTAGGAGCAATTCAACAAATATGTACTCGGTGTCTTCCATGAGTGTTTATGCTCAGTTACACAGTCCTGTCTGACTCATTGTGACCCTATGGAATGTAGCCCTCCAGGCTCCTTTGTCTGTGGGATTTTCAGGCAAGAATATAGATTGTGTTGCCATATAGTGTGGAGAAGGCAATGGCACCCCACTCCAGTACTCTTGCCTGGAAAATCCCATGGACGGAGGAGCCTGGTAGGCTGCAGTCCATGGGGTCGCTAAGAGTTGGACACGACTGAGTGACTTCATTTTCACTTTTCACTTTCATGCATTGAAGGAGATGGCAACCCATTCCAGTGTTCTTGCCTGGAGAATCCCAGGGATGGGGGAGCCTGGTGGGCTGCCGTCTATGGGGTCGCACAGAGTTGGAAACGACTGAAGCGACTTAGCAGCAGCAGCCATATAGTGCTACACAAAAGCATGATTGTATAATAATGAGTTAAATTCTAAAATGACTTAAAATTCTATACTCCAATTCAGAAATTATATAATGTGGAACAGATAGGATGTACCCCATAAAGGAAATTAGGAAGTAAGGATTCTTAGTCTTGAGAGGTCCTAGATAAATGATATAACCTTTCTGTTATTTATTATACAGATGAGAAAACAAAGGTTTGAACTAGTCAACTTTCAAAACCCCTTTCAACTTTCATATCCTGTGATTAGGTAATATTGTAATGTGCTGTGTCATGCAATAACAGCATTAAAAATGGTATAAAATTTAGGGAGGACAGAAATCTTATGATAACCTATTTGAATGTTTAAATGATGTAATAAACATTTTTTTTTAACAAAATTAGCAACATCTGTTCACAGAGACTACAAATATATGTTGCCAAGTTCTGTACAGCTTGGCCTGTATCACACACTGGAAAATCAAGAATGAGTAAAGAAACAGTTAAATAAACAGTCTGAAGGCAGAGTGTTGATTCATGTAATAGAGACAGGACGCTATGAACGCATTTCTGAACCACAAGGTGAAGTCACTGAAACTGGCTCTCTGGAGGAAGTGAGCTGAAGCAAACACTGAAGGAACAGCAAGGCAGGTGAAAGCAGCAGGTGGCTCTTGCGGGTAGACAGGGCATGGATACAGGGTGATACTCTGGTTTCCAGGGCACTGTGAGGAGTTCAGAATGTCTGGAGCACGACTGCAAAGATGGTGAAGGCGCTCAGCTGATTCTGCTGTATCGTTCCATTAAACCACAAACAGGCTGTTTGTGTGTCTCATGAATCCTTTGTACGGACAGACACCGTATAAGAAATCCAACTAATCACCCTTCCTGTAAAAGTACGGAAGGCTTTATTTTGTAAACAAACATACTTTCCAAATAATTATGTTTACCACAAGTTCCAGTTTATTGACAGCCCTGTCTCTGCTCAGAATTGAGGAGGTCCCAGTTCATGTCTCTTTGCTGTGTTTCAGATCAGATATTCTGCTTGCCTAATACAGATTAGCAGAAATTGAAAAAGGCCAGTGGCTCTCTTTCTCCCCAACCTAAAACGGCTCTTTAGATGTGCATTTCAAACACCCAACACTCTGTCCTAAAGTGAGACAGACCTTTTGTATATCCCCATGCACTTATCATAGATCTTTATTTAAACATTTCTCTTGTGAAGTTGTAATTTGCTATTTACAGGTTTGTTTCCCTTGAAGGGAAGCAATAGCTTTGTATTCTCAAGTTTGTAGTGCCTGGAATCTTGTTTAGATGAATCCATAAGTGAAGCAACCAATTTATTTCCTACCCCTCCACCTGGCAGTACATTATTTCTGCCTTGAAAACCTGGATTTCACAATATTAATATTGTCTCTGAAACACTTAAACTCTTTTTATTTTAATAACCTATAAAGACAAAAAAGTTAGAGAATTAAGCTAGTAACATTAGTTTTAATTTATGACAGAAGAATAAACACTGAGCTCTCAAGCCCATGAGTTTATTTCTTTGTATTTTTACTGGATGCCTCATATTCCAACATATGTGTGCCTCTCACCAACATACTTCAAGGCTGTTTAAATATTCTGCTTCTGACAGCTGTTCAAATTGCATATACTTTCTTCATAGAAGAAATATATTTTGGAGAGAGATTTAATGTCTAGAATTTTCTATGGTGTTTTCAAAACTAAGTCTGTGTGCATGCTAAGTCACTTTAATCATGTCCGACTCTGTGTGACCCCATGGACTGTAGCCCACCAGTCCCTTCTGTCCATGGGATTCTCCAGGCAACAATACTGGAATGGGTTGCCATGCCCTCCTCCAGGGGATCTTCCTGACCCAAGAATTGAACCTGCATCTCTTACGTCTCTTGCATTGGCAGGCGGGTTCTTTATCACCAGCACCACCTGTGAATCCCTGAAAACACTAAGTCTATTTTCAGGCAAAACTGAGCAGCAGGTAACCCAGCAGTTAGGGCCACCAAGTGGCTCAGTGTTAAAGAACCTGCCTGCCAATGCAGGAGACAAAGGTTTGGTCAGGAAGATCTCCTAGAGAAGGAAATGGCAACCCACTCCAGTATTCTTGCCTGGAAAATCCCACGGACTGAGAAGCCTGGCAGGCTACAGTCCATGGGGTCACACAGAGTCAGATATGACTTAGCGACTGAACAACAGTAATCCAGCAGTTAAGAACATGACAGCAGATATAGGGTGCTGACTTTTCTACATTGGGGTGCTGAGTAACTTATTTTACCTCACTGGGTTTCAGTCCTTCACTGATAAAATGGAGACAAATAATAGAACCAATATGTATCATATTTATTTTGTATGTATGTATATGAGAATAGAAGAATGTACAACATGTGTGTAGAACAGTGACCAATATGTAATAAATGCTCAATCTATTCATCTATTGGGACTGCCTTTTTCTCTATAGGTTTGTATTTAGGAATAAGCATATGGAACTAAAAGGAAAAGAAGTTCTAGCCAGACTCACCTATAAGCATAAAACTAGATTTTTATACACCTGTGTGCTTAGATTTCCAATTTGATTACTCAGGAGTCATTCTGTGCTTTCTTTCAGATAAAGGGATAAAGGTGAGTTTCTGTTTGTAATCCCTTCCCTCTCTTTGTTTGCAAATAACACCAATCATGCCTGAAAAGCTCAGATGATAAAGGTGAAATGTTTCAAGGTCCTCATTAGCTCTCCAAAGAGTCTTATGATGTTCAAATAACTTCTAAGAGTTTCTTCAAAAGCCACTTAAGAAAAGCTGGCTCACATAACACACAAGGCATTATTGACAGATGGAAACTGGAATTGCTGTCCTCCCATTGGGAAATCGAGCCCTCTTTCCTCTGGCTTTTATTAGAAAGGACAGCCCTGAGCAGCTTGAAGCCTGCATAGCATGGTGGGCAGCAAAGCTTCCATTAACACCTCACATTCGGTATCCTCTTGTATCTTCTCAAGTGAATCAAAGTGTAATCTGCCTCATTTTCAGAAGGAAAAATGCTCTACTCACTGAAAATCTGATCTGATTTGATGGTGTTTATGCCAGCTTTATTTTATTATTATTTTTAACTTTAACTCAATATCCCACATCAGGAACCACACAATTTCCAGGGAATACCATCCTGCTATGGACCACTGTCTCAACCTTCAGGGACAGACTGACCAAGAGTGAAATAAAATGTTATCACTCTTTTCTTACTCCATCATTGGCTGTCAATTAGAAGAAAAGTCAGCTACGGTCAAAAGCCCTGGCTGTTATTGCTTCTATAAACTGTACATTTTATGATCATTGTTAAGAATCAGATGTAGCAAGAATCAGATCAGATCAGATCAGTCGCTCAGTTGTGTCTGACTCTTTGCGACCCCTTGAATCGCAGCACGCCAGGCCTCCCTGTCCATCACCAACTCCCGGAGTTCACTCAGATGCACGTCCATCAAGTCAGTGATGCCATCCAGCCATCTCATCCTCTGTAATCCCCTTCTCCTCTTGTCCCCAATCCCTCCCAGCATCAGAGTCTTTTCCAATGAGTCAACTCTTCGCATGAGGTGGCCAAAGTACTGGAGTTTCAGCGTTAGCATCATTCCTTCCAAAGAAATCCCAGGGCTGATCTCCTTCAGAATGGACTGGTTGGATCTCCTTGCAGGCCAAGGGACTCTCAAGAGCCTTCTCCAACACCACAGTTCAAAAGCATCAATTCTTTGGTGCTCAGCCTTCTTCACAGTCCAACTCTCACATCCATACATGACCACTGGAAAAACCATAGCCTTGACTAGACGGACCTTTGTTGGCAAAGTAATGTCTCTGCTTTTGAATATGCTATCTAGCTTGGTCATAACTTTTCTTCCAAGGAGTAGGCGTCTTTTAATTTCATGGCTGCAATCACTATCTGCAGTGATTTGGGAGCCCAGAAAAATAAAGTCTGATACTGTTTCCACTGTTTCCCCATCTATTTCCCATGAAGTGATGGGACCAGATGCCATGATCTTCGTTTTCTGAATGTTGAGCTTTAAGCCAGCCAACTTTTTCACTCTCCACTTTCACTTTCATCAAGAGGCTTTTTAGTTCCTCTTCACTTTCTGCCATAAGGGTGGTGTCATCTGCATATCTGAGGTGATTGATATTTCTCCCGGCAATCTTGATTCCAGCTTGTGTTTCTTCCAGTCCAGCGTTTCTCATGATGTACTCTGCATATAAGTTAAATAAACAGGGTGACAATATACAGCCTTGACGAACTCCTTTCCCTATTTGGAACCAGTCTGTTGTTCCATGTCCAGTTCTAACTGTTGCTTCCTGACCTACATACAAATTTCTCAAGAGGCAGATCAGGTGGTCTGGTATTCCCATCTCTTCCAGAATTTTCCACAGTTTATTGTGATCCACACACTCAAAGGCTTTGGCATAGTCAATAAAGCAGAAATAGATGCTTTTCTGGAACTCTCTTCTTTTAGTATACTGAAAAAATGGATCAAAACCTCAAGTGATATATTGTAAACTACTGTATTAATCTTGTATTGTTTAATTTACATTATAATGGTCTGAGACTATTTAGAGATGAACTGAATGCATAATCTTCTGTAAAAGTAAACAGGGAGATGAGTATTAGTTGATGGTGTGATTTTATGCACAAAAACTAGGACAGATTCATAGTTATCAATGTAACGCTCATTTCTGGCATCATGAAAATCACTGTTTGCCAAAGCATTCTAAGTAAGTCTGTCCAGTTATGCAAGGCTCCTTCACCACTGAAATTATCCTAGTGGTCACAAAAGGAGACTTTACTGTTTAAGATGAATGTTTAAGGATCATCACTGGGCTAAAGATTTGTAATAAAAATCCCTCTGCCTAATACTTGCCAAAAACTCGGGCATTTTTTTAATCAGCTGTTTTTCAAAAGTTTCAATGAAATCAAAATGACTTCTTGAGGGATAAAAACAACCGAGTTTTGCTTGAAGGAATCTCAGTGATTCAATCCATGTAGAAATGATATAGCCATCTACCTCAGAAAAAATAGATAAATAAATCATGGTTGGGTTTTCAAGTCTCAGAACAGTGTTGATTCTCTAAAAAACTCATCTAATTTGTAAAGTATATAGAAAATCTCCGAGTATGACAAAATACAAACACTAGGCCAAGTCAAATCACACTATCAAATTGTTTGACATTCAACTAACAATTCATGTTGAATAAATTTCACTCGGCCTACTTTATAGTAAAAGCTACTCTTCTCTTTTTCTTAATAATCTATATTCCATACACATGTGAGACTATTTCATTAGAAGCAATATTCCACTTGAGTTGTTAGAATAGTTGCATAAAAATCACCCATATTTGTTATAAAAATTGCATTAATAACATATGCATTTGTACCATGTGTATTCCATGTCTCAAAAAAAGGTTCACATGAGAATTTTATTTTAGAATTGATTGCACAGTAAATTGTGTTTGACCTTCGAAAAACTGATAGTCCTACTGTTTGGAGGAGAATAAATTTGCCATTTCTGGCGAACCTCCTTACACTGGTTGCTGGGAAACACAGGAGTGAATATGCCATCTGTTACAACCACTTTACTAATCATTGTTATCAGCATATTTGCCTCTTTCCATTATGCTTATCTTGAACACAAATACCATTTAAATAGTTATGTTTACATATAAAAATTATATTTAGATATATAAATATATATGTAAATATGTACATATTTATATAATATTTACATAACGATAATCTTCCTCAAATAATTTTCAACAAAGGATAGAGTACCAACATACAAATATTTATTGGGTATAATTTTAATTCTATCATGATGTACTATAAATTAAATGCCTTAATGTGACTTTCAGAAGTTTGTTTCTACTACTAATGATATGTACAATATATTTGCAATACATAACTTCAAGTTTTTCCATGGTTCTAAATGGATGACATTTTATACCACACAGGTTGCAATGTACAGTTGTACAGGTTGTGCACTGTTCAACTCCAGAGGTCCTAGTAACCTCATAGTCTAAGTAAATAGCACCACTTGGGCTTGTCCCATGCATAAGCACTGTGACTAAATGTTGGCCCCATCATGTCTAGGTGCACAGCTCTCCAAAGAAACTTGATAAGGTTGTAATGTATGAAGGCATTCTTGACTCTGAATCCATTGCTAAATTAACCCTGGTGAAATTGATGGGAAATACTTGCACACAAGTTCCATTTATTAAAACTTCTGTGACTTTAAGACTGATGGATAAACATAAAGGAGCACAAAAAGACAGATTCTTTCTAAAAATGTATGGATTTTGTGATTTATTTTCCCATAAATTTATTTATCTATAAATGTGTTCCTGCAAGATATATCTATAATTGTTTGGTGTAAAAAATATGGAAATTTTCATGGCGGACATAAAATATAGACTCATTCATAAAAACTTAAGTAGGTATCATTTGAAACAATTGGCTCACATGGATAGAGTGGACTTTAAGCGATGTATACAACTTGGGATTTGAAGTAAAATGGGGTAGCTGCACTAAAGTATGAAGTGTAGTGAAAATATTCTGGTCTCTCTAGTCAGCCAAGAGGGGTACATTACACAACATAGAGCAAGTTATTTGACCTTCTTGAATGTATGCCTGCATAGAACACTGATGATGCCAATACTGCTCTTATCCTGCAATTGTTAACAAGAACGATGCCTATACAGTAGTCAGTATGTCCATGTGGGCTTAGTTGCCAAGTCATGTCCAACTCTCTGTGACCCCATGGGCTGTAGTCCACCAGGCTCCTCTGTCCATAGCATTTTCTAGGCAAGAATACTGGATTGGGTTGCCATTTCCTCCTTCACCGGACTTTCCCAAACCAGGGATTGAACACATGTCTCCTGAGTCTCTTGTATTGACAGGCAGACTCTTTACCAATGAGCCACCTGGGAAACCGTCCTACAATTTAGGAACCCTTAAAATGTGCCCTCTAAATGGAGATCATTTAACATGCAAATATCCTTTAAAGATCACAGGATCTTTATCCTAAAGCAACAAAATTCCACTCATTGTGTTGTTAACGCAGATGCTAATAAGCGATGAACTGGCTGAAGCAAACAAATCCATCCTAAAGGAAATCAGTCCTGAATATTCATTGGAAGGACTGATGCTGAAGCTGAAACTCCAATACTGTGGCCATATGATGTGAAGAACTGACTACTGGAAAAGACCCTGATGCTGGGAAAGATTAAAGGTAAAGGAGAAGGGGGCACAAGAGGAGGAAATGGTTGGATGGCATCACTGACTCTATGGACATGAGTTTGAGGAAGCTCCAGGAGTTGGTGATGGACAGGGAAGCCTGGTATGCTGCAGTCCATGGAGTTGCAGAGAGTCAGACACGACTGAGCTACTGAACTGAACTGAATAAGGGATGAGGGGACAGGGGTAATAGACTCTCAGAGAAAGGGGAGATGTAGCAATCCTTTGCTATGAATAAGATGAGACAGAGTTTGAGTGCCTTGCCCAAGAATAAAGTCAGGTCTTAAGAGATCAGGCAGCCACCAACTTTCTGGGTATGAGGAACAACCTAGGCAGCTGACTGTCATCGAGTGTAGTGCAGAGAACTGCATCAGGCCCAGTTCAAAGAAAACAAAATTAGCATCTTGTACTGAAAACCCAGTGTTCTGTTTATAACCATACTGTCTCATGAAATTTAATGAAGGATGATCTAAATCTTGGGATAATTTTGATATTTCCCACATGCAAACCTGGCTTGTCTGAGCTTCCCAGTAAAGCTCTATCCCTGCTCTTCTTTTCTCTGAACCAAAACAGGTCCTAAGATGGCCCTGGCACTGGTCCTTTTCACTCTGGTACTGCAAGGACACTGAATCAGTCAATCCTAAAGGAAACCAACCCTGACTGTTCATTGGAAGGACTGATGCTAAAGCTAAAACTCCTATTCTTTGGCCACCTGATGGGAAGAACTGACTACTGGAAAAGACCCTGATGCCTTCATGTTGGGAAAGACTGAAGGCAGAAGGAGAAGCGAGCAACAGAGGATGAGATTGTTAGATAGCATCATCGACTCAATGGACATGAATTTGAGCCAACTCTGGGAGATAGTGAAGGACAGGGATGCCTGGTGCACTGCAGTCCATGGGGTCACAAAGAATTTGACATCATTTAGCAAGTGAACAACTGCACATTCAAAACCATACTGTCATGTATGCTCTTCACCTTTGTCACTTTCTGAGAGAAGATTTGTAAGTTTTTTTTAGAAACAACTACCACAACAACATTCTTTTGGGAACCTCACCTAGTCCTGTGACTTTAAATACCATCTACACTGGAACAACACTCAGATTCATTTCCAGCCCAGATCTCTTCCTTGAATTCTAGACTCATAGGTGTAGACTGTTTACTAAACATCTCTACATGGACATGCCAGAGGTATCTCAAATTTCACATTTTTAAAACCAAATTATTGCTCTTCCCCCCTCCCCAAAACAAACAAACGAACAAACTGGATCTGGAGTCTGTCCTGTTTGAGTTAATCTCAACTCCATCCTCCCAATTACTCAAGCCAAACACCTGGGAGTCAGCTGGAACTCTCTCTCACATTGTAAATTTCATCCACTGCCAAATTCGTCACCTTCATCATGGGTCTGTTTCTAACCATTTTCAGCACCTCTACGGATGTCACATTGACTCACTTCACCATTATCTCTCACTTGGTATGCTGCTGCTGCTGCTAAGTCGCTTCAGTCGTGTCCAACTCTGTGCAACCCCATAGAGGGCAGCCCACTAGGCCCCGCCGTCCCTGGGATTCTCCAGGCAAGAACACTGGAGTGGGTTGCCATTTCCTCCTCCAATGCATGAAAGTGAAAAGTGAAAGTGAAGTCGCTCAGTTGTGTCTGACTCTTAGCGACCCCATGGACTGCAGCCTACCAGGCTCCTCCGTCCAGAAAGCCTCATACATGGTGCCTCTGCTTCCACATTGAACGCTGTGCCTAGTCTCAATATTGAAACCAAACAACACGATCCTGTGAAAATGTACACCATACCACAAGAATCTTTTGGCTCAAAACGCTCCAGTGGCTCCCTCTGTCACTCCAATTAAATGCCCAACGTTCACTCTCATTTGCAAAACTCCACACAACTTGGCCTCCTGGTCCTTTCTGATCACATTTCCTGGTAGCTGCCTGCTTCCGCTCTCAGGTCCAGCCACACGGGTATCCCAGCTGACCCTCACCATGCTGGGGCTCGAGGCCTTCCACAATATTTCCCTTCGCCTCTCTCTCTCTATCAGTTCCTTCCTCAAGTATCACCTCCTCAGAGAGACCTTATCCCTTAGTCTGTTTGGGCTACCGTAAGTAATGGCCACAATCGGAGTGGCTTAGGGAACACATATTTATTTCTCATAGTTCTGGAAGCTAAGGAGTCCAAGATAAAGGTACCAGTATATCTGGGGCCTGGTGAGGACCCTCCTCCTCGCGTGCAGATAGCCATCTTCTTACTTTTCCTCACATGGTAGAGACGAGAGAGGGATAGTGAGTGGGCTCTCTTATTTTCTCTTATAAGGGTACTAATGCCACCATGAGGGCCCAACTGTCATTGCTGAATCACCTCCTAAGGTACCTATCCCCAAGTACTTCACAGGGAAGTTTCAGGATTCGACACAAGAATTTTGGGGAGACAGAAACATTCAGTCCACAGTATCTTCTCTTACCACTTTATTTAAAATTAAACTTTTCCTTTGGCACACTCTCTATTCCCTGATCTATTTGGTTCATTGCACTTTTACCCTTTATGACACTGTTTTAATTGTTTTGTTTTGTCTGTTCATCTCAACTATATCATAAACCCAATGAGGGCCGGAATTTTTATTTTATTATTTTTTCCCCATGTGCCTAAATCATGGTCTGAACCACAGGAAAAACTCAATACATATTTGTTAAATCAATATCATCTTTCTACTTCAAGCAAATCCTCTCATTATTTTCCAGTTTTCTTTTCTGTTCTTTCAATCTTAGCATCTTTCCCGTATATTTGAAACTACAGAGAATACACTTTACTTGGTTTTACAAAGTATAAAACTTATAGGATTTATTTTTCATTCTCATCGATGTTTTTGATTGAATTCCAGAAAAGCAAGAAAATGCTGACTTACACAGTCATGTGCATGGAGATCTGACCAGTCTGTTTTTAAGACCAAGTGTCCCTTCCTTTGCAATGTTTCTAAATTTCAGTCATATTTCATAGTCTCCCAGATAACCTCTCAGCTAGTCTAACTTTAATTCTTTTCCTGTAATACATCTTGTACCTCACACTGGGAAAATACAAACTTTTACTTATGTAACCCTGGGATCTAGAATTTTCTATTGAATTTTTAGATTTTTTTTATGTAGAATCAAAGTCCCTGAGGTTTGTGTCCTTACCTCTTGTTGTGCCGTGTTTAGTTACTCAGTGGTGTCCAAGTCTCTGTGATCCCATGGACTTCAGCCTGCCAGGCTCCTCTGTCCATGGGCTTATCCAGGCAAGAACACTGGAGTGGGTTACCATGCCCTCCTCTAGGGCATCTTTCCAACTCAGGTATCAAAGCCAGGTCTTCCTCATCTCAGGCAGATTCTTTACTGTCAGAGCCACCAAGGAAGCCCGTTCTTACCTCTTAAACATGTTTAAATTTTACTTTCGCACAGACTATTCTTCTACTTCAATTAATATTCTCAGTCATTGTCTTTTCCTCTCCATTTCCTTAAACACTAATCAGCCTTCAAGACCTAGTTCAGCTGAACCTTCTTCTCAGAGCAATCAGCAGTTATTTCAGAGAATATTAATCTCTTCCTCACTGGAATAATTATTGTTAATATGAGACGTAACTGAGTATTCAGTTCTCCAGGACTATTTATAAGTTCCTTGAACACTATATAACGATTCAACTTTCTTCATTATTTTCTGATATGTGTTATCTTAAAAGCTAGTGGTTGTTTTTTATTCATCTGACAGAGCAAAATGCCTAGCTCACATGGACCACTTAATTTTTCCTTGCAGAAAGAATAAAATGAAAGAAAAGGAAATGGAAAAGAAGGACAGGAAAGAAAAAGAAAGGAAAGGAGAGGAGAAGAAAATGGCCAGTAATGGCCTTATTTCTTGAGTGCTATGTATGTTAATTGCCTTGTGTATTCTTGTTTTTTTTTTTGCTTCTTAAAATGCATTGGCCTTGTGAAGAGACATAAAACTAAATGCATATTAACTTTAAAGAACAATGCAATAAAACATAATATAAATCATGTCCTTTAAATGTCCAAACAAGTAATTGGTATTATATAAATGCAATTGAAAAGTAAGGATTTTATTGTATAGTTGTGTTATGATTATGGCATATTAACATGAAGATTATATGATAACCCAAATTAAGGTTGTTTATACGTAAATGGTTTATTCATAACAAATGATTATATGATACTATGCCTCTTAAAAGTACCTCAATGATTTTCCAGGAATTTTTTATTGAAATTCTACCAATTGTGCGATTTGGTGGAGATGTAAAGAGAAATTTAAAACCTGAACTTCAAGGAAATCACAATCTTAAGGGGAAGAGAGATGTCTTTCCTATTGCTGCATCATGTTTTACTTTTAAAAAAGCTATAGTTCCCTAGAGGTCTTAGAGAGGAAGATAGAGAAAAGAAAAAAAGTGGAATTTTAGTTTTAAATAGTAATAAAAGAAGCCTATGGGTTATATACCAAAATCTGTCAGAGATAAGATATATGCCTTTCATACAGTTAACTGAGCATAAAGGTATAAAATTATCAAACAAAGCAAAGAAAAATTTGAAAATAATATATGCATTCAAAAGAACATTTTAGAATGGTAAAATATTTGGTGCATCCAGGCTGTCGATTCTATGCAACAGATTTCTCGTTTTGCCACAAGGAACAATCGTCCAGCTGTCAAGGGGAAATTTGTTATATTTGAACCAACTTTCTCTGTGCCAAGAACAAGGTCAGAAGTAAAGGAAAATAATTCCTGTCACTTATTGGATTTGACAGTAAATTATTCTTTGATGAACAGATGAACTTCAAGTGATTTAAATTCATAATCAAAGTGTAATCATGAGGAACAGTGATTTGGAATCTTCTGTCGACTGATCAGTGAAGGGCATATCTTGAACACCAGTCACCAAATCCTGTGTTGCTCCCTGAGAACTGGTCCACTATCACAGGAAATGTTATCAACACTCTACCAAAATTATGTGGACAGATCTGCAAATGTGCAATTCATTTTTATAATATCGTTCCTATATAAACTGGATATTCTTTTCAAGAGGATGTAGATACTTTAAAAAGCAAAACTGTAACTTCTTTTTTTTTCTGTAAAATTAAGTAAGTATTTTTGGACAAAGTTGATAATATCCAATAGTAAATATGCATATATCTGAACATGCTAAATTATAAACCTTTAATGATTACATTAGTGTAGATGGATTATAACCACAGCATTACTGAAATCTCCTATATTAGGCAAAGTATGTTTGTCTTTCAAAGACAGTGTATATCAAGTGCTTAGAAAGAGCTCAGTATATGTTAACACTGTGTTTATTCATGAAACGGTAGTGATGACACTAATGATGATGAAGAAGTTTCTGGATAAGCATATGCTGAGAGGCAGGGAAAGACTGTCTAATTATGAATCTGCAGCCCATTTATAGAGAGTCTCAATGCTCTTCTGATAGTGAATAGTTTTATTGTTGACCACTGGATCTTTGATTATTCAGATCAAGCGAGAGGACCCCTCCATCACAGAATGCAGCAGTATCTAACCACACTTAGGGAAGCACCTCCCCTTTGGCTCAACAATCTCCAATTTATGTTTATGCTGTGAAGTGTGGGTTCAACTTTACCTTTTTAAATAATTACCAGTCATACACCCAGTACTTCTTTGTGAAGTCCATTTTAATGCACTCAGTTGAAATTATGCCTTATCATATTCTAAATTCTCATGTATATTTGTATGTTTCTATGTATGTTAGTCACTCAGTCGTGTCCGAATCTTTGCGACTCCATGGACCGTAGCCCACCAGAGTCCATGGAATCTCCAGGCAAGAATAGTGGAGTGGGTTGCCATTCCCTTCTCCAGGGAATCTTCCCGACCCAGGGATTGAACCTGGGTCTCCCTCCTGTGTGTTTCTAAATTCCTACTGAATGCCTTATGTTCTAAATTCTCATGTATACTACTAATTGCGTGTTTCTAATTCTACTGAATATTCATTGGAAGGACAATTGCTAAAGCTCCAATATTTTAGCCACATGATGCCAAGAGCCAACTCATTGTAAAAGACCCTGATGCTGGGAAAGACTGAAGGCAAAAGAGAAGGGGGCAGCAGAGGACGAGATGGTCGCATAGTATTACTGACTCAATGGACATGAATCTGAACAATCTCCAGAAGATACTGGAGAAAAGAGGAGCCTGCCGTGCTGCAGTCCACAGCGTTGCAAAGAGTCAAACACAACTTAGTGACTGAACAGCAACTTTCTACTATGTTTCTTGGTTTGTCCATATGCTCATGGGCTACATAGGCTTGAAAGCTTTCTCTGCTCCAGGGAGCTCAAATTTACCTGCCAAAAATAAAAAGTAAAGTCAGGGGGGTAAAAATGAAAGAAAAAACTAAGTGGAAAAGAAGAGCAAATACTGAGGAGTGGCCCTACCAGATAGTAAAACAAAGATAGAAAGCATCAGTACTCCAAACAATATGGCCCACGAGCAAATGGATGAACCAAGAACTCTTCTCAAAATAATTTTCTTCTGTTTCCTCTTCTTCTTTGCATCCTTCCCTTTATTCTCCCTTTTCCTCCCCTACTTTCTCTTTCAACAAGTAACAAATGGCTAGCATCTGTTAAGTAATACACTGTATTTCAGAGAGATAAATATGTACTGTGAGCGTTCCCTACTCTTCAAGAATATATAGACCAGTATATTGAATTAGGCATGCATAAAATCAAGCATGATAATCATTTATGAGGGACACAACAGAAGTTTTTTTTTTTTAGAAAATTTCCCTATATGAACATATGCTCTAAAATAAATTGGATTCCCTCAATGTAATGTTTCTGAAGATGAATTCATTCTTTTAATTTGTGGAAATTCTATGAAGGACTGAGTATTTAGACCTTTCTTAATCACATTAGATTTAGAAACAGCACGTCAGTACCTCATACTTAGGCACAATTAAGGACAGGAAGGATATAACAGTTCTATGTGGGATGGCATAAAGATAGTCAAGATTTTAGCAAAACAATATAACATTCTGTGTAATTCAAGGGAGAGAAAAGAGCTCCATTTTGAGCTGGAGAGATACACAAGGCCAAGTTGTGAAGACTTGGATATCATGATAAAGAGCTGGGCTTTATCCCATGGTCTTGGGAGAATTCTTCCAATGTTGTAAGATGGGGGTAGCCTAACCACTTCCATATTTTGTACAGAGCACTCTGTTAACACAAAGCAGCGTTTACAAAAAGGGAAATCTTCTCCTTCAGAAAGCACTAGTCACTCAGTCGTGTCCGATTCTTTGTGACCTCATGGACTATATCCCATTAGGCTCCTCTGTCCATGGGATTCTGCAAACAAGAATACTGGAGTGGGTTACCATTTCCATCTCCAGGGAAACTTCTTGACCCAGGAATCAAACCCAGGTCTAACACACTGCAGGCACTCTACCAGCTGAACCACCAGAAGACATATGGAAATATCTGGAGATATTTTTGACTATCACAATCTGTGGTAAAGAAGGGTGCTGCTGAAATCTAATAAGTAGGGACCACAGATGCTGCTCAATGTTTTTAAATGCACAGGGAAGCCCTCATAATAAACTTTTCTAGTCTAATACGTTACAGTGCTGAGGTTGTTAACCCTCATAAAGAGGATCAACTATGGGGTTGAAGTGAGAAAACAGAAAATCAATGCAGCTTCAAGAATATTAAGGATGACAGCCTCATGGTATCAAAGAATTTAAATAAGAGGTTATGGAAACGATCGTGGACATGTGGTCTGTGCAGTCACACAGGGCTCCATGCTCAGAAGTCCCCACAAATGGCTTAAAGTTCTGCTCTCACTGCACAGACCTTTCTAGTACCTTTGAACAAGGCATTCACATTTTCATTTTGTAACCAGTCCTAGGTGTTGGATTTTAGAATTGTTAAGGTGAATGAATGCTAAATGTACAATGCTGAAGGAAAGAAAGTAAATTTACTTAATGACCAGTCTCTGATAATACTGTTATTAGCTAGGAGAAATAGGAAGCTTCTGTTTGGGGAAAAAGTATATATGCGGTTTTAGCTGAAATAGGAATATTATGTTTATCTTTTTCTCTTGAAGGACTTCAGATACCACAACCACAAATGCTGAAATTTATAGCTTAGATTTCAATAACTGCTAGTCCTAAAATGGACTGTAAAGTATTTTAACAAAAAATATGGCAATTTCAGAAGTAAAATGTTTTTAAAACTTACATTTTTTCATGTCTCAGAATTTGAGCAGTTATTATAGTCTCATTTTAACTAACTGACTTTTTCATACCTCTGATCAGTCATGTAGTATCTTTTCTAGTCTTACTCCATTAAAATCCATTTGCAATAAATAATATTTATTATAAAATCAGTATGTTTCTATGTTCCACAGATACTGCTTACCCAGAGCTGTTTACAAAACATGCTTCTTAAAAGTTTATTTTGCTGGTATCAGTTAAATTAATTTTTATAAATTAATCTTGATATTTTTCAGAAATCATATATGAAATATGTACAGTCTATTTATTTAGGAAAAGTTTTTAAAATTACCTATCAATATTTCTATTTAGTTCCCTCAGAGCAGAGTACTGGGATAAGCTGATGTATCATATTTATGAATGGTCGCAGCTTGAGCTAGTTCTAATTAATGGTCTCCTTCAATGAGTCTAATGAGGTTACCAAGTTCCTTCAGTCTTCAATATCTACTACTAGTATTTCTGAATGTAGAGTCTTGATATTCACATTGCAACCTGTTCCCAGTGAAGAGAAGATGACTACTCCTTCATTTATTATTCTGAGTTCACATTTTCTTCTCAACATGTGTTAAATCTTTAACATCTACAAATTGAGTGATATTGAGGCAAAAGATACAGCTTCTCTCTTTAAGGATATTATTATAGTATTTAGTGGAGCTCTTGTTACCAGAGCCTATTTTATTGTTAATGAAAACTAATTGATATAGCTATTCATTATAATGTCTTTTTAACTAGAATGGAATTTTCCCCCCATTTTATACATGTATACAGGTTAGAATTGATATCCAACATCTGTAAAGACCTGATACAACTCAATATAACAAACAAACAATACAATTAAAAATTGGGAAGAAGAACTGAATAGACATTTTTCCAAAGAGGAAATCTAGATGGTCAACAATCATACAGAAAGAAGCTCAACATCACTAGCCATCAGGAAAATGCAAATCCAAACCACAATGAGATATCACCTCACACCTGTCAGAATGTCTATTGTCAAAAAGAATACAACACTTGTTGGTAAGAATGTGGAGAAAAGGGAATCCTTGTATGCTATAGGTGGGAATGAAAATTGGCTCAGCCACAGTGGAAAACAGTATAGAAGTTTCTCAAAATAATAAAAACATATGACCCAGCAATTCCACTCACAAGTATACATGTGAAAACAACAAAAACACCATTTGCAAAGATACATGCACCTCAATGTTCAGTGCAGCATTATTTATAATTTTCAAGACATAGAAACTAAGTGTCCATCAGCAGACTAATGGATAAAGAAGATATGGTACATGTAAACAATGGAATATTACTCAGCCACAAAAAAGAATAAAAATTCGCCAGTTGCAGCAACATAGATGGACTTAAAGTACATTATGCAAAAGTGAAATAAATCAAAGAAAGATAACACTGTATGATATCACTTATACGTGGAGTCTAAAAAATAGAACAATCTAATGAATAACACAGAAGTGGTTCACAGAGAACAAACTAGTGATTAGCGGGTCAGAGGGGCAGAATAGGAGTGGGGGAGTGTGAGGTACAAACTATTGGGTATAAGATAGACTCAATGATATACTGTACAACACGTGGAATACAGTCAATATTTTGTAATAATTATGAATGGAAAGTAACTTTTAAATTGTATAAAATAAAAAGGAAGTCACTGAAAATGGAAAGAATTTGAAAAAGATGAACAGCAAATTCTCCTTTTTTTCCTGAGCTGTTGCATTTTCTTCATTGACTAGGATGAAGGCTCCATCCTTGGCATCCTAATTAGATACTAAATATGGAGAAATGTGTACCCTATCATGAGAAATCACATTAGCATGAAAGTTCCTTGAAGGCAGGGACTCTGTCTACCCTGTTCTCCATTTACTATTAGTCTTGTTCCTCATATGTTATGGATACACTTTGAATATTTATGATAATTAATTCCAGGTCATGATGCTTGTCATGAATCTGCTAAGACAATGTGCTAAGGAAATGCAAAAGACCATTTCTGGGCCTTGAATCTGGGAGTAATCTCATGAATCCATAAACTGATTCATTAATGGATCTTCAGGGTCTATATTTTCTAGAAAATACTACAGTAAAGCAAACACAAATATTGTAAAGCCATACTGTGTATGATTACAAACAAAAATACCAGTAAAGTAAACCAGCTTCTAGTAATGCAATGTCCGAGTCATACTTAGCAAAGAAAGCTTGAATTTGGTAATAGAAAAGAAGTCTAAGGATAAATAACTTGTTACAAGCATGGAGATAAAATTATCCAAAATACCTGTTTTGAGTCTGGAAAAAGTGGTTTAATCTAAGGATAGACAGGTTTAACCATGTGTGTGTGTGTTCACTTGTGTCTGACTCTGCGACCCTATTAACCACCATATTCCCCACTTCTTGGAATTTTCCAGGCAAGAATACAGGAGTGTGTCACCATTTCCTACTCCAGGGGATCTTCCTGACCCCAGGATTGAACCCGTGTTTCTTGTGTCTCCTGCAGTGACAGGAGGATTCTTTCATTGTGCCACCTAGGAAGCCTATGTACGGAAATGTGCTTAACCTTGGTTTTATCTGGGTATCCTGGGATACAGTTAAAATTCCTTCTAACTGTGGACCTGAAAATAGTGCTGGTGAATACTGTAGAGCCAGATGGATCCAATCGGACAGATCACACGTTATTTATATGACAATGGAGATTTCTATCATTAACAAGGACTGCGTAGCCTAAATAAGGATGGGCCCTGTCCTTGCTTCAACAAGAAATAGGTAATTTTAAATGTAAGAAACACACATCATATATTCTAACATTTATGTGAAAATGACAGCCCAGGGTAACAAAGAAAAAATGTAGCATTACAATTCCACCTTGCTGTCCTTTACGATGTCATGTTTCCATTTTCCTCAAAGAAACAGGCATTATTTTTTAAGAGGGATTAGGGAGATAAGACAGTCTGATTTCGTTTGCACCACACTTTTGCAATTTTTGTCAGAATATTTTAGGAACTTTAAAACATTTCAATGCCTTAGTCAGGAATGTCTGTTTTCATCAGAAATTACAAAGACAAACTTAGTTTGTATGATTTCTCTTTCTCTCTGCTCAGTTGATTTGCTCATCTTTACCATTACTTACTTTCGGTTCAACCCATTTTTCATGTTTATGTTCACACCAAAATCTAGAATCCCTCTACATGCTAATTTGGATCAAAAATTTTAAGTATCAAGATTATGTCAAAATAATAGGAAACACAGTTTGTGGGTGATTTTTTATTAGACGGCATATCATTTATATATCTTAAGTTGGAACTTGCTTTTAAATGCTATGTACAATTTAAACTGTAGAATTACAAGTAGTATTTGTATTATATTTGCAAGACATTTCAAATTTTAGAAGATGTGCTTTGTTCCACATAAGATTATAGAAAATAAAGGATTAATGATCAAATCATCTTTATGTTAACTAAGGGTAAAATGCCGTTAGAGGATTATACTGGCATTTTAATCATAGTACTGTGGCATGTGGTTTGAAAAAGGACGTAATCTCTGGAGGTAGGTTTGTCTCTACACCAGTTTCCTTACCTATTAGATTGGAGTAAAACTACTTTTTCTAGGTTTACTCTAAGTTTAAAACATGAGTTAATGCAATGAGCAAGGTTGAACACATATGATATTAAATAACACATATGATATTAATAAGATTAAATAACATTTAAAATCCTTTCCAAACTTCAAATATAATTCCACAGACTCTTACTTATTAAGGTATTTTTATTCTACTCCTCCTAAGGACTTTTAGCTAGTTTGGTTGTTATTAGTATGGATCTAATGCACATTTATGTATGTGGGCTTTTGTTCAAAAGTGATATTACAACAAGGTTTCTTCGGTAATCAGGACTTCTTAAACATATTAATATATCTATTTATTCTACATATTTCTTTTGATAGAAATCTTGACTGCCATATAAAAAAGACTAGTCCAACTGAGTCCCATCCTTTATGGCATAAAAATTATTTTGGTGGTTATTTCTTGGTTGAAGTATTGAGGTCGTATACTGCTATTCTACAAGTATCACCCTAATGAACATTCTAGGAGAGGTGACATGGAGGAAACAGACCAACTTTCCACAGAAAGCTAGAAACCTACACAGACATCCTGGGTAGGCCTAGACCAGATTTCTCATCTCATTTCACCAAGCAAACAAGTCAGGTAACTGATTTGTAATGCACTGGTAAACCCATGGAAATCTATCAGGACCTGGTGGTTGGCACTCAGAAGCAGAAGGACAGAAATTGATTTGGATCCTGCCAGTTGCTGAAGGTACAGTTGTGGTTTATTGTTTGAGGTAGAAAGAGCCAGAAAAAGCATCCTATTGACACCTACTTGAGCCAGTGAGATAAATGTTAATAGGGAATATATTAGTACATGTGCACATAATAACACTAATTATTAATGTTATTTATAAACTGAGAGTAAAAAGAATAGCTGCCCAAGAGTCAATATTTTTCATAATAAAGATAAATAACCTTCATGAAGGACTTCCTCAGTGCCAGGAACTGGCTAAAAGCTTTACCTTCCTTATCTCATTTTATTTTCCCACAAAAACTTATTAACAGTCCATATTAAGGATGAAAAAAACTAAAATTGAGGAAAAGAAGAAAGCAAGCCTGCTGATTGTTACAGATAGTTTCTAAAGATAACAGAGCCTCTTCTGGGACTTCAATCTCTTAAAAACAAGGCTTTATGATGTCACACAGCTGTGAGACATTGTATAACCCACATGTGGTCCTTGCTTTTAGATTTGGGTGGTCAATTTTACCAGTTCTTCTCTTTATCACCTTATGGAGGAAATGTCAATACGTCTGTTGTTTCCATTCAGAAGTTTGTCCTTATATAGGTATGTTTAAATAAAATGGTAAACTAAATACTTTTTCTCTGCTTGTGTTGCTGGGGTGGGAGATACAAGCCCCCTTCCAATGTCTCTTCTTCAAAGTTCCCAATCTTTCAAGATTCATTGTTAACGTACACTAGGGGGAAAAAAATGTTTTACACCAGCAATTCTCTGATTGATTTATTAATTCTGTTTAGTTCTGCTTTGCCTTTATTTAAGGTTTGACATATAGATCTGCTTTTGATTTGATTAGACTATGATTAATGTTATAATAACAAACTATATTTGTTTTGGTGTTTTGTTATAGGATTGAGATATAGGTCTTTGGGGCCCTGGCTTTTAATGTATTAGACTTTGATTAATGTATAACAACATTAAAGTATACTTATGATTTTGCATTGTTTTAACAGTATGGTCATAAAAACATGCTTAATAATTGCTTTTCTTTTATTCAATACACGTGGAGGAAGGTTATCTTCAAAGTATAATAGTCAAGTCAAAATTCCATTGCTTATGTGATTACTATTGAGTTTCAGTATCAGTATTCATGAAATACTATAAACTAACATTTTGCCTGACAACTGTTTTTTGAACTTTTTAAATAATTATTCTATTTCACTTTTATTTTTAGCTAATCAGTTCACTGCATGGTTAATGTCTAAGCAGAAAATCTAAAACTGTAGATTTCATGTTTTATTCTAATAACACTAGGTACAATGTCATGTATTTCTATTTAACATACATTAATATTTACACTTATATTTCAACATAAAGTGCAGATAGTAGATAATATGGGTTTTCCGTGTTCTATATTTGATTGTGAATTTCTCTAAAAGAGGAAAGTGGGTTGAATGACCCACAAAACTCAATGACATGGGAGAGCTATATCTGGGAGCTGGGAACAGGATGAGATTCAAGGTGCACTGGCCCAGGATGCCGCTTTCTCAGTCCAGTGGCATCCTCAGTGGCTGGGACTGCATATGCTTCTATAAAATGACAACTACTACTATTATTTTTGTTTCGTCTTTTGAGATATGCCTGGCTTTCTCACTTTAACTACCAAGCATTGAACATCACATTTTGATTGGTAAGAATCTTGGCAAGATCTATTGGTTTAAAAAGTTGAGCTTCCATAAAACTGGTTGTAAAGACAGTGCAGAACCAGCACATTGCATGAGGGACGTATGTATACCTATGGCTGATTCATGTTGATGTTTGACAGAAAAATAACAAAATTCTGTAAAGCAATTATCCTTCAATTAAAAAATTAAAAATAGATAAAAAGAAAAAAATAAACAGAACTCTCTTAGAATATGTAGATTGTGTTATACAACACATGACTTGACCTTGCATCTCTCCATTCTTACAGGTGATAATCCTCCCAGTGGGCACTATCCAACAGAATTGGCTTTACTGGGGATGCAATTATACTGGCTTCATCACTCACAAATGTCTCTCTTTCATATCATTAAGCAACAGTCTTTCAAAGTTCTATAGCACAGATTGGGGAGAGGGAGAGAGAGGGAGGGGGAGAGGGGGAGAAGGGGATGAGGGGGGGAGGGAGAATGTGTGTGTGTGTGTGTGTGTTTAATTGGAGTAAGTTACTTTACACAGTTGTTAGTTTCTGCTGTACGATGAAATGAATCAGGTGTATTTATATACACACACACACATATCTCCTTCCTCTTGGAACTCCTGCCCCATAATCTACTCATATAGGTCAGGCTCTGATAGCTCAGTTGGTAAAGAATCTACCTGCAATGCAGGAGACCCCAATTCAATTCCTGGGTCAGGAAGATCCACTGGAGAAGGCCACCCACTCCAGTATCCTTGGACTTCCTTGGTGGCTCAACTGGTAAAGAACCCGCCTGCAATGCAGGAGACCTGGGTTTGATCTCTGGGTTGGGAAGATCCTCCAGAGAAGGGAAAGTCTACCTACTCCATTGTTCTGGCCTGGAGAATTCCATGGACTGTATAGTCCATGGGGTCCCAAAGAGTTGAACATAACTGAGTGGCTTTTTTCACTTTCACCTGTTTTACACGTGGTAGTATATACATGTGAATACACATTCCCAATTCATCCCACCCTCTCCTACCCTGTGTCTACATGTGCATTCTCTACATCTGTGTCTCTATTCCTGCCATGGAAATAGGTTCATCTGTACCGTTGTTTTAGATCCCACATATATGGATTAGTATATTTGTTTTTCTCTAACTTACTTCACTCTGTATGGCCCATATGACCCAGTAATCCCACTACTGGGCATTTATGTTGAGAAAACTATAATTCAAAATGACACATGTACCCCAGTGTTCATTGCAGCACTGTTTACAATAGCCAGGACAGGGAAACAACCTAAATGTCCAATGACAAATGAACAGATAAAGAAGAATTGGCTTTACTGCAGATGTAATTATATGCTTTTTACATATAAATATATGTAATTATATATGTTGTACATATATAAAATGGAATATTACTCAGCTGTAAAAAGGAATTAAATTAAATGATTTGAGTTTTAATATGGATTAATTCTATATGCTGAATACCAATCTTAAAAGAGAATCTCTAAGGACATTTTGAATGAGCAATTCTTAAAACAAAGCAAGATAAAAAAAAATCTAACTGTATTTTTCCTTAGGCTCATTTTATCAATTATACTGAGTCTAGTTCTATGCCCACCAAAATCACACTGCTATTTTTTTTCCCAATAAGCATCTAATATGTTTTAAAATATAGGTAATATGGATATATATATTACCATATAATTTGATAAGAATTTCCAAAATATTTTAAGAGTTTTAAATTGTTTGGACATGATTTAGCTATCTCATATTACTTCTGATGGTTTTTGCTTAGCATTTCATGTATCTGATTCCTAACCAATTTAAAAATCATATATAGGCTGGCTAATATTTTAAGCCAAGTTGGATTTATTGTTGTATACTTTATAAGCACATTCTACTTGAGGAGTAATCCTCAAGTCATAAATTTTCTATATTCTAGCTTCCACATGCCTCTTAACACAAACTCACAGAAAATATACAATAAATACTCTCTTCTCTTTAAATAGCAAAATAAATCAAACCAAGATCAATCAAAAATGAAGCTGTTGAAAATAAGTTAAGATGTATGAACTTTTAAGAAACCTTAAAATATTTTAAAGGCCTCATTTATTTTTAATTTATTTATAAAAGAGAACTGAAGTAAATTATTTGCCTAACTTCTCAAAGTCTCCTTTGGGGGAAAAATAATTAAAGCTGCATTTTCTGCAACCACCTCTCGTAACTGCTGCTCAATATATGCTGCATTGTGGAAATAGATTTTAATTTACTCAAAATGAAATTTGTCCATAAATAATGAGCAAATTCATATTAAAAGATAATTATGAAAAAGTTGATAGAAAATAATTCAAACTGTAATACCCTTAGATAAATCATAGTTAATTGTACATGGAAATTCATTAGCTTTATTTGGATACATAGTTAGACAACTAATTATGTTGAAAATTCAATGGAACTCTTAAACATATGTTCACTTCCCAAAGCTCTGAAAGGTGGTCTTTTTTTTTTTTTTAATCAAGAGTCATTCGTTAAATGTAAAAGATGTTTACATTTGGTATCACCATTAAATTTGAAGGCAATAATATGTGGAATTACTTGTCCATGTCAAAATAATCTATTACTTTATTTTCAAAAGCATATAATTTTACTCTTTATGGGACACAGCTTCCATTTGAGGTGTGTAAAATTTGGATTTAGCGTTAACTATTAAGGAATTTTTCATTAACTACTGATAAAACTAAATTTTAAAATCATTATTATTCCTACAAATAATACATCCCTAACCATCCCACCCCCAACATCTATTGTTACAGCATTCTATTTTCTTCTCTGTTTAGGTTAATTTTTGGACATTTTATATATACCTTATATTTCTTATTGTAAATTTCTCTAGTAAACATACCTACCTTTTTACTTAAAAGACCAAAGATACAGACTATATTTTGCAATTATGAGACAACCTTCAAAATTGCTGGCCATCATTGATAATACATAATTTTCTAAGTCTTTCATGTATTCCTCCACCCAGAGGAATGTATGTCACTCCAATGTGCTGAAATTGCACCTGCTAAGATGATTGATGCTTTCCTATTTGCCAAATCTATTCAAGCAATTTGGTCTTTCTCCTCGGGATCTCTGACATATTGGACTATATGAACCATTCTTCTTCTGGAACTCTCTTATTCATTTTTCTCAAAAGCAAATTGCCTGATCTCATCACAACTCTTTCGATGCCTCTTTTCTTCCTCTACCTGCCCTACAATCTTGGAGTTCAGGAACCTCCCCTCTCCCTCACATGCTGCCCATGTGCTCTCCAGGGCTACACTGTATACTCCACCAAGTCTTTACTATTCAACACTGACGTCTCTTCATAATTTAAATTTATCTATATGGCTTCTCTGGCTTATACTTCTACTTGGATTTTCAAATCAGCTACTAAAGCTAAACGAGTATTAATTATAAGTTTTGACACTGTCATTTGATACTGTAACTCTCTCATCCACATTGTTTCCTACGCTGGAAACATAAATCATTCCAGGAGACCGATCTAATTGAGAGTAAGAGACATGGTTTTGACCCCTGGGTCGAAAAGATCCCCTGGAGAAGGGAATGGCAACCCACCAGTATTATTCTTGCCTGGAGAATCCCATGGACAGAGGAACCCGGCTGGCTATGGTCCATGGGGTTACAGAGTCAGACACAACTGAAGCAACTTAGCACATAGTGTCTTGGCCAGTTTTGTATCTCCAGCAGCTGGTATAATACCTGAACTCATAGAGGTTCTTCAATAAATATTTGTTGAATAATTAACTTTTCCCTTTCCCTCGCTTTTCACATCCAGCTGACTCTCTTGATTTCTACAGTTTATTCTTGACTGCAACAAATATGTCATCTTAAATATCTATATGTCTGAATTATATCCCTCTTCCAGACAATACATAGTATGCATCCATTCCTCCTGTACCTGTGCATAGCTTTGAAAATTCTGAATTCGAATCTCAGCATCCCTCCAACTTTCCTGATTTGTCAGACCTTTGGACCTCATTATATTTCTGAGTCTGAGTCACAGGATAGATCAACTGAACTCCATCAGTACCTTTAAGTCTATCATTTTTTGTTCCCCTACTCCAAAAAGCCACATGGGAGTTCCTGCATCCGATAGCTGAAGACCACTGAAAAACAGTAAGAATCCATAAATATAAATGCATGGCTTCTAATCTCACTGGACCCTCAGCATGCATCTGCAGTAATTTTCCTTGCAGTTGGTCAGCTTTCCACCTTCCCTAGAGATTATTTAGATCTGCTCCACCCCAGTACTCTTGCCTGGCAAATCCCATGAATGGAGGAGCCTGGTAGGCTGCAGTCCATGGGGTCGCTAAGAGTCGGACATGACTGAGCGAATTCACTTTCACTTTCATGCACTGGAGAAGGAAATGGCAACCCACTCCAGTGTTCTTGCCTGGAGAATCCCAGGGACAGGGGAGCCTGGTGGGCTGCTGTCTATGGAGTCACACAGAGTCGGACACGACTGAAGTGACTTAGCAGCAACAGCAGCAGCAGCTATTTTGCTCCACAGACTTTCTCCCTCTCTTTCCCAGAGATGATTGCCTTTACTAATTATTTAAGAAATCTGAAGCCATGATGGCCATGAAAGCCCTCAACTCCTCCTAATTCCACTACCTACATGTTGCTACTTGTGGATATTTTAGGGCTGTTTTTCCTCCAGTCTCCCAGGGTAAGGTCTGTTCAAGGTCAACCTGTCCACCACATTCTTAATCCTACTCACTCCTGGATCTGCTTGCACTTTTCTTTATCAGTCATTTGTCTCTCCTGAATCTTTTTTGTCTCCCTTTCCACTGATTCATTCCCTTTGGATCAATTATACTCAGCATCCTTTGTCTCTTTGTCTCATTAAATCTGCTGCTGTGCTTGGCCCCAAAGTACTGGGTATTTCCAGATTTCTATTCTCTTCTAAACTTTTCTTACTTTTTTTAGCCCTGATGCTCAAATTAGGAGATCTCATATCCCAATTCTAAATTAACAATTTTCAAAGCTCTTTCTCCAGATTTTATATAGACCATGAATTTCAGGTGTATATATCTAATTATTGAATACAATTATCTAACGTATAAAAAATATACTAACATGACATTGTAAATCAACTATATTCCAATAATTTTTTTTAAATCTATAAATAAAATTATTGCCCTTCTTGCTCCCTACTAAAAACTTGCTCACTCCCTTTGTTCCTTCTCACAAAGACCTTCTCCACTCTCCAGCCAACAGATGAAGCCAGACATTCTGGGATATTGACAGACTGCCATCTTTTCTGTAAAATACTTTTAGAAGATTTTAATATTACTTTTTTAGCATCATACTTGTCTATCATTTTTGATGACGCTTGTTAGATGCTATATAACTCAGTAAAAACAGTTTTGATATAGGCATGGAAAATATCAGTAACTAAAAGTAGTTGATTTTTTTTTTTTTTAAAAAACATCCTAAAGATCTGAACATTATGGATCCTGAGATGGATGCTCAGCTGGCTCTAAAATACAGTCTTCTTTAGCATAAGTTACTGCATTTTTTCTCAAAAGTACCCAGAAAAGTGATTCTATATTCTTTTCTTATATTTTTCTCAATTTTACCACTCCATAAACCCCAGGATATCTATCTGAAACTGCTATACAGCAATAAAGTGAGATAACCCAATGGGGGAGAGTTGGACCTTATCTTAAAATTTTGAGGTTTTAGAAAGGGTAATCCTTGATATTTCAATTGATAATTAATGCTTTGCATGTATCAAATCTATACATATATATTCATTTTGATTCCATCACTGCCTTTAGGAACAATTTGAGATGGATATTTTAAATTTTCTTTATTTATCTTGAGAATATTTCATTTTATTCAGTATACTCCTACCAACCAAATGTTGTATTTATTTTGTGAGTCAAGGATGATTTTTTTTGCCTCTTACATAAGGCATATTAAATTTAAGTACTTAGTAGTATGTGGTCCTGACTGTCTTGACCTTACTTACCTGAACATTTCTTCCAACTTCTTACCCTTTCCCTCCACTACTGGCTTCAAATCTATTAATAGCCATACCTCTGCTGTACAGGATTTCCTTTGCAATCAATTTCTGAGACCTATGTGCCAGTTCTTTAAAGATGTAAGTCTCTTTCTGGAGCTCTCTAGTTAAGCTAGACTCTTTGCAGCTCCCTTCCCATCTAGAGGCATAAGCACTCTCCATCCACCAGAAACGTGAACTCCGTCCAACTCATTGTTGAATCCTGAGAAGCCTTATCACTTTCCTTCTAGAAGAAGATTATCATAATATTTATTCTACCTTCATTATTGCTGCATTTTATTTTTCTATGTCTTGTATTTTGATGTTAATTCAATGTAATACATTGTATACCATTACACTGTTGGAACTCCCCGGATTCAAACCCACATCTTCCACATTCTCATTTAAACATATATTTATTACAGATATATGCGCTCTGATGTTCATAGCATCATTAGTTACAACTGATATATAGAAGTAACCTAAGTGTCCAACAGCAGATAAATAAAGAAGACACTAAGGTTGTTTCCATACATTGAGCACTGGTGCAATATTACTCAGCACAAAAGGAACAAAATTTTGCCATTTGCAACAACATGGATGGACCTGGAAGGTATTATGCTTAGTGAAATAGCTCAGACACAAAAAGACAATGCTGTATGTTAATATTTGGAATATAAAAATAAATCAATATAATAAAAACAGATTTATGGATAAGATATAGAGAACATACTTGTGGTTACCAGTGGAGAGAGGGGTTGGGAAGGAGCAAAATAGGGGTGCTGCTGCTGAGTCGCTTCAGTCGTGTCTGACTCTGTGCGACCCCATAGATGGCAGCCCACCAGGCTTCCCATCCCTAGGATTCTCCAGGAAAGAACACTGGAGTGGGTTGCTATTTCCTTCTCCAGTGCATGACAGTGAAAAATGAAAGTGAAGTCGTTCAGTCGTGTCCGACTCCTAGCAACCCCATGGACTGCAGCCTACCAGGCTCCTCCGTCCATGGGATTTTCCATGCAAGAGTGCTGGAGTGGGGTGCCATTGCCTTCTCCAAAATAGGGGTAGGTGGTTAAAAAATACAAACTACTATATTAAAAATATATGAAAAAATATGAAAAATATATAATTATGTGTAAAAATATATAAGCATATATTATACAGCACAGAGAATATAACCAATATTTTATAACTTTAAATGGAGTGTAATCTATAAAATCACTGTTGTAAAGTCACTTCATATTTATAATATGAAGCTAATAGTGTAAATCAGCTAGAATTTAATTTTTAAATTAAAAAAATGTAAAATACATATTTATTTTCCTGATCCAACAATACAATGTCTCTCTTCTCCTCTCTTCTAAAAACCATTCCATTGTGCTCTCCAGTACCCATGGTTCACCATAAGCAAGTTCCCCTTCTTTGTCAGGCTCTTCTCTGAACATTCTTACAACTTTTCCATTCAGTTCAGTTGCTCAGTCGTGTCCGACTCTTTGCGACCCCATGAATTGCAGCACGCCAGGCCTCCCTGTCTTTAGCCTAACTTAAAACTGGTTCTCCCAGAGAATAGCAATTATAAATATTACTGAAAGAGAAATTTCTCAGGTTTCATTTATAACTAAACCCATTTTATTTTGGATTGCACACACACTGCACCAAACTTTACCAAATAATCACCAATGAATCCCTTGTCAGTAAGCCTGATCCATATGTCATTTTGTTTTTTTTTTTTAACATGACTTGCCTATAGTGTTCAAAAATGTTGCCTACTTTCTTCAAATTTGAAATTTTTTGAAATTTTCATTTCCTTGTCATGCATAACAGCAACTGCCCTAGTTCTTCTTTATTTTTATGTATCCTTTGCGTAGGCTCTTCTTTGAGCCATTTCTGTTAGTGGACCTGGGTATTATGTCTTCTTTTCCTTTCATGCTGCATTTGCTCCCCAGGAATTACCTTTCAGTATTATGACTTCAATTAACTGTATGCAATCAGGTTTGTCAACTGAGTAGCTCCAAGCCAAATCTTTGATCTGAATTCTACAGTAGTACACCTAATTGTGTTACAAACATCTATATTTCGCTGATTAAAAAGGTTTCAAACTTTTCACGTTCAAAACTGAGCTTCCCATCCTTCACTTCCCTGTTCTCATTTTCCCTCCCCATTTCCTTGTTACAGAAAACCAGCACATCATCCCAACCAGTGGCTCGAGCCAGGAACCTGGGCATCATTTCTTGACTTCCCTCCCAACTTCGCACCACCAGTAACTATTGAACTTCCAATCCCGTGAACATTTTAAAAGTAGATGGTTTTCTGTGGTTTGTAGTAAGAGGGAGAGCCATAGAGATTCAAAGAATTAAAAGGATTCTGTTCAATCGGCCAACAACCTGAAGGAACATGGAAATCGATTTTTCCCCACAATCTATAGATAAGACCTCAGTGTGGATGATTCTGGATTTCAGCCTGTGAGACCCTAGGCAGAGGACCCAAATAAACTCAAATGGATTTGGGACTTAAAGAACAATGACAAAATAAATGGGTGTTACTGGGCTGGCCAAAAAGTTCATTTTCCTGTACCGTTTTACAGAACTTAAATGTTTTGTCTAACCCAATATTTTGTCACTAATTTTGTGGTAATTTGTTCTAACAATAATGTGAAACAAATACACCAAACTCTCTGAAACATAGCTGAAGCTCGACAAATGTTTGTAGAACAAATGCAGCTAACACAATTTAAGGAATATAATAAAACTTTAAAATTTTCTGTCTTTGATGTACATTGTTTTTCTTTTGAAGGCCACTTATATATTATTTTTGGTTTAATAATGGATTAAACTAAAGTTGATTCATTTGATAATGCCTGGGCAATTTAAACAGCATCTCTAGGCCAAGAACTTCTCAGTGTTCTCAGAGTCCATTAACAAGTCTACTATAGGAAAATATATAATACGCTCAAAGATCTAAACAAACACTCAATACCAGCAGTATCATTAGTAATGCAAGGAGGGATACAGCACTCAGGACTTGTCATCGATTTGAAAAGAGTTGGTTCTATTGATGTCACTGTCTCCCACATATATCCCTGGGTGACTGTCTTAGTTCTTGTTTTGACTTGTCATTTTTCCCAGAGGCAACTCTTAAATCTATTATCAGAGCAAGTAGGATGGCTGCTTATTCAAACCAACTATTCAAACCACCTGTTGTTTTGGGATTGTGGTTTGATTGCCGGCATTTATTTCTCTTTCAGTGTTGGCCTATTACAAAACATTTCCTATGATAAGAAGGAAATGAAAGCTGTGGAATCTTACCCTGGTTTTGGTCCTATGTTCCTTTTAAATAATTACAGTTACTTAGAGTATATTTTGGAAAAAAAATCTAGATGAACTTCTGAAATATTCATTGTGTTGATTCATTGAGATATTTTATTGAAAACTCTGTGCTGGGCACTTGGAATAAAAGAATTATCCACAATGAATATCATATTGAATAACATCATACAAAGCTGACCTTAATGCAAAATAAAGTAGCAGATACTACATTAACAATATAAACAATCAAAAGTTATGTCTGATGAGTGGTTCAATACAAAAAAAAATATTTCAAGAAGAATATGGATAAATGTTTCCTGAGTGAAAATTGATGAAAAAGGAATCTAAAAATTAAGATATAGAATTGCAAGTTATATTTGGGAAGTGTGAGTAATGCACCTTAAGTGTCATGCAGACAGGGAGCAGCAAGAAATGAAATTATAAAAGTTGTGTCAAGAACTGTGAAAAGCCTGACACTTTCATCTATTTCAAGCTAACAAGTTAGCCTGCCAGAGTTTCATGGACGCTTGTAGAATATACAAGACTGCTGAGTCAAGTGCAATGACATTTTTTTTTTTAGTCTTATAAATGCGATGTGTGCATAGTCTTTCAGTCGTATTTGACTCCTTGCAATCCCATGGACTGTAGCCCGTTAGGCTCCTCGGTCCAAGGGATTTACCAGGCAAGAATACTGGAGTGGGTTGCCACTTCAGAGGATTGTTCAGACCCAGGGATCAAACTCACGACTCTTTAGTCAGCAAGTGGATTCTTTATCACTGAGCCACCCAGGAACCCCTAGAGAGGCTCTATAAATGACAAAATCATATTACAGCTGCAAAGGCAGACATATATATTTATACACATAAAACATACAGTTATATACTGGATTATGTAAAATCTGAGCTAGACTTCTATAAATAGTTCCAGGAATTTTAGGCATACAGGGAATATGTACTTTGATTAGTATCACAAATAAGTCCTTAGAAAATAACTAAATCTTGGGCCACTTTCCATCAATATTCAGGGATGATATAGTGATTAGAATCTTACTTGACTAAGTAGCATTCCATGACCAGAAGGTATCACTGTGATATCAAAATAATGACAAAATAGTCATCACAATCAATTTAGTCAATTAGATATTACTACTTTTAGGAAAGATTCATTTAAAATACAAAGTAAATGAATATCTTAAATTCAAGATCATTGATAGTTCCAACATGTGCTTTGAGCAAATAAAGTGGTATATTTAAAGATATTAAATGTGAAATCCAAATTATTTCATATTGAATTAAACGTCTTAAGAGCCCTGAATATACTTCGTCAAGCTTATCTGTTTCAAAATTTCATGCTCAGTTATTATAATTAACCAAGTATAATATTCTGATTTGCTTGTGTCATGACACCCTCCCACACATTTAGTCATAAATATGATTGGTTGAACAAAATTATGATGTTTTAGTCTTTGTTCTTTTTCCTTCTTTCATAATCAATGCCCAGGCATGACATTTTCTCCTTTCACATATATATATATATATATATATATATATATATATATCCCTCCCCAGAGTTTGCTTATGACTCAGTTCTCTTTTTCAGACATTTCTAACTTTGTCTTTATAAAGCCTTTCACCATATCATATTTCCGACAGGATGTCAGTCCCTTTTGAAATTCCCCAATAAGTGCATTTTGTTCTTACCCAGAACAGAATCGTCTTTTCTCTTTAACAAAGTTTCTGTTTCTTTCTGATGTGTTAGATCTTTTTTTAGATTTTCCACAGTTTTTGGAAACCTTCCATAGAAGTTACATACTTTTAATTCTTCACCTCCCAGATTGCCCAAATAAGCCACAATACAGACACCTGGGAGGCTTTAATATGTATTCTTAGTTGCTCAGTCGTATCTGACTCTGTGACACCATGGACTGCAGCACACCAGGCTTCTCTGTCCATAGAACTGTCCAGGCAAGAATACTGGAGTGAGTAGTCATTCCTTTCTCCAGAGGATTTTCCTGACTCAGGGATCGCACCCATGTCTCCTGCATTGCAGGCAGATTGTTTACTGTCTGAACCACCACGTCTTCTTTGCTTTTCATCAAATTTTAATTGGATAAACTTAGTTTAATGCTCATACTGATGGCCAAATGCATTGTATCTGTTGTGTACAGTTAATAAGATCTCCTTGAAGGATAATGCAATGGTTCCTTCTGTGTAGACCAAGGTCAGATCCTGACTCAGATTATTCAAATGTAACTGGTATAAGTTATTTAATACCTCTGGACCATAGTTGGATCATTTCTAAATAATGGGTTTTTACTAAGGATTTCTCTTAACTTTAATTTTTTATCGTACTATCCTACAAAGGAATAAAAGTATTCACTTTGATTGTTTTTCAACCCCTACAGTATAAAGTTTAGACTACTTGGCAAAACTAATACAATTATGTAAAGTTTAAAAATAAAATAAAATTAAAAAAAATAAAAAAATAATACAACTAGAGAGAAAAAAAAAAAAGCACCATTCTGTCTTCAAATCACCAGATGTAATAAATTAATAGGATCTCAGCAGAAAATGTAAGCCATCCTGCATGTAAGCCATTTTCCCAATATTTTTCTACTATGGCTCCAGAAAAAAATCTTGGTCATCTTAGACAGTAAGAAAATTCTTCTGGCTTTCAAAATTTAATCCAGATTCAATGTCCCCTAAAATATTCTCACAAAGCTTTCTTTCTGAAGCATTTATACTAGACAGTACTCATTTGCAAACATATTTACCATAGTAAAATTTATCCAAAGATGACACATTTGTGATAATACCAAGTAAATAGTTTGTCTCTAAAACCAGGAACATCATCTGTTCCCCACTTAGAAGATCGTCCAAAACATCTTATGCTTGTAACTCATTTTAAGAGTTAGCCTTAACCTGCAGTAAACAAGTTATTAGAGCTGTAATAAAGAACTAAATATAATAAATATCAAGGAGGTAGAGAAGTCAGGAATAGATCCCAGAAACAGATGCTTAATAAAATTGATAGTACTTGCGCCTGTATTAAGCAGATCATATATTTTAAAGTAGCCATGTGCACTTTTTACAATGGGATGTCAGCATTCCTTCTACTCAAGATGGGGCTCATGTTTCCTCCTTTTGAATTTGGCCTATCCTGAGTGGCTCAGTGGTAAAGAATCCATCTGCCAAAGCAGGAAATGCAAGAGAAATGGGTTTGAATACTGGGTTGAGAATAACCCTTGGAATAGGAAATGGTAATCCACTTCAGTATTCTTGCCTGGAAAATTCCATGGATAGAAAAGTCCACGGGGTTTCAAAGAGTTGGACCCAACTGAGCACCCAGCACACGAGAGTACTTTGTGCTTTCTGAGGCAAGATCATAAAAGCTGCTTCAGCCTGGAGCTCTGGGGACGCTTATCCTAGAAGCCAGATACCAAGCTGTGAAGAAGAAGAGAGGCTTCCTGGAGAGGCCAGATGGCGCTGTTTCAGCGGGCAGCCTAACCAAGGCTAGCAATCAACCTCCAGAACTGTGAGTGTGCTTTCAAATGATTGCAGTTCTCAGCTATCAACTCACTTTCAGCCTTTGAGTTTTCCCAGAGGAGGTTCCAGACATCATAGAAATAATTGTTTCCTGTGCTCTGTGTCAATTTTAACGCACAGAATCCATGAGGATAATAAAATGTTCACTTTTTATTGCCAGGGCATTTGGGGCATTTTGTTATGCAGCAGTAGATTAAGCAGAGCACACTATATTAGCCAAATTTTTCTTTCTCCTTTGGCTACCAAGTGGAATATAAAACTGTGGTCCCTCTACTCCAGAGGATTAATAATCAACAGCTTTCTCATGTTAAAGAAAGGTGAAGTTATACTGATCACTTTTCAACATGATTAATGCTTTTCTGCCTATTCACTGAAATACAAATTATATTCATTAAAACACTTTTTTAGATTAAATTATTCTTCAAAACTCATAATGTATTGATAATAGTATACTGATTTGCTTTTTTAAAACTTAATCCTGTTATCTGTCAACATCAGCAATACACAATAAAGATTCCTTCACACTTTCCTTAACTTTATCTACTTAAAATCCATTTAAAATGCCACTGTCCCTCAAAACTCGCAGGGAAAAAAATACTTTGTTTAAGGTTATTATATCATGCCCCTGGTATTTTTCTTTGTGCCTTATCTTGAAATTTCTGTCCCTAAAGTCTCCCAAGTCTCTCTACTTGAGATGACAGAACCAATTTCTCTTTATCTTTGTGTTAGTCCAAGTGAGCCTCTCTATCCCACTGCTCTCCTGTCCCATTTATGATTCTTTCTTCTCCTCTGTGAGTTGAAAATTCATGGTTCATTGAAACGAATAAAAAATATTAACAATGTCTCTATGATCTTGAAGAGTAGAAATGAATCAGCAAAATACAAAATGTTTTCTTTCTCTGCTGAAATACTAAAGAATAACAGTAGATAAAATAGAGTTTCAAGAGTCAACAGGATTTATTTTAGAAGTAGAATACAACCTGCTAATATCATTAAGATAGGTTAGAAGAGTGAAATAAACAGACTAATCACTCATGATAAAAATAGAGATTTTAGCTTTGGCATTCAAATGTTCACTGACGTAACTCCTGCCTGTATCAGAAAACAACAGAAAGCCACCAACAGACATTATTTATTAGGACTTGCAACACTGTAGAAATGTGATTAAGATACTATCTCTTTACTGTTTTTAATGCTTACAAAAATGCTGCAAAATAGCTACCAAAAATCCTAATTTTCCAGATAAGAAAACTGAGGTCTAAAAATGTTATGTAGCAATTTAAGATTAAAAGACTGGTATATTCATTTGTATGTAACTCAGAGTTATTGCTTTTGTCACCTCAATTAATATCCCCTTTACCAGCTAGTGTAGTCACAGAAACAATCTCATTTCTTTCTTCTTTCAACATCACAGCCACTTTTAAAGGAACTGTTCTTCCACTTTGCCAGGATAATTCCTAGAACATTTATCAAGACATGCTATAAGCCTAACCAAAGATGTAAGAATTGGATCAATCTGATTTTTATTGATAATATTGTATGATACAGTATGCTACTGTTTGAGAAAATAACAACTTCTACTATATTTCTTATTTAAGCATGCATGAGTGTTTGAAAGATGAAGAGTGTGTGTTTTAGGTATACATTTAGTCACTCATGTACAGTGCTTACTATCTAGCCAGTATTTAGACAATATATTGTCAGTTGAGGGCTTCCCTGGTGGCTCAGCAGTAAAGAATCCACCGGCAATGCACGAGACTCAGTTCAATCTCTGAGTCGGGAAGATTCCCTGGAGAAAGGAATGGCTACTCACTCCAGTATTCTTGCCTGGGAAATCCCATGGACAGAGGAGCCTGGTGGGCTAAAGTCCATGCGGATGCAAGGAGTCAGACACGACTTAGCAACTAAACCACCACCACCTGTCAGTTGAAGGTAATCACAAGACGCATTTAAAATATCTTATTCAACATCATCATCCCAGTTCTTGAAGATCCCTGGACAAAAATCTCACAACTGCATGGACTACTCATTTTAATTTTTTAAATCACAATTTTCAAAACTGTTCCTCTCACAGCTAGAGACTAGCATCCATTTTCATTTTTACTTTCTAATTTTCCAAGATGTGTACTTTATAATTTCACCTCTCTTCTCAAAAGTCTACTTAACTGATCTTTGAGAATTCTGTCCATGGGTGGCTTATTTTGGGAGACACAGCTCATGTTTATTACTACCTAGAGGCGGTTGTCATTCTTTGCTGATTCTAAACCATTCATTTCCTTTACCCTTTCCAAACTCCCTGCTCCTCTAAAAATATTTGATCTCAGGCATTTTTTCCTTTTTGATGCCATCTATTAAACTCTCATTTATTTATTTATAGTCCATTAATTGATAGCTTCTGTTTTTCCACTTTAACTCTGTATTAATTGTTGAAGACATCAACATTCATAGAGAGAATCCATCTAGCACCTTGATCTCCTAGTTCTTGATCCTGTCAGCTTCCAGTGCTTTCTTCTCCATACATCATCATTCATGATGATGTCATGTCATCCTCCAAAATGTAACTAACTCTGCCATCATGATCTCAAGCATTCCACCGTCAGTCAAGTATTTCCCATTGTTGAATTTGCACTTATTAAAGTATTTCTATTCATCCAGCTCTACTATCTCATGAAAACTTGCCATCGACTAACACTACTTTCTGTTCCACTCTCAGATGACAATCGTACCCCCTAATTCTTAGAGAAAATCCATGTAATCATATAAAACATCCTCTCATTTTATCCACCAAAGTCATCAATCTGGTGGCCTTCATATCTGCAATTTATCACCTTCTGAGTATCTCTGCTTTTGTGAATATTCTATTTTTCTCCTGCATCATACATTCTTCCCACTACATGGTTCATTATCATCAGCATACAAACATGTCTTAGTATTAATCATCTTAAAACATTATCCTTTGATTTATTCAACTACCACCTGACTTGTTTGACATAGGACATTTCTCAAAATTATAATTCTTGACATTCTTTCCTAGTCTAGTCCAAAATTTAAGATATGTTATACTGAAAACTACTAAATATTTATGTTTCTGTAGAGAATTATGTTATTTTCTTCATGAAGTCATTATCTTTTTAAACTTATGTTTTGTGTTTATTGTCTGTGCTCAACCATTAGGATAGGGCTTCCCTGGTGGCTCAGATGGTAAAGAATCCACCTGCAATGGATTTATCGGTCTTCAGTCCATGGGGTCACAAAGCGCTGGACACAGCTAAGCAACTAAGCACAGCACATAGAGAGTCTTCCTAAGTCCTAGATGAAAAAAAGTCCAAATTCCTATTTAACAACTTTCAGTTCAGTTCAGTTGTTCAGTCATGTCAGACTCTTTGTGACCCCATGAGCTGCAGCACACCAGGCCTCCCTGTCCAACACAGACTCCCGGAGTCCACCCAAACTCATGTCCATTGAGTTGGTGATGCCATCCAACCATCTCATCCTCTGCCATCCCCTTCTCCTCCTGCCCTCAATCTTTCCCAGCATCAGGGTCTTTTCAAATGAGTCAGCTCTTCGCATCAGGTATCCAAAGTATTGGAGTCTCAGATTCAACATCAGACCCTCCAATGAACACCCAGGACTGATCTCATTTAGGATGGACTGGTTGGATCTCCTTGCAGGTCCAAGGGACTCTCAAGAGTCTTCTCCAACACCACAGTTCAAAAGCATCAATTCTTTGGTGCTCAGCTTTCTTCACAGTCCAACTCTCATATCCATACATGACCACTGGAACAACCATAGCCTTGACTAGATGTACCTTTGTTGGCAAAGTAATGTCTCTGCTTTTGAATATGCTGTCTAGGTTGGTCATAACTTTCCTTCCAAGAAGTGTCTTAATTTCATGGCTGCATTCACCATCTTCAGTGATTTTGGAGGCCAAAAAAAATTAAGTCTGACACTGTTTCCCCATCTATTTGCCATGAAGTGATGGGACCAGATGCCATGATCTTCATTTTCTGAATGGTGAGCTTCAAGCCAATTTTTTCACTCTCCTCTTTCACTTTCATCAAAAGGCTCTTTAGTTCCTCTTCACTTTCTGCCATAAGGGTGGTGTCATCTGTATATCTGAGGTTATTGATATTTCCCAAAAACAACTACTTGGAGATCAATTGACATATTTTATTTACCAAACTTTGATTGTTCCACATACTAAATTCTCTCTAAGTCCTATCTTATTTGTAGAAAGTACCACCTAGTTTCTCCAGCTCAAAACATTAGGTTATTAATCAGCTTAGGCTGCTATAAATGAAATATCTATAGGCTGGGTTGTCTGAACAACAGAAATTGCTTTGCTCACAGATCTGGAGGCTGGAGTCCAAGATTCTCAAGTCTCAGATGGCCAGCTTCCTGCTGTGTCCTCACAGAGCTACAGAAGAGAGAGAACTCTCATCTCTTACAAAGACACTAATCTAATTTTGAAGGCTCATTCTTGCAATCCATCTACACTCAGTTACCATCCACAAGTCCCATGTCCAAATACCATTGGAAGGGCTCTAGCACTTCAACAGGTGAATTCTGAGGCACACAACTCAGTTCACAGTGCATAGTATATATCCTTGATTCCTTCTTTTCTGATTCTTCATATTTGTCAATCTAGCTACAAATCTTGGAGAAGGAAATAGCAACCCACTCCAGTATTTTTGCCTAGGAAAATCTAATCACTTGTCCCCATCTAGTACCTCAAGACTGGTTCCAGCCATGTGATTTATCTAGGACATAACAACCTTCTAACTTCTAGTTGGGCTGTAAGTACTTTGTCAACTCACAGTTGAATGTCTAAGTCAGTGGGCTCATATAACAAACTCTAGATGGAGTGGCTTAAAAATAACAGAAATGTATTCTCCAAGTTCTAGAGGCTGGAAATCCAAGATCAGGGTTCTGGGGAAGAGCCCTCTTCCAGGGTTCAGACTGGAAACTTCTCATTGTATCATCGCATGGTAAACAGCAGAGAAGGTCTCTGGATTCCCTTTCATAAGGCCACTAATTCATTCATGAGGGCTCCACCCTGTGACCTAATAACTTCCCACAGGCCCCAGCTCCTAACCATTAAATCCAGTCACATGACCATATTTTGCCTTTGCTTAAAGTCCTCCAGTATCTATCTCAGCTACTAGCCTTACCATGGCCTCACATATTTTTGCTCAGACAGTCTATTTCACTTTGTCTCCATCTTCTCCACATTGGTCTTTCTTCCAAACTTTGACTATATCAATTTGTTCTTTATTAGAACCTATTTCTTATTTAATCTTCTCGAGGTGCTTTTGGTGTAGACCCTTGTTTGATTGTCTCAAACTGTAACCCAAATGTCACCTCTCCACAAAAGCTGTTCTGATGACCACCTCAGCTAAAGAAGGTACATCCTTTAAGGACTCTCACTCAACCATGTTCATCTATGTTATTTTCTTCATGCAGTAATTATCTTTTTAAACTTATATTTTTGTTTTTACTATTTGTGCTCAACTATTAGGATAGGGCTTCCCTGGTGGCTCAGATGGTAAAGAATCCACCTGCAATGGGGGAGACCTGGGTTTGATCCCTGTGTTGGGAAGATCCCCTGGAGAAGGCAATGGCTACCCACTCCAGTATTCTTGCCTGGAGAATTCCATGGACAGAGGAGACTGGAGGGCTATAGCCCATGGGCTCACAAAGAGTCAGACACAGCCGAGTGACTTTCACTTTCATTAGGATAGAATCTTCTTGAGGCAGAAGTGTTGTCTTTCTTACTATCCCATAAATAACACCTAGAACAATGCCTACACATAGGAAGTAGTTAATAAATATTTGCTGACTGGTTTAAGCTTTTGGGCATATATATTAAAATCATCTGAAATGCAGAGTTGCAGAATATCAGTAGAGTTTAATTGATTTGGGAGAGAGAATTAAAAAAAAAACATGTAAATTACACATATACCAGACACCTATTGCCTAATGCTAGTCAGAATTAAAGATTACTAATTTAGAAATATTTTATATAGTGTCTATCACCAATGCTTTTGCTTTTCATGTTAGGAAAGGTCACCATTTACTGTAAGCACTAATTTTCACATTCGTGTGTTTTCAAAAACAAACCCCATGCCATATATCTTAACTAAATTGATTTTTCTCTGTAAACTCAATGCTGTCTAGTGCCTGATGATTATTACTGAGGGTTCCATTATCCTTCATATAGTCATAGCCTCTCACATAAAGTTTGTTACACCAATTTACCAGCCATTTTCAACAGGCTTTTAAGAAACTCCTCTAAAAAGCCACCATTCCCGCTGTTGAGATTTTGCTGAATTTTAATTGTCATCCTAATTCAGTGATTCTCTTGCTTTAATGTGACTGAGAACCATATGGGTAAACAAGAAAAAGGGGCACAAAAATGTGATAAAAATGTAGATTCTCTTCCACTCCCCAACCAAGCTCAGAAACGTACATTTTAAGTAAATATGCCAGATGATTCCAATGCAGGTGATGCTGCATTTAATTCTCAAATTCATTAAGAGAGATTCCTTGAAGACTTAGCCTTTCTTAGTGGATAGTTGTATAACAACAATGTATTGGTAGCTGGAATCTTTAAAAAATAAACTTTCCCCAATAATGCAAAAAGCAATTTTTTAGAAAAATTTTGGAAAGTGCTGATTTATATGGAGGTGCAAATATCACTTACAATCCTATGGCAACAGATAAACACTGCTAACTTGAGAATATAATACATTTCTTAATATCTAATACTTTTCTATTTTTCTAAGCATGTGCCATATGCCAGGCACTCTTCAGGGGATACATATGTGAACTAGATGGAAAATGTCCCTGTTCACATTGTGGTTTAGTCACTAAGTTGTATCCAACTCTTTGCGACCCCATGAACTACAGCAGGACAGGCATCACATGAACAGGCCCTGTTCACATAGAGCTATGTAAATCCTTTTTTTTTTAATTAAAAAAAAAAAAAACCTGGATGTATACTATCAATACTTATTAATGATTATAAATTATTTCACGATATGGATGAACCATAAAATGATTCTTCTATTGTTCACAATTCAGGTCACATAATAGATATCTTTGTGAATAAATATTCATCCAAATTCTGTATTATATTCACATGTACCTTTTTAAAGTTCGATTTCTAGAACTTTGGCTAGGAAAGACACAATAAATGGCTTATACAATGTCCTGCCAGTTCTTACTCTCAGAGGCAGTGATCATGCAGGGCTCTATTTCTTTCTGGGGAAAAGAGAGTATTTTAATTCTTAAAAATTTGTTCTACTATAAAATTTAGATTTCATAAAAATCTAATTTATAATGAAAAAAGTTTTATATTTCTTTTAAAATTAGTTATTTTTAATAATTTTAAGCATTAAAATCTGTTTGTGTTTATTATTAATATTATTACCATTTTTGTAACTGTTTGTCACATAATTATGTGAATGATATTCCCTGGAACCATGCAACTTGGCTGCTCTGATGCACCCAGCTTTTTGTCTTAACGATTCTCCTAATAACATAAAAATATTTTAATTTTAAATGATTTTCATTATAGATATTTGCATATCTATTATGTTAATGTTTTCATTTTAATTTTATTCCATTGATCTCAAAGTGAAAGAATTTTCTTTTATAGAGAAAACAGTATACTTCTATTCTCCTGTCTTTAATTTTTTCACCTGTTAAATTTTAATCCACAAAGGATTTATTTGTTGTAATGAATGAAGTTTAGCTCTAAAATATTCCTCCCCCAAAGCTAGTGAAATGTCCTTAAAGGATTGATTGCTCCTGACTTATCCTCCTTCCTTCCGGATTTATTATTTAGTAAGCATTAACACATACAAGGAAATTGTTTACTCATAATTTTTTAAAGCCAAGGTTTGCCAGAATTCTTTTATAGCTATACATAGATTTGTTTGTTTAGTAGCATGATTTCACATTCAAAACCAAGGATCAGCAGGATCGATTACTAATGATTAGCTGTACAGGAGCATTCCTAAATTCTACCCTGGGGGTTAGCATGAATAAAGTAGATGTCAAGTCTTGCGTATGAATTTTCCTAGAAAAATGTCAAGCTGTTGGGTACACTTGATATAAAATATAATGTGAACTACAGATAACTCTAGCTACCACTACTAACTGATTACTGGAATATTTTGATGGTTCTTTTTATTCAAACTCAGTTTCTTGACATATTTGAGCCAGTAATAGACACCCACTCTTCAGATGGAATATTTGCAGGAGATAAGCCAGTAAGAGAAATAATTCCTATTGTAATAGTTCTGGGAAGTAAAAACATATCAGAGGCAATCTGGCATCATGGCAACAGGCATTGTTGGTAGGCTCTATACAAGGGTGGAGAAACTGGGGATGATTCAGGATATATCTTTCCTGTTCAAATGATGCTCTGAGAGATTACTTAGTTAGAATGATTTTCCTAGTCAACGCAAGATGAGCAAAGAAGAACATGGCTGAACTCAGGTAAGTCATGGTCCAAGACAGGAGACCCTTATCTTTACATCAGCACCACTAATGTCCATTCTGGAAAGGGCCATTAAATTATGATTAACTGGGACAAGGAAAGAAAAAACTGGGGAAAGACATTTGGAATTTACTCTACATATTCAGTCTTTTTTAAATTTAGAAATGACAGTAATGTGACATTTTCTCTTTTTTATTGACTAATATTCAATAATATATGGAGGTAGGTAACAAAAAACAGACACAGATTGTCTGAAAACTAGTCAATTATTCCATCTTGGTAATTTACTTAAACTGTTCTGTTTTTGTGAGACAACAAAACTGTATTCTAGTATCTCTGACTAATATTTTTAGTTAATTTATTTTAAGTAGCATTTGTTAGCAACTAAGAAGCTGGAACCAAGATAATTTATATCACTAATTGAGACCTTTGGTTCTATTTCACATATGTTTCTAAAGGCAGTTGGACTAGACTTGGATTTCCAGGTTAATCAACTTCAAGGATGTGTCTTGCAAGATGACTTGACTCGAATGGAATCATTAAAAAAAATACACCTAGTGACACCGAGCATTGATTTCCTTAATAAATATCTCCTACGGCTTCATTGGTTTTACTTACAGTATACTCTTGTGTTTAATTGTTTTCCTCTCATCACTGTCGGAGTTAACTTGTAGATATTCATGAATAAAGTTGTTAAACATCTTGTTCATGCTCTCATTAACTGCTCTCTCAACACAGAGCCATGCACAAATTTGTATCAGAGTAAATTCCAAGAAATACTTTGCTCTCCCTGAGGAATCCATACATGTTCTTTTGTTGGAGAAAAAGAATCATATAATGAATCATATGCTGTTTTCTAGGGGAGATTGTTATCTCACACATTATTTATCTTCAACTACAATGCAATAGAGACTTACACAGGAGTTAGGTTTTTAAATTAACAAAGAATGCAAAATAAAATACACTCAAAGTCATCCTTAAAAATCTCCTAGCTGGTTCCACCTTAGAAACCAACCCACCATGTTTCGAAACACAAACACAACCAGTGTCTTATCCAATATTGAAAATTATTGCTATTCCTTAGATAAGTACCACATGAAATTGTGCTGTATTTTTTTATCCAGACTCCAAATTCATACTATTCAGTAATATGTTCCCACAATGACGCTTGCTCCTTGGCAGGAAAGCTATGACCGACCTAGACAGCATATAAAAGCAGAGACATTACTTTGTCAACAAAGGTCCATCTAGTCAAAGCTATGGTTTTTCGGGTAGTAATATATGGATGTGAGAGCTGGACTATAAAGAAAGCTGAGCACCAAAGAATTGACACTTTTAAACTGTGGTGTTGGAGAAGACTCTTGAGAGTCCCAAGGACTGCAAGGAGATCAAACCAGTTAATCCTAAAGGAAATCGGTCCTGAATATTCATTGGATGGACTGATGCTGAAGCTGAAACTCAAATACTTTGGCCACATGATGTGAAGAACTGACTCACTGGAAAAGACCCTGATGCTGGGAAAGACTGAAGGCAGGAGGAGAAGGGGACGATAGAGGATGAGGTGGTTGGATGGCATCACCAACTCGATGGACACGAGTTTGAGTAAGCTCCAGGAGTTAGTGATGGACAGGAAAGCCTGGAGTGCTGCAGTCCACGGGGTCTCAAAGAGTCAGACAAAACTGAGCGACTGAACTGAACTGATGAAGCATTCAGAAACAGGTGAGCACAGGCAATGATCAAAACAGCAGATTCACACCACTCCATCACATATTCATTACAGCCATTGGTGGCTCAATTTTCAGCAAGTGTTAACTAGTTCTCTTTCTCACCTCTTTTCACAGCCCCCTATTGTTAATTCATTATAGTTAGGTGGACAGATCAATCAAGTGCACTGCAACTGGGTTAACCTACAGTCAATATGTATATCTTGGAGAAGGAAATGGCAACCCACTCCAGTATTCTTGCCTGGAGAATCCCAGAGATGGAGGAGCCTGGTGGGTATCACACACAACCTGTATGGGGTCACACAGAGTCAGACATGCCTAAAGTGACTTAGCAGCATATATATATATATATATATATATATATATATATATATATATATATATATGTGTGTGTGTGTGTGTGTGTGTGTGTGTATGTGTGTGTATATATATATATATATTCTAGTTTTCTAGTCTTTGGGTCTCTATCTTGCATTTATAGTTACTGAATTTCTAATTTTCTTTACTTTTATTTTTGGATTGCATGTCATATGTGATTGAAGCTGGGGTGAAAAATAGGTAGAGAAACACATAATAGGATAATGTCAAACTTGGAAACAAATATACAGCACTAATGTAGAGGAATCCTGAGGAGGAGGTGTCCATTATTTTCCAGTCAACATGTAAGAATAAACATAATTTTATGTTTTTATCAAAATAAAATATTTTGACTTAATCTTCCATCTCAGAATAAATGGCCCTAGTAGAGATTGAGAAAGATTGTCACTGCATGAGAATTATAAGAGATGTTCTTTGAATATGGAAAGCAGATTGAAACTTCTGAGCAAAATACAGCAGAAGAGGTTGTAAAGGTAGAAATGGCATCTGATCTCTTTTGGACAAGGTAGAAAGGACAGGTTCAGAGTTGGCCATGGTGGTGTGGAACGTAAGAGGAAAAATTGGGGCTAAGCAGGGTTATTCACTGAGGTTCATGACACTAAGTGACATGCAGCACTCTGCCTCCATCCAACCATTACTCACAGGACTGATGGTCTGGCTTGTACTCCATGTCCAGGGAGAAGCCAGGGAAGAGGATCTTCACTAAATAAATGGAACAAACTTCCTGGAGACCTGAAGCATCCATTGTGAGTCTACATCCCTGAAAGAAAAACTTTGCTAAATCTTGAAAAAGGAAATATAAGTGCCTCAATACCCATTAAAAGGGAACTAAATGAATGAATGTAGATACACAACAATGTAGCACAGAAATTTAAACAGCCAACAAAGAAATGGAGGAAAACAGTAGAATATAAATACTAGAGAGCTCAAGAAAAGTAGAGATACCAAGGGAAACTTTCAGCAAAGATGGGCACAATAAAGGACAGAAACATTATGGACCTAACAGAAGCAGAAGATAGTAACAAGAGGTGGCAAGAATACACAGAGAAGTATACAAAAAAGATCTTCATGACCCAGATAACCATGATGGTGTGATCACTCACCTAAAGCCAGACATCCTGGATTGTGAAGTCAAGTGGGCCTTAGGAAGCATTACTATGAACAAATCTAGTAGAAGTTATGGAATTCCAAGTGAACTTTTTCAAATCCTAAAAGATGATGCTGTGAAAGTGCTGCACTCAATATGTCAGCAAATTTGGAAAACTCAGCAGTGGCCAGAGTACTGGAAAAGCCAGTTTTCATTTCAATCCCAAAGAAAGGCAATGCCAAAGAATGTTCAAACTACTACACAATTGCACTCATCTCACACGGTAGCAAAGTGATGCTCAAAATTCTCTAAGTGAAAAGTGAAAGCTAAGGGAGGTTTCAAAAGTAAGTGAACCAACAACTTCCAAGATGTTCAAGGTGGATTTAGAAAAGGCAGAGGAACCAGAGATCAAATCGCCAGTATCCGCTGGATCACAGAAAAAGCAAGAGAGTTCCAGAAAAAAACCTACTTCTGCTTTATTGACTATGCCAAAGCCTTTGACTGTGTGGATCACAAAAAAAATTGTGGAAAACTCTTCAAGAGATAGGAATACCAGACCACCTGACCTGCCTCCTGAGAAACCTGTATCAGGTCAAGAAGCAACAGGTAGAACCAGATATGGAAAAACAGACTGGTTCAAAACTGGGAAAGAAATACGTCAAGGCTGTATATTGTCACCCTGCTTATTTTACTTATATGCAGAGTACATCATGCGAAATGCTGGGTTGAATGAAGCACAAACTAGAATCAAGATTGCAGGCAGAAATACCAATAACCTCAGATATGCAGATGACACCATCCTTAGAGCAGAAAGTGAAGAGAAACTAAAGAGCCTCTTGATGAAGGTAAAATAGAGTAAAAAAGTTGGCTTAAAACCGAACATTCAGAATACTAAAATCATGGCATCTGGTCCTATGACTTCATGGCAAATAGATGGGGAAATAATGGAAACAGTGACAGACTTTATTTTTGGGAGGGGGATCACCACTGCAGATGGTGACTGCAGCCATGAAATCAAAAGATGCTTGCTTCTTGGAAGAAAACTATGAACAACCTAGAAAGCATATTTAAAAGCAGAGACATTACTTTGACAACAAAGGTCCATCTAGTCAAAACCGTGGTTTTTCCAGTAGTCATGTATGGATGTGAGATTTGGACTATAAAGAAAGCTGAGTGCCAAAGAATTGATGCTTTTAAATGTGGTGTTGGAGAAGACTCTTGCGAGTCCCTTGGACTGCAAGGAGACTAAATCAGTCAATCCTAAAAGAAATCTGTCCTGAATATTCATTAGAAGGACTGATGCTGAAGTTCCAATACTTTGGCCACTTGATGCAAAGAACTGACTCACTGGAAAAAAAAAAAAAAAAAAAAAACCCTCTTGCTGGGAAAAATTTAAAAGAGAAGAAGGGGACAATAGAGGATGAGATGGTTGGATGGCATCATCGACTCAATGGACATGAGTTTGAGCGGGATCTGGGAGTTGGTGATCGTCAGGGAAGCCTGACTGCGTGCTGCAGTCCTTGGGGTCGCAAAGAGCTGGACATGACTGAGCAACTGAACTGAACTGAAATGTGCAGACATAGTATGTTAGCAAGATGTTTTTCAGGTGAAAAGGCAATGTATAGAATATTACTGAATAATATGCTCTTTTTGAGAAACTAAAATAAAGATCTAAATAAAATACAAATTATCTAAAAATATCTATTTGGAAAGGAAAAATACTGGAATTTAAGGAAAATGAGTTGAACTGTCTTCTTTCCTACAGGGGAGCCAATAGCCATTGTCTACAGTTTAAAAAAAAAAGAAAAGTATATTTTTTAGAATCAGGGGCATAACTAACAGAAGAAAAACAAAGATAATTTAGTCTCATAGAGACTATAGGAGATAAGTTAAGAAAATAGACTTTGAAATCTAACCTCCTGTTTTTAAACCTGGATAGCTATTCCTTACCCATTCCAGTGTTCTTGCCTGGAGAATCCCAGGGACGGGGGAGCCTGGTGGGCTGCCGTCTATGGGGTCGCACAGAGTCGGACACAACTGAGCAACTTAGCAGCAGCAGCAGCTATTCCTTAGCTTTATGACCTTAATCAACAGTTTTCTTGCCTCTAAACAGGTGATAAAAATAGAATCTTTATCATAAGGCTATTGTGTTTTGTTTTGGAAATAAGAATGAACAGCTCTTAGTCTAGTGCGTGACATATAGAAACGCACCATTAAATTTCAGAAATGCCAGCTAATACTATTACTTGAGAGGTGTGCATTAGCACATAGAAGACACTGTATATATTTAAATGTTTGTCTCATCGTGATTTTACCAAAATAAAGTTTTAAAATCTTTCACAAATAAGGATATTTAGCAAACCAAAGTGCCCCTGATGTGAAGTAACAGAGAACTTCAGGCAGCAGTAGAGATTGATTTGGTGGGCATCATGGGGAGGACAGGGTCAGGAGACCAGAAACTGAAAATAATCATGAACAGAAACAGATAATGGTGGCTGGAGATATAGTTTGGGTTAAGCACTAAGAGTCGGACACGACTGAGCGACTTCACTTTCACTTTTCACTTTCATGCATTGGAGAAGGAAATGGCAACCCACTCCAGTGTTCTTGCCTGGAGAATCCCAGGGATGGGGAGCCTGGTGGGCTACCGTCTATGGGATTGCACAGAGTAGGACACAACTGAAGCGACTTAGCAGCAGAAGCAGCAAGCAAAGGCTTAATTTTAGATGTTGAACGTTGCGGGGATGTCAGTCTATATACAGATAGAAATTTCCAACATTCGTTTATCCCTCAAATCAGGGGCTGTTTCTTCATCATTTTGAATTCCCACCACTTGCTTTACTTATCTGACACACAGTAGCACTCAATCCATGTTGAATGAATAAATATTTGGATAGATGGATGGGTGGGTAAAAAGATGAATACTGATTTAAGTATCAGCTATACAACTGTGACAGTGAAAGCAAATAGTGTGTAAACAAAAGACAGGAAGTAAATCTTAGAGAATATCTATATTTAAAGAAAAGTGAGCAAAAAAGGAGACCAGTGGGAGAGGTGCCACACAATTAACAGAAAACCAGAGATTACTGGATGAAGTCATGGAAGAAGAGTTAACTTATAAACAGTAGTTAAGTAGTTTTGCTTGTTTTCTTCTCTTAGGAAAAATGAATGACTCTGGTAAGAGAAACTGAACAGAAAATGCCTTTGTACCTCAAAATATAAAAGCATCATATTTATAGATGATAAGGCTAGTTAAAACTCTGTCTTTGTAATTGAATAATTATTAGTGTTTGTCATATTGAGTGCTTGTCTGTAGCTACTGAGTACTAATTGGATTAAAATACCTTGCTGGGAGAAAATACGATTGCTTATCTCTCAAAAAAAAAAAAAAAAACTGTACATACTAATTATAAAGAATTGAAAAAATACATAAAATTGGAAGAAAGAATAAATAATTGGTTTAACTGTAACCTTTTGATTACTTTTGCATTACTATAGTTGTTATATTGTGCTGATTTCTTAAGAAGTCATCACCCTAGACAAGTATTCATATCACCAAATGCATTTACATTTGTTAAAGGCATCATTATCCCTAGGTTATAGTAAGAAATATTTATATATTTTTTTCAGAGCAGGAATATTTGGTACATTTTAGATTTTCATATTTCAGATTATCTTGATCTTACACAAAACTTGTTGATATAGGGATTCATTACACAATAATACATGGATATTGGTATTCTGCAACATAATACACATAGAAATGATTCCTTTCATATTCTGAATTCATGGTGGATAAATTTTTATCCTTTTATTGGGCTCTGTTTCTGGGGCCTATGCATTCGATGCATGCTGTCTGAGCTGTCTCAGTGCAGCTGGTGATAGATCTTCAGGATATACCATTAACTCTTCTCTGGCTATGCAATCAAACATGCAATTTTACTACTAATGATACTCCTTAGGCTACAGGGATGTGAAATGGGTATTTTCAAAGTGAAGTTGCTAAGTAACATTAAGAAAATAGCTATGAAAGCAAAGTTAATGATCTCAGTTGGTACCATTTAGCTAAGGCATTTAAACTAATAGCAGAATCAGGTTGAATTTACTGTAACTCGGCATCTCCTTCTCTATGCTTTGTTGGAGACAACTTCATTCACCAGACAAACATAACAGTTAGTGCTTTGGTCTCTCAATTGCTCAGCAAAATTAACAAATTAATACACAACGCAATTGTAGGACGGTTATTATTCCCATTTCGCTATTAAGAAAATAAGCAAGTAATGTGATTTGATGGCAAAGAAAGAAATTAGATGAATTAAGAGAAAGAGGAAAAACACTGAAATGTGTTGATATGACCAAGGCAACATCCTTACTTCTGTTTTATATATTGAAAATGTGTTTGATGCAAATACCTAATACTTGAGAAATTCTTAAAATATTTTCCTGGATTTTAAGTTTCAGCCAGTGGTAACACAAAATAGAGAATTCACAAATTAGAAGTAGGTGTCTCAAACTGGCTCACTGGATTTAATAAAGAATCCCTTATACTCTTGCTGTGTGATAAACTTGGGGGGAAATGTCAAATGGCTTATAGAATATATCCTTGGGTCTTGAAACTGTGAAAAAATGGCCACACATTCTTTGTCACAGAGACTCCATCACACTTTTTCAGGGTTCACTGAGAGACCACTGGTCAGAACTAGCCTTGTCTACAACCCACCATATTCTAAAATAAATTAAGTGGAATAGAATTTGAAAAAGAATAGATATATGCATATATATAAATGCATTACTTTTCTGTACACCTGAAAATAACACAGCATTGTAAATCAACTATACGCCAATATAAAAAAATGTTTTAAGGTGAGGAAAACAGTAAGAATAAATACTGAATAGGAGGCTAGCTTCACTTCCCCCAAAGGGAGAATGGAGGGAAATGCTTCCCTTCCAAAAAATGTCTGTGGTGGTGGTGGTGCAGGGTGCCTCATCTCTCGTGAAGTTTGGGGGTACAAGGAACTATGGGACATTGGCCTTTTGATTTGGGCTGGATGCCTGCTCAACTGTAGAACCCATCAATTCCTCCAGGTGTAGAGTTCTTGGAAGAACATTCTGGGAACTTGTGATTAAAGTGTGATTTCCTTGTTTAGACCTACTCTGTCATGCTGTGAAAGAGGAGATACTTTACATATACCTTGTGAAGTTTGGGGAGATCTTTCAGAGGCCAGAGTTCTCTTCAATTCTAGAGACTTCTGAAGGCAGGAGGCCTTGCAGTAGCCCTGCAGGGCTTGAAACAAGCAATAAGCAGCACAGCTCAAGAGGAATAAGATGTACAATTGGAATTAAGTTCACATAGAAGTCCTTAACATTAACAGGATTTTGTCTTAAATTTAGAACAGAAAATGTACTCTAAACCAAATTATCAATGGAAATTTATGGAAGTTGGCAAAGATGTCATCAAAATTCCTACTACAAAGAGTGAAAAGGATGCATGACAATGTACAAATGAAAGGGAGGATTAATGAAAAATATCAAGTGAATTCATGTTCATACACAACATTTGGAAACTTCTCACTAAAGTGGTTCCATTATATTTGTGGTTAATTACTGCAATTTAGCAATAAAGACATGAAAACTATGTCAATCAGTCAATCAAAATTTTCCAACAAAATAGTCTTATGATACATCGCTTAGGAGAATAGTTGAAACAGTACTACCTGTGTTTAGTTTGGATACTGAATATATTTTGGCTTGAAATGAATCTATCCAAAATAATTTTGTTCTAACACAATGAAGTCTTCACCAGAAAACAATATTTTTATGTATAATGTGCTCTTATAGAGCATCTCTCTAGAAAATGATCCAAGAGTTCAGCCAACAGAAATTTGACCCCATACCTTTGACTGGACTGGAGGAAATATGTCAATAAAGGTCACAGATCTGGGGACTAGGGGTAAATCAGAAGTGATCCTGAATTAATAGAAAGGAACTTAATGAAGAAAGGTGTGTGAGAACTATTAAGAGTTTGAGCTTTAGTAGCAGGTCAAAAATAAGGCTTCATCCCAATTCATCCATCCTTTTCAGAGAGGTATCTAAGGACCAAAATGCCTTAGAAAATCCTTCCTGAAGTGCAAACTATCCAGACCATCCCAAGACAGGAGAATAAGAATTAAGATGATGATCAACTAGTGGGATCTTCTGGCATTTTTTGAGAAATACAAGTCAATCCTTACCTTTGAGTTCTTTTTGTAAACAATGTTTATAAATGATAAACCATGCTGGCAGGGTAGGGATAAATTTCAGGATGCTAGTCCAGAAACCACTTTTAGTAACTGTTGAATAGTGCCAAAGAATCAAATGACTATTTCTTGATTATAGGATAGTATAAATGTATCAATGAAATAAAATGACAGAGTCTAACATTATTATATACCACCTGTGGGTCAAAAAGTCTATGTGCCTAATCAGAAATGTCAAGAGAAACATGAATTTGATAGTACTGAATTCATTCTTCTTTAAGGAGACTAAGGTTTAGCATTGACATTGAATAGCACTTAATGCTATTTCACTTAGAGTGTGACATTAGAAGCAGGATTCAATCTGAAATGCTTAGTCTTGATTCACCTCTTTGCAGTGTATAAAGTATTTTAGCAAGGAGTCACTGTTTCAGAGAGAGTGATGTGTTATGAAAAGAAGAAAAAGTCACTTATTACTGCCAAAATAAGCAATAACAATGCTTAAAAAGAGAATACAGCTTGGTCTTGCATGTGGTCTGATGAGGGGTGAGACTTGTGTCTCATTGTTATGAAAGCTCAGATTTGTTTTCCTGCAGTGGCAATGTTCCCTTGATGACCCAGGTGGCAATCTTATTGATTTTTATGACTAAGTGAGTTGCTGCAGCTTACATGCATAACTAGTCTTAAGTGCTTCCCTGAGTGAAATTGACAGTTCATTTTATTTGGTTTACACAGTTTTCTTGTCCATTGCTATACACATTTTATAAGCAATGTGAGAAAAACTTAATTTTCTGCTGTTTACATTAGGCAGGCAGCATTTACTCTCTAGGGTTGTGAATGGGCTCCACTCAAGGGGTGAGATGGTCGGTTGATATTTCCCTGGCAATAATTTCATGCTTTCTTCAGGCAAGAGCCCTGTGGATAAAATGCTTTGCCTCTCCGATATCTCGATCCAATTTCTTTAAAAATTTCTGGCTACTTGCCTTTTATCCTGTTCAACATACAAAAGTTGAACACAAAGAAAAATGGTTGAAAGCTTCAGCTTGACTTGCCTACTTCCCATGGGCAGAGATTAATTTCTGAGAAACTCAACTGCTGCTAAGTTGTTTCAGTCGTGTTCAACTCTGTGCGACCCCATAGACGGCAGCCCACCAGGCTCCCCCGTCCCTGGGATTCTCCAGGCAAGAACACTGGAGTGGATTGCCATTTTCTTCTCCAATGCATGAAAGTGAAAAGTGAAAGTGAAGTTGCTCAGTCGTGTCCGACTCTTAGCGACCTCATGGATTTCAGCCTACCAGGCTCCTCCATCAATGGGATTTTCCAGGCAAGAGTACTGGACTGGGGTGCCATTGCTAAAGTCTAATTGGTTGCTCTAACCTAAATTCGAGAATTATGCCATCAGACTAAATGTAACATTTTTTAAGAAAAACTGTTCATTACACATATATTCAAATATGCATTCCAGTACCTTTCATCATAAAATAGATTGCTTAAAATAAATTACTGTATTACTACTATCAATACTTAAAGCTCAACATTCAGAAAACGAAGATCACGGCATCCGGTCCCATCACTTCATGGGAAATAGATGGGGAAACAGTGGAAACAGTGTCAGACTTTATTTTTGGGGGCTCCAAAATCACTGCAGATAGTGACTGCAGCCATGAAATTAAAAGACGCTTACTCCTTGGAAGGAAAGTTATGACCAACCTAGATAGCATATTCAAAAGCACAGACATTACTTTGCCAACAAAGATCCGTCTAGTCAAGGCTATGGTTTTTCCTGTGGTCATGTACAGATGTGAGAGTTGGACTGTGAAGAAGGCTGAGCGCCGAAGAATTGATGCTTTTGAACTGTGGTGTTGGAGAAGACTCGTGAGAGTTCCTTGGACTGCAAGGAGATCCAACCAGTCCATTCTGAAGGAGATCAGTCCTGGGTGTTCTTTGGAAGGATTGATGCTAAAGCTGAAACTCCAGTGCTTTGGCCACCTCATGCGAAGAGTTGACTCATTGGAAAAGACTCTGATGCTGGGAGGGATTGGGGGCAGGAGGAGAAAGGGATGACAGAGGATGAGATGGCTGGATGGCATCACTGACTCGATGGACATGAGTCTCAGTGAACTCTGGGAGATGGTGATGGACAGGGAGGCCTGTCCTGTGTGTGCTGCGATTCATGGGGTCGCAAAGAGTCGGACATGACTGAGCGACTGAACTGAACTATCAATACGTAATATAATACATATTATCACTACTATCAAAGTTCCTTTCTCTCATACGGATACATTTCTTGCAAGAGTTGTCAATATTTGCTTTCTTCATATCTTTCATCTATAATTTATGGCTAAATATGTCTTCAAATTGCCCCTTTCCACAGAACACTCATCTCACAAGTTCACCAACAGCCGTCACACTACTACATCCAATAGGCTTTTTCTTCATACATACCTTACCTGAGCTCTCATCAGCATCCAAAATTGGCTCATTTTCCTTGACATGACCCTAGGGAGTGCTTCTATTGGGTGGGCCAAAAAGAGCATTCGAGTTTTTCTGTAATATTGATTTAACTTTTGGGGCAACCCAATACTGTGCTCTCATTATGCAGGCACTTCTGCATAGCCCACAACCCTGGCTTCCACGACTCTATTATTTTCAACTTTTTTCTCCTGTAGGGACCTTTCACTCAGCATCAGACTCTTAACTAATTAAGTCCTCAACCTCTTGACTTGGATATCTCACAGACACTTCAAACTCAGTATCTCAAACTCAACTCATGACGTTTCCCACTCAGCTGTGGTCCTGGGCCAGTGCACTCTCTCAGTCTACAGTATGTTCCTTCAACCAGCCATATGAAGCTAAAATCATTCTTAAATTTCTTCCTTACTTCCTGCTGCTGCTAAGTCACTTCAGTTGTGTCTGACTCTGCGTAACCCCATAGATGGCAGCCCACCAGGCTCCCCCGTCCCTGGGATTCTCCAGGCAAGAACACTGGAGTGGGTTGCCATTTCCTTCTCCAGTGCATGAAAGTGAAAAGTGAAAGTGAAGTTGCTCAGTCGTGTCCAACTCTTTGAGACCTCATGGACTGCAGTCTACCAGGCTCCTCCATCCATGGGATTTTCCAGGCAAGAGGACTGGAATGGGTGCCATTGCTTTCTCCGTCCTTACTTCCTACATCCAATTAATGACTAGAAACATACAGTTCAATTTTCCAAATATCTCTCACACCTGTGTTCTTTCTCCTGCCTTGACCACTGCTGCTCTAGCTTAGCCTTCACTTGGATCATGGTAATTATTTTCTAACGTGTCTTTCACATTTATTCTGAACTTCCTCCAATTCATTCCACTCTCTAAAGTGTTCCTTTCAAAAGTCCTGCTTCTGTTTAAAATTACTTCAATGTGTTGGTAGGATAACATTGTTAAAATCGTGAGCATGTTATTAAAGTGCATTCATGACCTCCCCCCTCCTCCCACCTGGTTCCTCAGTTTTACCCTCTGCATCTCCCCTCCCACCCCAGCTCATACTCTGCATTACTGACTCCACTCCCTCTTTTTAGTTCTCTCTGTTCTTTAAAGAGATGCACTCCTCCTCTCAGCTTTGGATCTTGTGCAAATATTCTTTCTTCTGCCACATTCCAACCTTATTTAGAGAAACCCCTACTCATCTTTAACTTCCGAGCTTAAAAATTGCATCTTCAAAACTCTAGCCCTGACTCATTCTGTTGTTTCATAAGCTTTCAAAGTACCTTGTACTTCTCCTACATAACATTTTTAATACCTTTAAGTGGATAATGTTATGTAATAAGTAGTTTACTATGTGTTCTTGCAATTAAAAAAGTAAACTTAAAAAGGAGCGAGACTGTGGTGGTCTATGTTAGCGGATTCTAAGAACTAGCACAGTATCTAACCTGAGAAAGGGAACCCTGGACATATTTTCAATTAATGAGTCACTGACCCTCTGATTCACTTCCTTTCACTTCCTGATAATTTGATTTAGTTTTTATGAACAATTTATATAAGAGAGAAAATTAAAAACAGAGTTAGAGAGACCAGGAAAAGGTCAAAAAATATAAAATCTTAGATTATGATCCCATCTTTAGCTAGAATCCACAAGTGATGGGGAAAATATTTAAAACTTTGTAAAAACGAGAAGCCCACAGTCCCCCTCTTCTATTTAAATTCTTGTATAAACCTTGGCCTCCCTTTTGATCCCATCCTTGTCCAGGTAAACCTTTATGGACTGCTGCTGCTAAGTCGCTTCAGTCATGTCTGACTCTGTGCGACCCCTGAGACGGCAGCCTACCAGGCTCCCCTGTCCCTGGGATTCTCCAGGCAAGAACACTGGAGTGGGTTGCCATTTCCTTCTCCAATGCATGAAAGTGAAAAGTGAAAGTGAAGTCGCTCAGTCGTGTCCAATTCTGAGCAACCCCATGGACTGCAGCCTACTAGGCTCTTCCGTCCATGGGATTTTCCAGGCAACAGTACTGGAGTGGGGTGCCATTGCCTTCTCTGTTTATGGACTAGGTAGGCTTATTTCATACCTTTGACATTTGCTCAGCCTGTTCATCTGAATTCTCTGTTTCTACCTGAGCCAGTAGCTCGCTGTTAATTGTGGTTATCATTGCTGCAGTCTATGATAAAATCAGTCCTGTTCTACCTAACCTTGATCTTTCCTCTTGGTCAATCTTACATGCTCTCATCTGTCCCACCATGCCATCATTCATCCCACTAACTCTTGCAAAAATTTAGTTCTCACCAAAGAATAGAAAATAACTGCTACTCCTAAGTAAACATGAAAGATGCTTAGATGGGGTTTGGGCTTTATCAAGTATCCATGTTGTTTTTGTGATAAAAGCCGAACTGAAATCATTAAGTAGGAAGCATGCCTGTTTACCATGTCTGGCCAATAAAATAAACTTGATTTACTCACTTATTCTAGACTTAGATGCCAATCTGAACTATTTCAACCCAAATTTCTGATAATACTTAAATTTCAGTGTTTCCGCTTGATTGCTAAGTGGAGTTAAGGAGCCATACATGACAGACGGGGATCCAGGGTAGAGGGATAATACTCGTGATAGACTGAGAGTCAGGTGGTTAGGACTTATTCAAGGTTCACACACCCTCTATGGTCCAATCTGATTTTAGACCCATGGCACAAATTTCCTGTGTCTCAGTTGTCTTTGTCTATAAAATGAGACTAGAAAAATGTATTTCAGCTGATAGCTGTGAAGATAATAATGCAACTAAAGTATTTTCACATAGGATGTTCTCCATAATTGTTAATGTAAATCATACTTTGAATTCCACATTTATCTAACAGGAATATAGTTGTTAATGGAGACATTTGGTAGACTTGACTGGACCTCTTTATATTTCTTACCAGAAAATACCCTAATGTTTGAATTTTAATTTGGAGAGGATTTCAGCAAGGTAATGTATTAATAAACTGAAATTTACATATCAATGCATCTATCTATAGATATACTAATTAACTGTGAATTTTGCTAAGAAAGTGAAATATTACTAAGTTACAGAATACAAGGTTCAGTAAACTTTGCTGCAAAGGACTAGACAGTAAGTATTCTGGGCTTTGTAGACCATGTGGTCTGTATCTCAACTACTCAATCCATAGTACAAAAGCAGCTGTAAACAATTCTTAAACCAATAAGCATGGATATACTTCATTAAAGCATCTATAATATTTTATCACAATTCTTAAATTAAAACTAAGACCACAGGAATTTTAAGTTCATGTGTCATGGACTATTCACTTGTGAAGTTTTCCTACCATTTAAAAATGTTAAAAAAAAAAAAAAATCCTAGCTCACAGGCCATGTAAACACAGGTGACAAGCTTGATTCAACCCACAGGTGGTAAGTTCCCACCGGATATTGTCTCTTTTACTGAATTATGATGTTCATTTTCCACTGACCCTCTATTCGTTATAGAAGTCCCATAAACATGAGGTTTTCTGTTTTATTTTGTGATGTATTCCAAATGTTTGAACAGTGACTAGTGTAAAGTAGAAAATTATTTGTTAAATAATTTTTTTTTTCTTCTCCTGAACTCTTTATGATAGAAGTTTCTAGCAAAACAGAAGTTTTTACTTGCTCTTTGGCATGTTCTCAGACACAGAGGATTGAGGATTACAAAACTTGAACTGTAACATTTTGTAATTATTATTTCAAAGTAATAAAACAATTTAAAGAATGGTGTCAGGAGATGTTTATGCTACAGGTTAATAACTTGTAGGTGTATACAGTTAGAAAGTAGGCACGGATAATATATATGAAAAGTGAAAAGTGTTAGTCGCTCAGTCGTGTCTGACTCTTTGTGACCCTATGGACTGTAGCCTCGTCCATTAAATTCTCCAGGTAAGAATACTGGAATGGGTTGCCATTCCTTTCTCCAGGGGATACTGCCAAACCAGGGATCAAACCTAGATCTCCCACTTTGCAGGCAGATTCTTTACTGTCTAAGCTACAAAGAAAGCCCACAATATACATATATGTATATATATGTGTTTATGTGTGTGCTTAGTTGCTCATTCACGTCTGACTCTCTGTGATCCTCATGAACTGTAGCCTGCCAGGCTCCTCTGTCCATGAGGATTCTCCAGGAAAGAATAGAGGAGTAGGTTGCCATTCCCTTCTCCAGGGGATCTTCCCAACCCAGGGATGAACCCAGCATTCCTGCATTGCAGGTGGATTCTTTACCAACTGGTCCACAAGGGAAGCGTATGTGTATATACACACATAATATAAAAAATATAATATATATACATATGTGTGTACATATACACATAACTATTTTATAAACACATACAAGTTCCATATTGGTGCCTATATTTCAGAAAGCAACTTTACACATGGGCTTATAAATTGTTACACAAGTTACTTTTTGAGTATGATCCTTAGACAGATATTTAATCAGGGCAGCTAAGTGGTAATCACACTAATTAATCACAAAGTAAAAATACATTCACCTTAGGAAAATCAACACTATTAAACTCTGATTAATTGGCTTTAAAAAACACATTGTAACATAATTATTTTAGGACACAAGTATTTTTTGATAAACTAAGTGGGCTATATTCAGCTGTCAGAATTATATCACATCTTTCATAAAGTAGGAAAGCAGACAAAAATAAGTAGCTTTTAAAATCATTATACAATGGAATTATTGTATGTGATTTATTTAAATGGTATTAGCCCAAATCATAATTTAAAACCAGCAAATTTATCATCATACTTGAATGCTTGAGGAGAACAATTTAATCCACTTTTAAACTCAAGTTAATTAAAATAGTTCTTACATTATTTGCAACAAAAGCACTACTAACACTTGGCACTCCTGTGCATCACAACAGTTCTCAATCATTGTCATTTTGTGTTTTTGTTATCACTGCTAGAAAGCCTAGAAAATTCAGTGCTTGTTTCTCCTCTGAACTGGAAAAAGACACTAAGCTTAATGGGCTAAATGAAAGAGCCAATTTGCACAAAAATGCTTTGAACATATTTAAATGTGACATCTAGTTAAGCTCCTAGTAGAAATGTCATCATCCAATGAATGAACAGGGCAAGAATGCCTGAGACACAGCTGGCATTGTGAGTGGCATCAGTATAGTAGATGATGGATTAAAGGAACACTTGGAGATGAACTATTTTGAGGTTCACATTTGGAATCACAGAAATAAAGTATATCAACTGCCATCTGTTTCTTCAGATGCTGCCTCTCCCCCCATTTCTTGGCCTTGCTGATAGATTGTCATCTGGGCCCAATGTGAACGTGGTCAGTGCCAACTATATACTAAACAAACCGTCCATGTTGTTTCTCTTTTATTCATTGGTGCTTACTTTGGCTTGAGAATACACTACAATACTCTGTAAAAACATCAATTACTAAAGACAACATATGTTTGATCAAGTAATACATGAAAAAATTATTTGTTGTTCAGTCACTCACTCGTTTCCAACACTTTGAGACCCACAAACTGCAGCACTCCAAGCTTCCCTGTCCCTCACTATCTCCCAGAGTTTGCTCAAAATCATGTCTTCTGTGTCTATGGTGCCATCCAACCATCTCATCCTCTGTCGCCCCCTCCTCGTCCTGCCCTCAATCTTTCCCAGCATCAGGGTCATTTCCAATGATTTGGCTTTTTGCATCAGGTGGCCAAAGTATTGGAGCTTTAGCATCAGTCCTTCCAATGAATATTCAGGGTTGATTTCCTTTAAAACTGACAGGTTTGATCTCCTTGCTGTCCAAGGGACTCTCAAGTATCTTCTCCAGCACTACAGTTCCAAAGTATCGACTCTTTGGTACTCAGTCTTCTTTAAAAATCATGTATTATTCCTAAGTTGGGCAAGTCTGTCTGTACTTGAACATATAAACACACATTAGTTCTACATAAATAGCATCAATTTTTATGGAGTCTGCTTTTTTTTCTTCTTGACCTCATAGCTTCAAAATTGATCCTCGCCAGTATTTATAATTCTGTGCCATTGACTTTAAAGGCTGTGGTTTAGATGTATAACAATTTATTTAATTATGACCTTATTTATGGACACTTAGTATGTTATCAATTTAACAGTATGATATACAATTCTTAGTGAACATTTTGTACTTACATCCTAGTAGTAATCTGTGACTATTAGTCTGGATAGATTCCTAGAGGGAAAATGCATGTCAAACGGGACTGACATATTAAATTTGAAAATAAGGCTAAATATTCTTTTAAAATGGCTTTACCAGTAGTCTAAGATTGGTCCAATTTTTTGTATCTTCATTTGAAGCAGATATTGTAAGTCTTTCTGTTTATGGTCAAGTATATAAATTAAAATAACCATTATTCCTTAAATACATTTTTCAGAGTATTGTGAGGTCAAGCACCTGTTCATATATGAAAATCTCTATATTTTTTGTGTTCTGAATTGTGTTCTTAATCTTAGAACATTTTTATTGGGTATCTTTCTCTCATTGTTTCATAGGTGTTTAATAATACCCTGTGCCTATATGCCTATTATATTTATTAGAAATGTTTCTTCCAATATTTCTTCAAAGTTATATTTTAGAAATAAAGAATACTTCATTTTAGTTTTGTCAAGTATATAAGTACTTGCATTATGGTATCTGGGTTTTTTTTCTTACTAAGGTCTTCCTCAAATATTATAACTGGGATTATTTTCCACTATTATTTCTTACTGTTTGAATATGTTTAATTTTACCTTTTGACTTCATCTGAAATGCATACGTGAGGCTGTATTATACAAATATGTGTGGTGTAAAGAAGGTTTTTATTTACTTGCCAATGAGTAGCCAGTACACAAAGCATCATTTATTGACTACACTTCCTGTTTTAACATGACAATGCTATCCTAAACTATTTCCTGATGGAAACTCTTTTGGAATCTATGTTCCACATAACTTTATTTTTTCCTACTCATGTATATATTACTCTGTTTCTTCTATTACAGGTTACTAAACTTTTGGGGCATGTAGCAAAAGAAGACCATAATCACTGTACTTCTTTTTAAAATTTTTCTTGGTTATTCCTTCACACTTTTTACCCATGTAAATTATAGAATCAGTGTGTTGTATTTCACAAAACATCTTTTGGTTTGTTGATTGGTATCACATTGAATATATACATGGAAAGAAAGAAAGAAATTATTTATAATGACAAGACCTTAAATGACCCTCAGGATCTCTGCACAGAAGCTGATACACCTCACAAGCTGCCAACATCTTACTCATAGGCTTGAGACACTACCCTGTACTTATACAGGTATGGACTGGATTCAGAGACTATTATTCACAGGCAACTCAAACAAATAAAACATAATGCGAGTATTTTAAGCTTAACATGAAAAGGATAATTGAGTGAGTTAAGTCCTCATTTCCACTACATATCATATTGTCTTCATGTAACAAGCTACAGAATAACACAAAGTATAATAAAAAAGTTGATTGAGCATGAAATAAGAACAAAGGAAATTCATTATTTAATTCAAATATTTAATGATGCAATGGATCCAACTATTCAATAGAGATTCACAAACTACTTGGCTTGGACAGACAAATGTCCTGTGTCAAGCTATACTCTCTCATGGACATTCTTGGAGGTCTGTTAACCATATCTGCCTTTTTCACACTCACATTCCAATAATTCCATTTTGTAGCAGACCCATTCCTGATGGACACAGATATTCACATGCATGTTTTCCATCCACTAAGACCTGATGAGCTGTAACTGAAATCCTGATAAGCGGCAACTTTCGTGACTCAGTGGTGAATGACAACAAGGGGCAAAATTGTGAGAATAAGTATTGTGCTATCTCCCATATAGGTCCATAGTTCATCCGACTAATAACCTTACCAGTCTGGAGGTCAGAGTTTGCTAAGACTGGAAATATCCATATTATACTGCTAGATATTATTTTTATACCTTTAGTAGATACCTAATTTACAGTATTTCTAGGTTCCCAAGAAGCACTTCTTTCTGCTATTAGTTTCTCTTCACTTTGGCAGAAAGTTCCTCCAAAGTGAAGAGGAACTAATGGTAGAGAAACTGCATGGCAAATAGATGGGGAAACAATGGTAACAGTGACAGACTTTATTTTCTTTTGCTCTAAAATCACTGCAGATGCTGACTGCAGTCATGAAATTAAAAGATGCTTGCTCCTTGAGAGAAAAGCTATGACCAACCCAGGTAGCATATTAAAAAGCAGAGACATTCCTTTGCCAACAAATGCCCGTCTAGTCAAAGTCATGGTTTTCCCAGGAGTCACATATAGATGTGAGAGTTGGACCATAAAGAAAGTTGAGCACTTAAGAATTGATGCTTTTGAACTGTGGTATTGGAGAAGACTCTTGAGAGTCCCTTGGACTGCAAGGAGAACAAACCAGTCAATCTGAAAGGATGTTGGTCCTGAATAGTCATTGGAAGGACTGATGCTGAAGCTTCAATACTTTGGCCACTTGATGCGAAGAACTGACCCATTGGATAAGATCCTGATGCTGGGAAAGATTGAAGGCAGGAGGAGAAGGGGACGACAGAGGATGAGATGTTGGATGGCATCACTGATTCGATGGACATGAGTCTGAGCAGGTTCCAGGACCTAGTGATGGACAGGGAAGCCTGAGGTGCTGCAGCTCATGGGGTCACAAAGAGTTGGACATGACCAAGCAACTGAACTGCGAGGCACTTCATTTATTCTCAAGACCTAGATTTACTTCTATTTCATTTTTTCATGAAAATTAGATTCTTTAATTAAAAATAGCTATTTTATATCCCTAGTTTTTGTGACAATCCAAAAGGAAATCAGTCCTGAGTATTCACTGGAAGGATTGATGCTGAATCTGAAGCTCCAATATTTTGGCCACCTGATGCAAAGAGCCGACTCATTGGAAAAGACCCTGATTCTGAGAAAGAATGAGGGTGGGAGGAGAAGGAGGTGACAGAGGATGAGATGGATGGATGGTATAAATGACTCAATGGACATGAGTTTGAACAAACTCCAGGAGGTGGTGAAGAAACAGGGAAGCCTGGTGTGCTGCAGTACATGGGGTCACAGAGTCAGACACAACTTAACAACTGAACAGCAACAATTTTTGTATGTTTTTCAAATATCTTGCTACATGATATGATGCCCATTAATCTCACCATCCCAGTCCCCCTATTCTGTTTGAATTTTAACTACTTAGGGTTCATCACAAGCATGATGCCCATGGCTAGACACAATAGTCCTGGTGTTAGCCAGCTACTTTTTCCACTGTCATGCGTCCAGCATTGTATCTTATTACACAATACTTGATCTATATATTTTCATTGTGTACCCATTTTTCACCAACACAAATATAGCTTACTTAGAAACATCCTTTTAATTATCCTGACTTAATGTTTAAAATTTTCATATTAGAGTCACAAAGATGAAAAAGTCATAATTGTTGAATTCACAGGTGTATGGATAAACACAGCCCAACAGTGAAACATCACACCTTATAAATACATCAGATGTCAAAAAGATATATTGTCCACTGTATGCCCAGCCCATTCTCCTTTCACCAGGACCTCCTCTGAATGGGTAGCCTATGTGGTCTTGATCTTGTTGCTCCTAAATAACCCCATTTTCTGGTCAGAGCTGAATGTACAGGTGGACACCTGGCTCAGGTCACTTGCTTTATGGGAATTCAATTCATTAGTTGAAGATAATCCAAATATTCTTTTCCTCCCATAAATTTGGAATTGGAAAACTAAGACAATTATATTCATCTCATGCAGAAATGAAAGCTCTTATAAAACTAAGTCTAGACAAAGTCACATACAGTTCAAAGCTGTGAAGTACAATGAAGCCAAAGAAGGGGAGAAAGCTATTCTGCAGAGAAAAGGTGAACAAATTTGGGAAAAGCAGAACCATCTGCCTCTGAGGGCCCATGAGGTAAAGAGAGGGTAGTTTTAACTCATGGCTCTCCATTTGACCATGATGAAAAATGTTTGGTGGTCTGGATGAAAACTGTTGGTGTTTTTCTACTGAAAGCTGTGCCTCATCAATCAAGCTCCTAATATTTAAGCTGCTTTGACTGGACTTTTCTTCCTTATAAAACATTGTGAGCATGTAAGTCAGTCATGGGAATAGAGAAATGCAGCAATCAATTTCTCTTTGGGACATCCAGGAAGGCTTTATTTGTGCACATAATGGTAAGGTGAACATGAACGGGAAGAGAAATGAAGGGAATAATTCCATATAGGAATGAATAATGAAATAATCTGAAATACCCAGGGGTGGTGTAAAGAAATATTTAGACATATTAATTTCCTTAGATAATAGTAGTCAGCTAAAATTCTTACTGGCATTAGTCAATAGACAAGTGATCCTGGTCAAAGACCTGAAGGAAGTAAGGAAGCAAAGCATGTGACTATCAGGTGAAGAACACTCCAGCCAGAGAGAATAGAGCCCAAAGGCAGGACCTGACTGGTGTGTCCTAGAAAATATAAGATCAATGTGACAAGAGGGGAGGGGACACAGATGGCCAAGTGGGAAATGAGGGCAGAGTTTGGGGACCACAGCATATAAGCTTCTACAATCTAACTTCAGAGTCTGATCCTTTATGGTGTTAACCATGGAAAACCAGGGAGGATTTTGAACAGAGAAATGACAATATCTGAATTCTATTTTAACAGAATCATTCTTAAATGTTCAATAAGTCATATAATCATAATCACTACTTTCAATTTACCAACAGCAGCTCCAAGTCTCTATTAATGATGTAGTCTCAACCATTTGGCTTAGTTGATATATAAGTAATTGAGAAGTTAGGTCAATGGATTTACTTGAATTTCTTTAAGGAATTCATTACCCTCTCTATGCAAAAATTTTAAGTGACAATTTATTAGCAAATAACATGACATTATAAACTAGAAACGGAACAAAGAAAAAAATTTTTCTTAGATTAAGTACAACCTTAAATAAAGTGAAACAAACATCCAAAGAACATAATATAAATTATCTGACACACAAAGGCTCTAAAATTGTTAATGCTTACTCTTATCAATTAAAAGTAAGAGCAGGTCTCATATTTTGACAATCAAGCTAGAGGTAGAGGGTAAGATTGATATTTTGTTTTTAAAGAAGTAGTGGTCTAATCACTATATATAGAATGTCCTAATTTGAAGCAATGTAAATTCAGGATGAAAATAGTCTTTTTAACAACATAGAGTAATATGTTGAATATGCTTATTAGTAAAACTAATTAAACATCAGATGATATGCAACTAGAGATTATCATACTAAGTCAGTCCAAAAGAGAAATACAAATACTATATGATACCCTGTAGAATCTAAAATATGACACAATGAATCTATCCATGAGACACAAACAGACTCATAGACACACAGAGCAGACTTGTGGGTGTCAAGCGGGAGGGAGTTGGGAGGGGGATGAAGTGGGAAGTTGGGGTTAACACATTTAAGATATTACAATATGGAATGGATCAACAGGAAAGTCCTACTGTATAGCACAGAGAGCTATTGAATATATTCAGTATACTACAATAGACCATAATGGAAAAGCATATTAAAAAATAAAACATATGTATAATTGAATTACTTTACTGTACATAAACACATTGTAAATAAACTATACTTTATTTTTTTTAATCCAGATGCCTATTGAATTATTTTTGTTTCTAACTAGTTTCTTAAGTCATACTATAAAATGACAGTTTTAGATAGCAATTTCATAGGCTGAATTAGATAGGCTTTAGGTAAAACTGTCAATAAGGCATAGGAAAATTACTTTCATTTTTTTAAATAAAAAGTAACATCTCTGAACATAAACTATTTCTCCCTCCATTCCACTGTTGCATTTTAAAATAGCCAATTATAAACAACTGTAAATTTTAACAAAACATTCTTTTACTTCTCTATGACTTTATCAATGTTTTTGCCTACATATGGACAGTTCTTCCAACTTGTTTACCTAGTGCATTTCTTACCATCTGTAAATTTCACGTACAGTCCTTCTACATGAAGCTTACCCTCACTTGCTCAATTAAGTTCCACTTTCCCTGTGCTTCTTAATCAGTTTTCTATTACAGGTTAACAAAATATATCTCTCTGACCATGGCCTACAAAGCATCTCCACTTTTAAGGACTATGTGATTCGACTGGAGATGCCTATATAACCCAGTATAACCTCCTCATCTCAAGGTCCTTAATCACATCTGCAAAATCTCTTTGCCACACAAAGTAACCTTTCACATTTTCCACATTTCTAAAGATGTGGACATCTTAAGAGGTCACTATTCAGTCTACCACAGCATCTAAAGCACAAACATCCACTAAAGAAACACCACTGAGTGTGTAGTGTTAACCCTTGAATAACCTGGGTTTGATGCACTTACAGATGGATATTTTTCAGTAGTAAACACTACCATACTACAAATGCCATCCACCATTAACAGTCCACGGACCTGGAACCACAGAAACAGAGGAACTGTATATAGTAAAGACCAGCTATAATTTATCTGTGAGTTCAGCGGGGGAGGGCTTGAGGGGGGACCTCACCCATGCATTGTTGAAGTGTCAACTATAATTACTGATTTTGAGTCTATTTCTCCATGAAAGTATACTTTTGGGCAATAGGCTTGTTTGTTCTACCCACTGTATTTAACATAATGCCTTACAGAAAATGCAAAGTGGCTCACTAAATATTTAATGAACACACTTATGAATTAAATACATATTTAAAGCTATATAGTACTGTTGAAACAAAGGACTATGAAAAATCAAAACAGTGAATGTTTATTTTAGAGACATGTTTACTTATAGAGATTCATACTATTTAAATATGGTTTTGTTTTATACCGTATAAGATTAAGGTTACTTATTTTGATTTAAAATATCAAAATAGGGTATGTTTGATTTTTCAGTACTTTTGGTATATTTTCATACTGTAAATCACTTTATGAAATCTGGAGACATTCTGTATATTTATAAGAATATTTCGATCATATGGACAATGTTTCTTAATGCTTTTTATCATTGACTTTGACGTAACATTGGGGTTTTGGGTGGTTGTTTATGTTTTATTGTTGTATGGTGCAACAGTTATTAAATATTTAAATTAGGCCATTAATTGCCAATAGCTGTGGTCATTATGCACAAGGAACTAATATCCTTTAAGAAGTTAGCCAGAAATGTAGGTATGCTACAATTTATACTTTCAAATATTACAAGTAAATTATTACAAGTAAAATTCCTTCATTATTTTGGAAAGCTCTTTCAGAGGTGGCCATATGACTCAGTAACAGAGTCTCCATAAATAGTGTTAAGATGAATTTACTCTATATCAATTTAAATGATAATTAAACTCACACCTAATATATGTTTCTCTGAAAAGTCATTTGCAGGGCAGAATCAAAAACTGAAGGTTGTTCTATTTACCTTCATCTGCTTAATTTTACACTTCAAGAAATGAAGATATGTAAATAAAATGGAATGTGTAATTTACAATGCCAAATACAGAGAAGAAGCATTTGTGCCTTTCCTAAATAGATTAGGATGGTTCAAGAAGTAAAGAAACATTTTTATATCTCAGGGGGTCCATAAGGTAAGCATATTTACAATTTACTGAGTAGAATTTAAATATAGATATTTATGAAAATGAAACTTTGAACTTAAAACTCAACTTGATATGGTGTTACTTAATACTTTGCTTGGTTTTCAATACAGATAATAGTATCAGTACTTAAAACAACAGCTTAATAATTTTGAGGATCATCAAGTGCTTTAAGTTGAAGTATATTTTATTTGGACTTTCTCCTTGTAGACCAGTAATTGACCTCTATAAAGCTGACCAAAGTTATTTTTGCTGCACAATTTATATTATTTTTCAATACATATCATTTTTCTCTTATTTATTTATGGATTTTTCTTTAAATTTATTACATAATAAAATCAGACTATTTACAGAATAATTACATAGATTGTCTTTAGGTCTTAATATTATATCAGATTTCTATTTATTCTATTTCTCCCAAGTGAAGTCGCTCAGTCGTGTCCAACTCTTTGGGATCCCATGGACTGTAGTCTACTAGGCTTCTCTGTCCATTGTATTTTCCAGGCAAGAGTCCTGGAGTGGGTTGCCATTTCCTTCTCCAGGGGATCTTCCCGACCCAGGGATCGAACCCAGGTCTCCTGCATTGCAGGCAGACGCTGTACCCTCTGAGCCACCAGGGAAGCCCTAATTCTCCCAAAATCTTCCAAAGAATTTTTTTTGTTAACCTATGTTTTTCAGTGCAAGGCAATGCTGTGTACCAATTTATGTAATGATACATCATTTAATTTCCTTAAGTAGTAGTGGAAGAAAAAGGTTAATTTGAAACATAGGTCTAAATAAGTAGTACCAAGAATATAATTTTCATTTCAAATTTGGATTTAGCATTTAAAAAAGAATAAATAAAGACCATATTTAAAATAATGGCTTCTTAATTTAATGAAGGAGTAGCTGATTCAAAATCTCAAATATGTGTATATATATATATAATCTCAAATATATATCACATATATATTTCCATTAAAATATAGGGATTAGATTATAAAGGTTACCAATAGATCATTTTATCAATTAAATGTTAAAACAACTTTTTCTTTTAAACGTGGATGGAAAACTTAGAGAATTAAGCCACAAAAGGCTCCTTTTACACAGACCTTCCTTTTCCAACACATAATTCAGACTGTGTATCCTTGAAAAAATTTTCTTGCCTACACACATTAGCCTTAGAAACAGACCAAAGAAACTGTGATGAATTCAATTCTTCACATTGTTTAATATAAAAGTAAATCAATAAAGAGCTAATTTCTTAGTATTATGCTCAAAGAAAATTGTTAATTCAGTTATCATTGGATATTTACCAATAAACTAAATGTTTATCCTGTGGAGAATTTCAAGATGCTAATTTTGAGCTTCACATTCATCATTCAAATCATGATTAGAAAAATTATTAGTAAAGGTTAACACTAACCACATTTTAAAATCTGCAAAAAGGAGACTATGATAATAAAGAGTGGAAGTGACAAATACATTCAAGGGATTAGATTTCATAGACAGAGTGCCTGAAGAATTATGGATGGAGGTTCCGAACATTGTATAGAAGGAAGTGATCAAAACCATCCTCAAAAAAGGAAATGCAAAGGGCAAAATAGTTGTCTGAGGAGGCCTTACAAATAGCTGATAAAAGAGGTGAAGTGCAAGGCCAAGAATAAAAAGAAAGATATACTCATCTGAATGCAGAGTTCCAAAGAATAGCAAGGAGAGATAAGAAAGCCTTCCTAAGCGATCAAAGAAATAGAGGAAAACAATGGAATGGGAAAGACTAGAGATCTCTACAAGAAAATTAGAGATACGAAGGGAACATTTCATGCAAAGATGGACAGAAAAAAATGACAGAAATGGTATGGACCTAACAGAAGCAGAAGATATTAAGAAGAGGTGGCAAGAATACACAGAAGAACTGTACAAAAAAGATCTTCATGACCCAGATAATCATAATGGTGTGATCACTCACCTAGAGCCAGACATCCTGGAGTGCAAAGTCAAGTGGGTCTTAGGAAGCATTACTACGAACAAAGCTAGTGGAGGTGATGGAATTCCAGTTGAGCTATTTCAAATCCTAAAGGATGATGCTGTTAAACTGCTGCACTCAATATGCCAAAAAATTTGGAAAATTCAGCAGTGGCCATGGGACTGGAAAAGGTCAGTTTTCATTCCAAAGAAAGGCAATGCCAAAGAATGTTCAAACTACTGCACAACTGCACTCATTTCACCTGCTAGCAAAGTAATGCTCAAAATTATCCAAGCAAGGCTTCAACAGTACATGAACCATGAACTTCCAGATGTTCAATCTGGATTTAGAAAAGGCAGACAAACCAGAGATTAAATTGTAAACATCTGCTAGTTCACAGAAAACACAAAAGAATTCCAGAAACTCATCTATCTCTGCTTCACTGACTACACTAATGCCTTTGACTGAGTGGATCATAACAAACTGGAAAATTCTTCAAGGGATGGAAATACCAGACCACTTTACCTGCCTTCAGAGAAACCTGTATGCAGGTCAAGAAGCAACAGTTAGAACTGGACATGGAACAACAGACTGGTTCAAAATTAGTAGAGGAGTACGTCAAGGCTGTATATTGTGACCCTGCTTATTTAACTTTCTTGCAGATTGCATCATGCAAAATGCCAGGCTGGATGAAGCACAAGCTGGAATCAAGATTGCTGGGAGAAATATCAATAACCTCAGATATGCAGATGACACCACCCTTATGGCAGAAAGCGATGAGGAACTTAAGAGCCTCTTGATGAAAGTGAAAGTGGAGAGTGAAAAAGTTGGCTTAAAACTCAACATTCAAAAAATGAAGATCATGGCATCTGGTCCCATCACTTCATGGGAAATAGATGGGGAAACAGTGGAAGCAGTGACAGACTTTATTTTTTGTGCTCCAAAATCACTATAGATGGTGACTTCAGCCATGAAATTAAAAGACACTTGCTTCTTGAAAGAAAAGCTATGACCAACCTAGACAGCATATTAAAAAGCCAGGGACATTATTTGCTGACAAAGGTTTGTATGGTCAAAGCTATGGTTTTTCCAGTAGTCATGAATGGATATGAGAGTTGGACCATAAGAAGGCTGAATGCCAAAGAATCGATGCTTTTGAACTGTTGTGTTGGAGAAAACTCTTGAGAGTTCCTTGGAGTGCAAGGAGATCAAACCAGTCAGCCCTAAATGAAATCAACCTTGAATATTCATTGGAAGGACTGATGCTTAAGCTGAACTCCAATACTTTGGCCATCTGATGCAAAGAGTCAACTCATTAGCAAAGTCCCTGACGATGGGAAAGACTGAAGGCAGGAGAAGGGGATGACAGAGGGCGAGATGGTTGGATGGTATCAGTGACTCAATGGACACGAGTTAGAGCAAGCTCCTTGAGTTGGTGAGGGACAGAAGCCTGGCATGCTGCAGTCCATTGGGTCACAAAGAGTCAGACATGAATGAGCAACTGAAAAACAACAAATAGTTAACAAATGGCTCTTAGTGTCTATAACTTGAGAATTTATATTTTCCTTTTGTTAGCATTTTAAAATTGAGGTATATTTCATTTACAACCTTGTGTTTGTTGCAACTATACAGCAAAATGATTCCGTTATACACATACATATATTCTTTTTTAGATTCTTTTTCCTTATTACAAAATATTGAGTATCCAGTAGGTCCTTGTTGGTTATCTATTTTATGTATAGTATCCACTTTACTTCTTCGGGGACACTTATTAAAAGACGTGACGGTAAACTTTCCTTCCCCAATGCATGGTTGAATATTAGATTCTATTATTTATCATTCTGAGAACTTTGTATGACAACTTAGTAAGACTTATTGAGATCTTTGTGTCTAAGTGTATGAGATAAGAAAAAAACAAATGAGGAAAATATGATTTTGGTTTATTCATACACTTTAGGATATACATCTGACCTAACTTATACATTTATGTATTTATGTTATGGAGGGACCTCCATGTTTTTATTTTCCATCAAAATGGCCTATGAATGAGCCCACAATGGAGCATACCATTTGACTCACAGCAGATATACCACAAATATTAATGAACTATGAACCCCTTAGTGTTCCTTTTTTAAATTACAAAACAAGTTCCAAATTCCTCCTGTCTCTAAATTATTATAGTGGTAGAATAAAATTCTTCATTGTTTTAACAGACATAAAGTGTATTAAAAGAGTGAGTCCACGGGAATGAATGAGTTAGTAAGGTATTGTTTTGAAACACATAAAGTAATGATATCCAGAGCTGGTGTTTCACAGAAAACTAGCAGTGAATACAACAAAAGTTTGATTATAATGACTCTCCTCATCTTAGTTATATATAATGAAAAAACATGTTAAATAAGATGTTATTCATGTTAAATAAAGGTAATTAATGGTAGAATAATTTGCAGTCCAGGTAATTTCCATTTGGGAAGTATATGGTGGGTTTGAAAGATATCAGTGCCTCACATAAAGGATGAAGGGTAACAAGCTGGGTACTCAAAAACTCCCTGAGTAAAGAGACCTGGTACATTTCTTAATCATAGCCAGTGTCTGACTATCATATACCAATTTTGGGTAGATTCACTTTATTCCACCTGTTCTGACACTTGGAAGCATACCCTAGGAGGAACAGCAAAGATGAATCACCTTTAAAAACAGAGGCAGTAATCATCATCTTTGTAATTTTCAATTAAATGTGAGATGACAGAGCACATGTAAATGCAAACATTTTTTCCAAAGGTTGAATATATTGGAAAATACTTGAAAGAGAGATGAGAGTCTAGAGATTTTAAACATTAGTTTCATATTACTAATTTTCACATCCCTAATCAGTTCTCATAAATAAAATATCATGTCAGTATTGTGAACTTCAAATAACTTACACAAGGACAAGGTAGTCTTGAAAATAATTCACTTGTTTTACTTAAATGTCATTTTTCTGACTTTGCAGATCCACTGTTCACATGGAGATATAATTTTGAAATTCTTGAATATTAAAAAGGAATTCTATATTTACATGTAAGTGTACATTTAAAGTAAACTGTCTTTGATGCACTTTATTTTTAAAAATAATTTATATTGGAATATATTTATTTTACAATGTCATATTAGTTTGTGCTATATATATATATATATATATATATATATCCCCTCTTTTTTGGATTTCCTTCCCATTTGGTCACCATAGAGCACTGAGATACAGTGCTATACAGTAGGTTCTCGTTAGTTACCTATTTTATACAGAGTAGTGTATATACGTCAATCCCAATCTCCCAATTCCTCCCAACCCCTGTCTCCTCCCTTGGTGTCCATACATTATTTTCTCTACATTGTGTCTCTGCTTTGCAAATAGGTTTATCTCTACCATTTTTCTCAATTCCACATCTATGCGTTAATATACAATATTTGTTTCTTTCTGACTCACTTTACTCTGTATGATGTACTTTAAAATTACCTGAATAAGCAGTTCAAGATTATTTTACTTGCGGAAAATATATTTATTCCATTGAGCATCTTCTGTGGAACCACCTTGGGGAAATACTTGGCTTAATGAAAAGAACCACTAAGAAGACTGGCTCTGAGTTCCCATGGTGCTTGTCCTAGGGTGAATGTCTGGAAAGACACTGAGTATGGGCTTCAGCTTCTTTCTGTCAATTAGAAATAAAGTCACCTGTTTCCTAGTTTCTGTCAATGATTAGATATTCATCTGGTATATATTTGCTAGAGGTCTTAATTTTTATTAGAATAATAAACAGTTAATGAATAAATAAAAGAAATATTTAAGTACTTACTATTTACCAGGTTTTTTATTATTTTTTCCAAAAGGATAAGAGTATAAAATTATTTTGCTCTTGCTTAATTTTAATTATGAAAACACAGTTTGATTGTGGGAGATCTGTCCCTGAATTTTGTTCCTTCATTCATTTGTTCAAGACACTTTAATTGATTGCCACCCATGTGTTTGGCACTATTTATAGCATCTGGGGACAGACAGGTCAACAAGGCTAACAATGCTTTAGCTTTCAAGAATCCACTCACCTTCTACTTTTTAAAATCGATACTACTAACAAAACAATCACAAAACAATATGAATCAGAAGGTAACAAAAGTAAGATAACACACAGAAGGAAAAGGGGGAAAGTTAGCTATTCTAAAAACATTTTCTTATCTCTCTTATTAATTTCATATAATTAAAATCACTTGCATTTCAAATATAAAGCAATTTATGGATCATTATGAATATTGAACAATCTAATAACATTTAAATGAATAAAAGTCTATTTGAAAAAAAATTTGTAATATAATACTGCTATTTTCTAAAAATAAAACCATTATTTTTAAGATCGGTGGTAGATGCTTTTCAATAGAATAAGCATATTAGCAAGTTGTTTCTTTACAGAAATCACTAGCTCCATGAATGATCTTATCATTTAACAAAAAAATGTAAAAGCAGGAATACTGAGAAAGTTTGAAATTTCTCTATTAGCCTCTTGATTATACCATTGCAGTTCACTGACAAGAATATACATCCTCTTTTCTAATGAGGGAGTCCTCATTAGAAAGAATCACATGCCACATAATCACAAAATAGTATCTTAGAATGTTTCAAGTTGCTAGTCTGCTTCAAAGTGCTTTGTAGTATTTAATGTATGTTTAGGAAAACTGTATTTTTAAATTGCTTTAAGCTAGGCTATTTAGCTCGGAGAAGGCAATGGCACCCCACTCCAGTACTCTTGCCTGGAAAATCCCACGGATGGAGGAGCCTGGTAGGCTGCAGTCCGTGCAGTTGCTAAGAGTCGGACATGACTGAGTGACTTCACTTTCACTTTTCACTTTCATGCATTGGAGAAGGAAATGGCAACCCACTCCAGTATTCTTGCCTGGAGAATCCCAGGGACGGGGGAGCCTAGTGGGCTGCCGTCTATGGGGTCGCACAGAGTCGGACACGACTGAAGTGACTTAGCAGCAGCAGGCTATTTAGCTGTTAAATCCTTAAACCTCAACTATTAACACTTTAGCAGTTCGATACAATTTTTTAGGCATCTTGCCTTAAACTTTATAAAATGTAACAGAATAGGAATATATTAGACAAAACTGAGTGAGAATATAGCACAGATGTCCTACATTGAAGTAGGAATTTTGAGTTACAGCTACACTTGTCTATTGATCTGAATATAGGGAACTAAGAGTTGACACAAGGACCATTCTTAGGTAATCATAAGGGAAGTTTGAGAGGAAGGCATGACTCCACTCTTCTAGAGAAAAACAAACAGAGATATGCTGCTGGACCAGTGGAAGTTGGGTAGAAGAGAAGCATAAAAAGATGAGGAGAGCTGCTGTACACCCTAAGACTCTTCAGTGACATGAGTAAAACACTTCAAATGAGCAGCATTAACCCAAGGGTGAGGGGCCTTCTAATTGACTTTGCAATCCTTAAATATTCGTCAAGAGCTTCCAACAGACTTTCAGTAAGAGAATTTTGGTTTCCATTTTGATTCAATTCACTTAAGGACAACAACAAGAAAACAAAATACAAGTTTAACCAAATTAAAATACAAAAGTAAACACAGACAGCAACATTATGCTTTAATATCCTTGGAAATGATACTGTTGATTTCAAAGTGCAAAGAAGATCAAGATTATAAAGGAAAGAAGTAGTATTACTATTATGATGTAAAGATTACTATGGTTCCAAACATCACAGGAACTCAAACTCTGAACCTAAAGAATGCTTAGATTCATATCATGATTGCCATGAAGAAAAGAAAGTTTTATGTAACTGCCTATTTTCAGTGTTTTCATTGTCATTACTAAGCCACCAAAATAAAAAATACACATGGTTTTTACCATATTTGCTTTATTTGTTTCAGCTCTTTGCTGTTTATAAAGTCGTGGCTGATCTTAATATTGAAGAGGCTGAATACAAAAGGAGACAGTATTATCTCATCCAGGTTAATTCAAATTCTAGTCTGAGTCCTACCTAGTTGAATAATTAAACTCACTCACTTTCTTCCCACTGAACATATCACCCAAGGGAATACAGACTTTCTAGGAAAAACAGATCAACTATTTCAATTGATTTCAAAAGGGAGCCCTCTGATGGGTTGGTGAAAGTAGTTTCGCTTGGTTAAGAACTCTTCCTTTTAACAGGCGATTTCAGACAACTCTTGCAGACAACTCTTCCTGCCAACCTAAGTAGCCTGCCATAGGAAACTTAACAAGATGCTATCTTAAGCCATTCAACTCATGACAAATGAGGAAAGCATACAATGAAAACCCTAGAGCCAGGGCTTTGTGCTCTTTGTCCAGAAAGATGTAATGGCTTCTTAATGGACATCCTCTCTTTTTCCATTTATGTGCAGGTAATGGACTGCAAGGAGGTCCAACCAGTCCATTCTAAAGGAGAGCAGTCCTGGGTGTTCATTGGAAGGACTGATGCTAAAGCTGAAACTCCAATACTTTGGCCACCTCATGCGAAGAGTTGACTCATTGGAAAAGACTCTGATGCTGGGACGGATTGGGGGCAGGAGGAGAAGGGGACGACAGAGGATGAGATGGCTGGATGGCATCACCGACTCAATGGACATGGGTTTGAGTAAACTCCAGGAGTTGGTGATGGACAGGGAGGCCTGGCATGCCGCGATTCATGGGGTCACAAAGAGCTGGACATGAGTGAGCGACTAAACTGAACTGAATTAAAGAAAAAGTGTTTATTATCTTAAGTAAAATTCACCATAATGATTTCTACTGTTAAGCCTTTTGGATTTCCGTAAGAATATTATAATAAAATGACTTTTAGAAATCTTGCAAATATACTATGGATTATGTATAATATTTTCTTGTGCATTCTTATAGTCTTTCACTTTAGAATTTAACTGTTTATTTAATAACTGAGTAAAATATTTGGAAGACACCAGAGTAATTTTCTGTAAAATGAATTAATGTTTTTTTCTATTTTTGTGATCTCATATAAATTTATGTGATTAGGTAATTTAAGAGTGGAGAAGGCAATGGCAACCCACTCCAGTACTCTTGCCTGGAAAATCCCATGTTTGATGTCATTTTTTATACCCATGGATAAAAGTCCACATTGGCTGAATTGAAGTAAGTTAGTGAAAGGAATATGGTATGTTTGATCTCTAATAATGTGTAGTCATTTTTATTAACACTTTATAATTTATTTAATGTATATCGACACAGGACATGCCATAATGCTATGTATCTAGAGGATATAGACTTCCATCATATCCTCAAAGAATTTACAATATTGTAGAAAAGACCAAGTTACGTGATTTTTCCTCCCTTCAATTTCCTCAAGAGTAGAACTTCAGAAGGTTAAGCAAAAAGATTTAGAAAACAAAACAAACTGTATTAAGTATGTAAATTATCGGCCAATTGAAGAGACTACTGTGCACATTTGTCCAGGAAAGTCCATGTTGGGAACAAAAATACTTTATGACTTTACATTATTTTAATCCACAAATCATTATTATTAGGGCATTTTGAAATCTCAGTCAAGAACCTCTGTGCCCCTGAAAGAGTCTAATATTTCTCCATGTACTAAAGAAGCCAGTAACCTTATGTCACATCCCAAGAGCAAAAAGCCTCATTAAAATTTATATACATATATATAAGAAAGTTCAGATATTTCATTGTCAAGCATTTATAGACCTGAAATGGAGAAAGGAAACATGATTCATGTACAACCTCTTTATTTTGAAAATTGCTTAATTAACTTAATTATGTAAAAGACATTTTTGAACTCTTACTAGCTGAATAAAAAAATAACCAACAGAAAACACAATGAAAACTGCTGTAAGAAATATATAATTGAGTACTTTGTAAAGTTCAAGAGGTAAGATAGAGAACTTTTCATAGTAGGGAAAAACAAAGTTTCATAGCATTTGTAATATCTTTAAATACCCTAAAATTTGGGCATATGTAAATGAAGAATTGATGCTTTTGACTGTGGTGCTGGAGAAGACTCTTGCGAGTCCCTTGGACTTCAAGGAGATCCAACCAGTCCATCCTAAATGAAATCAGTCCTGAATATTCATTGGAAGGACTAATGCTGAAGCTCAAACTCCAATACTTTGGCCACCCGATGCGAAGAACTGACTCATTTGAAAAGACCCTGATGCTGGGAAAGATTGCAGGCAGGAGGAGAAGGGAATGACAGAGGACAAGATGGTTGGATGGCATCACAGACTCAATGGATATGAGTTTGAGTAAACTCTGGGAGTTTGCGATAGATAGGGAGGCGTGGTGTGCTGCAGTCCATGGGGTCACAAAGAGTCAGATACAACTGAGTGAATGAAATGAACTAAACTGAACTGAAAAAAGAGGGAGAAGTTCCAGGACAATGAAAGAGCAAAAGAATAAAGTTCAGAAAGAAAATAGATTTTTTCAGTATTGCCGGGAGCCGGCGAGAGGCACTCCACTCATGACAAAGGTCATGAGGAAGGAGGCTTGGTATACGCAAAGGCGGGATCGAGCCTCAGGAGTCCCCCTGGATATTCTCGAGCATCTACCCCCCAAAACCAGAGTCTGCCTACTTTATTGCTTTGTGCTCTCACCTCTGACTTTACTGGGGGCTGTCCCCCACCACCATCTCGCTCTCTCTGACAAAGAGTTAACTTACAGCTCCAATTAATGAAGTTCCTGGGCAATTAGGAGTGGTTAAATCCAAACCCCTCAGATAGCTCTCTAACTCACCTGACAAGTTTACCCGGTCTCCTACAGCTATGCATATGATTGTTTACAGTCTCCCAGCTTCAAGAGGCACGGGAAGCTTAAGCTATTCAAATAGCTTAGAGCTTCTCAGAGAGTTAGAAACTGTCAGAATAAAGCTAGTAAAAGATTTCATTGATGAGCCAATGCTTGCTGCCAAGTTTCCACATCCCCTGTATTGTATCCTTGAATGTGTATTAATTAATATAGTTGGTATGTAGAAAAAATAAGTAGTGGCCTTGGTGTTAGCAACTTTAGACCCTTAAGGTAATAAATTCTTTCCTTTGTTGTAAACCTATGACACCTCTGCCCTATAGGAATGCAATTTTATCTAACACCTTCGGAAGATGGCGCCAAACCTTAAAATAATTACTCTTAGAGAAAATAAGTCTTACGGTTGACAAACCTTTGTCAAGATTCATAAAATGTTAATAGGCCTTCTGGCCAGAAGATGATGTAAATCACCTAAACCATTTGTATACGATAAATCTGCAGGAAAGAAACCCTAGTTTTTAATAAGGATCAAAGACTGCTGTCTTTGCATCCCCTATTATCCTCTATGTGTAACTTAGGGTATAAAAACCCCTGTTGAAAATAAAGCTACAGGCCTTGCTCACCAAGCTTGGTCTCCCCATGTCATTCTTTCTTCTCAATTTCTGGCTGAGTCTCCATCTGGAGCGTGGAGGTCCTCTGCGACCATTTATTTGCCTGGGCTTCTAAGACCCACTCGAGAAGGTGTCTAAGGTGGGGCACCTTCTGCTATTCGGGAGGGCGGCCTCCGTGGTCAGAGCTAACCTGGTGTTACAGGTTATATTGATTTTCCGCATAAACCAAGCTACTCAGCCTTTTTTCTCCACTGAATTTCCTACTGAGCTATCTTCATTCTATTATTCTTTATATCTTTGATGAGTATTTAAATAGTCGCTGACGCCGTCTCCCCTTCCAATACCCTGGATCAGCCGGGGCTGGACCTCAGCACAGTATGCCATGATTAGTGTTAGATGGTATGAATTTGTAGAAATAATGGGATATAAGGTTGTTGGGTTAGAAGCTAAATTATTAATGCTATACATTTATACTGAAAAGATTATTCCTTTGTTATTCTTTTTGTTCTTTGTTCTCTTTTTATTTTAATACTCCTAAATGGAAGGAGAAGGCTTTTAAGGCCACAGGTGTCTCTAGACACATTGGAATTTAATGTGGTTTTTTTAAATCAAATCCGCCTCAAGCATACTGACATTCATGATCTTTTATAGTGCGGGTTCAAAATCTCACCGATAATGCTATGATACTTGTATCACCTACTCTCCCACTCTGTTCCTTTTAAAAATGGATTTTATAGTATGAGCCAATTCATGAAGAAGAAGTGGCAAGTACAGTGTATCCCACAGGCCAGGACCAACTGCAAATTTGATTTTTTATTTCTAAACTCAAGCAATACCTGACCACAAACTGAATTATAAAACCCTAGAGTCAGTCAGCCACAAATAATTCTGCACTGTCTACTAGGGCTGAGTTGCTGTATTAGGTGCCCTTGGGGGAAAGCATGCAAAGTTACTATTGCACTGATAGAATTTCCCATTGAAGAGATGAGACAGAGATACAGAAAGTCAAATAATAATGAAAGATAATACATATTTAGGCAAATCCATGATAGATATGTAAGACATATATATCTGAAGGGGTCATGCTTTCTATTCTGGGGCACCCACACACCCTAGGCCCCTGCTTGTGATGAAATCATCATCAATTTTGCAAAATGCCTAACAGAAGATGCTCACGCTTTCTTCCTTTTGCCTAGAATCACATAAACTCAAAGTGACGATGCTCTTTTAAAAAACAGGCTACCACTGCTGGGTTCCAAGTTGTAGGTGTGTGTTGGAGGGTGGAGTGGCTGGATGTGTTTAAGTATAGTAGAAGAAGAAGCAATTGAGATTCAATTAGAGGAATGGCCTGGAAAGAGTATGACACCCAAGGTCTCTTCCAGATTTGATTTCTATGATAGAACTAACAGAGGATAATCTATATATTATACAGTCATAAAACAGACTGCCCTCCAACTGAACTTAAAGATTTCTACTAATACATTTATCATAATTTTCTTTTTAATTATTTTAAGGGTCTATTTTATCTTCTTAGACTAATTATTGGAAATAATTTCTCTAATTTGTTTCTATAACCCAGCCTCCAGCACAACACTTAACACACATGTATACACATAACATATGCATTATATATGCATATAAAAACAATCCATAGTGAAAGTTGCTGAGTTATATCTGACTCTTTGTGACCCCATGGATTGTAGCCTGCCAGGCTCCTCTGTCCATGGAATTCTTCAGGCAAGAATACTAGAGTGGGTAGCCTATCCCTTGTCTAGGGGATTCTCCACCCAGGAATCAAACTGGGGTCTCCTGCATTACAGGAAGATTCATACACTCACACACACATACATATATGAAACAATCAATAGAAATCTGGAACCAAATCATGGAGAATATTGAATGTGAAATGGCAGGATCTAATCTGTAGAGGGGCTTCTGAGTGGAGGTTTGGCCTGACCAGAACTTCAGTGCAGGAAGACAAATCTCATAGAATCATGAAACACAGATGGGAGAAGGGCATCAAGAAAGGGAGAAGGAAGTTAGGGTAGGGTGTCCTGAAAGAGTGCAGGAGTGGAGTGAGGAGGTTCTGGGTTAGGATAAAGACATGGGAGAGGGACAGAGAAAGATTTTAGCAGTAGAATCCGCTGGATTTAATAATTATGTGGCTATGGAGACAAGAAGCAAAAGATCTCAAGCTTTGGCATTTGTGGTTTTATAACTGTGATAGACCACCAATACACAGGAAGAAACATTTTCATAAGATAAATGGATAATTTTAGTTTCAGACATAAGGAGTTTAAGGAACACTTCACTTATTTAGGTGGGAATGTATAGTACATAGTTGACTATTCCAGAGAAATGATATTGCAGTAAAAATATATATATATATTTAATATAATTATTATATTTATTCTAAACATCTGGGGAAAAGGAAGGAAGTTTGGGAGAAAAATAATGAACAGATATTCAAAATGTCATTACTATTTTTATTTAAAATAAGTTGAGTGGAAATATAAAATAAATCATTGTAACTTGTTTTAATTTGTGCACAGGTCACCTTTGAAGGAAAGCTTGGCAAACATGGTGGTAATCTAAAACTCACTATCAGTACACAGTTTCATTTTGGGATCTCCCATCCTTCTGCCCCCAGCTTTCTGCTGCATTCTGAACAGATAGGGTAGATGGTAACTGAACAAACATAAAATATGGCAATTTTTTTAAAAGCACACCATAGTTTTATCATCTATCAGCAGCAGCAGCATGGTGCCTTACATATACTGCAGAATAATAGGATAATAACTTTCATACATCTGTAAATTTGGCTTTGTAAATAAATTCATATAAATGGTACTACATTGGGTTGGCCAAAAAGTTCATGTGGCTTTTTCTGTAAGATGTTATGCAAAAACCCAAATGAACTTTTTGGCCAACCCAATAAGATATTCCAAAAGCAGACTCACAGACTTTGAAAACAATCTTATGGTTACCAAAGGGGAAAGGTGGAAGGGGAAGGGATAAATGACAAAGTTGAGATTAACACTCTACTATATATTAAATGATCAACAAGGATGCACTGTATGGCACAGGGAACTCAATATTCTATAATAACTTATATGAGAAAATAGCCTGAGAAGAACAGATGAATGTATCTGTATTGAATATAACTGAATCACTTTGCTATACACCTTAAACTAACATTGTAAATCAAGTATATTTCAATATAAAAAATTAAGCTTTTGAAAATAAAAATATATGCATACATCTTTAATGTTTTTAATTTATTTTTAATTGGAAGATAATTGCTTTACAATGTTGTGTTGGTTTTTGCCATATAACAATGTGAATCAGCCACAGTATACATACATTCCCCTCCTCTTAAACCTCCCTTCCATCCATCCAGGTCATCACAGAGCACCAAGCTGAGTTTCCTGTGTTACACAGTTGCTTCACGCTACCTATTTTGCACTTGGTAGTATATATATCTCATGTGCTACTCTCTTAATTCATCCTACCTCAGTTCAGTTCACTTGCTCAGTCGTGTCCAGCTCTTTGCGACCCCATGGACTGCAGCACGCCAGGGCTCCCTGTCCATCACCAACTCCCAGAGTTTACCCAAACTCATGTCCACTGAGTCTGTGATGCCATCCAACCATCTCATCCTCTGTCATTGCCTTCTCCTCCTGCCCTCAGCATCAGGGCATCTCCTCCTTTCCCAGCATCAGGGTCTTTTCAAATGAGTCGGCTCTTCGTATCAGGTAGCCAAAGTATTAGGAGTTTCAGCTTCAACATCAGTCCTTCCAATGAACACCCAGGGCTGATCTCCTTTAGAATGGACTGGTTGGATCTCCTTGCAGTCCAAGGGACTTTCAAGAGTCTTCTCCAATACCACAGTTCAAAAGCATCAATTCTTTGGCACTCAGCCTTCTTTATAGTCCAACTCTCACATCTATACCGGAGAAGGCAATGGCAACCCACTCCAGTACTCTTGCCTGGAAAATCCCATGGACCAAGGAGACTGGTAGGCTGCACTCTATGGGGTCACTAAGAGTTGGACACGACTGAACAACTTCACTTGCACATTTTCACTTTCATGCATTGGAGAAGGAAATTGCAACCCACTCCAGTGTTCTTGCCTGGAGAATCCCAGGGACGGCGGAGCCTGGTGGGCTGCCGTCTATGGGGTAGCACCGAGTTAGACATGACTGAAGTGACTTTACCAGCAGCAACAGCAGCAGCACATCCATACATGACCACTGGAAAAACCATAGCCTTGACTAGACGGACCTCTGTTGGCAAAGTAATGTCTCTGCTTTTTAATAAGCTGTCTAGTTTGGTCATAACTTTCCTTCCAAGTAGTAAGCGTCTTTTAATTTCATGGCTGCAGTCACCATCTGCAGTGATTTTGGAGCCCCCCCAAAAATAAAGTCAGCCACTTTTTCCAGTGTTTCCCCATCTATTTGCCATGAAGTGATGGGACCAGATGCCATGATCTTCCTATCTTCTCCTCCCCTAATGTGTCCACAAGTCAAAGAGAGAAATCTTGTGAGGTCTCAATTATAACATCGAGTAATAACTTCCAGTTTCAGTCCCAGTATGTAAAACTTATAGGCCATCACTCCTGTCTTTATAAGGAAAAAAAAATCTGAATAAACAGAAAATCAGGGTCTTGACTTGGTTCTATCAGTGAACTGAATTTACAAGGAAATCCCTCCCCTCTCTGATACTGGGAGAGGCAAGCCCACAGAGTTATAACTGAGATCTTCATCTAGGGCAAAAGCTGCTGGAACCAGACAGTTACAGAAACACTTATAAAGTAATTTTAACAAATTGCCAAAGTTGAGTATATAGGATAGCATGGCAGTGAGAAACTCCTGGGGATCAAATCTTAGGTGGAACTCTCTTTTTTTCAATGCTAGGAAGACCACCAATTCTCAAATAAAGATCCAATAAATATCCCCTTTCTGCACTAGCAGAAGGAGGGTACGAATATCATTGTGAAATATGCCCATAGCAGTGTCCATCAAAGGGGCCTACTCTCCAGGGGAAAAGACTTGACCAGAGTCTTCGCTCAAAGCAGAGAAAGTCATCTCTCCCACCAGCTCACGCTCGCCTTCCTGTTTCGCCACAGGAAGGAGGAGCTATGTCAAGGATACATGAAGATCACAGTTCAGAGACTTACAGACTAAGATCCGGTTGTACAATCATAGAATGCTTATCCTCCCTCAAATCTTGCTTCCACAAGAGGATTCCAGCATTGACAGTGAATTACACAGCTGAAAGGGCTGCAAGGCACAGGTTCTTCAACGAAAGGCCAAAATTGAGAAGGGAGACAAAACAATAACCCTAGAGCAATTTCTCCAGCCTGCCATCCTGCCCTGCAGATTTTGAAATTGTCAGACTCCACAATTGAATGAGACTTCCTTAAAACCAAGAAATCACTCTCTCTCTCTCATCTGTGTATATTCACACGCATATTGATACATATAAACACACATATGTGTATGTGTGTGTGTGTGTATATATATATATCCAACTGTGCAACATTGTGTGTGTGTGTGTGTGTGTGTGTGGAGAATCTTGATGAATACACTAGGGACAGAGTATGAACGAGTCTTTCTCTTTAATTCTATCACAGTAACTCTTCTGGGTTTTGCTTTAGCATCTAACATCAGTTTTCAATAATTGCATACATCGTTAAGTAGATAACACATAATTCTTTCCTCTTATGAAATCACTATGATATGTAAGGGAAAATTATTTACAGGCTTCTAGCCTCTAAAATTCATCCTCTCCTACCGCCATATGCAGCTCAGCTTGAGGAATAGGACCTACATCTTGCTAGACATGACCTTCCAGAAAGTCATAGTCCGTATGCCTTGGATTGTATATCATGACGGCCTAAAGGATTTGGTTTCTTAAATAAGGTAGCCTGAAGAAAACTGGCCAGTATTCGCAGTGAAAGTCTTTACAAAAATCATGATAAATACAGTATCAGATATTAAGGTAAAAATTAGAATATGTATTACTCATGGAAAGAGTAGTAACACAAAAGATGGATATTATCATTCCAGTAGCAAATGAATGGATCTATATTGTAACATTTCAACAATAAAATAGAGCCTTTGGAGTATTCTGTTATACTTGAAGATCATAACAAAGTATGCAAGTCCTCAATAAGTGTATAAAGCATTCAGTAATATAGACACAATTTTATTCTGCATCTAAGATTCCGAGCAAATGAAATATACAAAGCTATGTTTCCTTCAAATGAATTTTTTTTAATTATCTGGCATTTTAAACAAATAACAAATTACTGTGAAAAATTCATCATGGTAGTTTATTAAACACAATAGAATAATTTGTGTTCACAGTTGGACTGTATCTTAATGGACAATCATATCTCATTTCTGATAAAAATTCAAAACTAATAGAACAGTGATGTAGCCCTTGTACCTGCAAATTAATGTTTACAGTTGCAAAAATAGCAACTAAAAATATGGATTGGAGAATTAATGACATTAATATAAAACATGATCTGTTCCCTGTGTTTAATAAATACATCAAGAATTCTATTAATGAGGAGATCTTTCTAAATGAAATTTGTGATGCTTCTCAAGCAATACAAGCAGGTCACTAATCTTGCTTATAGAGAGGAAATAAAAAAGCCAGAAAAATACACCAGCGAAAGTTAAGCAGACATTAATTTCTTATATGATTTTAAAATTATGTCTCTATATTTTGAAGCAAAATTACCACAACCTAAATTCAATTCTAACTCTGACATATAAATAAAATTAACCTATACACCATTCTAAAGGAGATCAGCCCTGGGTGTTCTTTGGAAGGAATGATGCTAAAGCTGAAACTCCAGTACTTTGGCCACCTCATGCGAAGAGTTGACTCATTGGAAAAGAATCTGATGCTGGGAGGGATTGGGGGCAGGAGGAGAAGGGGATGACAGAGGATGAGATGGCTGGATGGCATCACTGACTCGATGGATGTGAGTTTGAGTGAACTCAGGGAGATGGTGATGGACAGGGAGGCCTGGCGTGTTGCGATTCATGGGGTCACAAAGAGTCGGACACGACTGAACGACTGAACTGAACTGAACTGATTCACTGATAATGTAGCTAGTTGAACCAAAGCCCTGCAGATTTGCCAGGATTTTGCTAAAAATCAGTATCACTAATACGTTAAATTTAAAATGAAAATGTCCTTGGTGAATATATATAAGATACAATATATTTAGCTTCTGAAAAAATTGCCTCTCTCTTCTTCTTGGCCATACACATACATAAAAAATAAATGTGTGCATAAAGAGAAAGTGAAGATAAGAGAAACATACTGATGAACACAAAGAATCACCGAGCCAGGAGGAAAAATCTAAGTAAACATCCTGAGGAGGACCATGAATACAAATGTCTGCAAAGACCCAAAGTCGACAGGTAGAGCACTCCAGGTGTGCTACTCTCTTGACCAAAAGCTCGTAAAAGCCAGCTGCTCCCTCTTCACTGCAGCCGATCGTGTCATGTAGGAAATACTCGACACACAGACATTTTCACCATCCTCATATCGCCTCATTGTTTATCTTTGTAGATATCAGTTTACGGTTTTGTTTTGTTTTTTCACAAAAATCCCTAAGTGGATCAATATTCTACAGACTAAACAATCTGCAAACTCCATTTATTCATAGGCTGATGGTTCACCACATCTAAGCCAGGTCATTCAGTATATAACTTTCTTTCCTAATACAAATCTCTTGGGACTTATATTATTTAAAAGATCTTCATTACATATTTTAAGAGCTAACATAAAATAATCTTTCTTCAGTTTATACCAATTTCATCTTGCCTTCAGAAAAAACTGTTAAAGGTAACTTTTTTAGACATTGGATTCACACTGTAAATTATTATTTTTAACCCTCTTTCATGATCACGTGTATCATTTAAGCAAATCCCTCAAATACAATATTCAAATCAAGTCATAAAATGATGATAAGACTACTACTTGGTTCCTATCATTAATAAAATTATCATAATGCCTGTTTTACTTGACAAAGTAGTAAGAATTATAAGCAGTAAATTTTCTAGGTCCCAGCATTTTACCCATTTAGCAACCAGCTTGTCAGATTTCATACTTTCAATATACTTTCTTAAATGCACTGCCTCCAAAAACAATTATTATTTCACTTTTATTAGAAAACTTGGAATCATAACTATAATCATATCAATGTTTTATTATGTTCATACACTAACAGTCTCAGAGATGGATTATGCTATTTTTTTATGTATATAAGGATGCAAACTGATTTGTTCTTTGAGATCATGTGTAGGTTAATTAGGGTTTTCTTTTCTCAACTAGTAGTAAGCAATGTGGTTAAAATGCAGAACCCCCCTCTCCACAGCCCCATTCTCATTTTGTTTTGTGTTACATGTTTTCTATGATTTGGGACTATGAAGCTTATTAGAAAAACACATGAATCAGAGTGAGTAGATTTTAGAAGAGAGTTCAAATGGGTCTAATAGGAGCTCTCGTCTTCAGAATACACGGTGCCATTTGAAGGAAACCACCCAAGTTGTTTTATTTGAGTTGGTGCCCTGCTCCCTCTCTTAAGCAGGCAAACTGCAAACACATGGAATAAATATTCCCTGGTGCAAAGAATCTGTGTTTTGGAGAGAGACAGCTTGTGATCCAACCTTGAGTATATATCTGACCTTAGGTAAATCACATCATCTGAGTCTCGGTTGCGTTGGCTGCAAAGAAAGCTAACATTCTTCCTTTACAAAACTAAGACTCTTGTGCAGTGTAAGCATGGCTGTTTATCTGAAGCAACCAGCACAGTCCTGGCACTTAGCTGCCCTAAAGTAAATATTGGTTCTATTTGCTAGTATTTACTAACCTTGAGTATTATGGACACTGTGAGAAAGCAAAAATCAGTGCCTGATTGCTTGCTGCTGTTCACAGGTAGACTGTGGCATCTTCCGGTTCTTCTGTAAAGAACTTCACAGAACTTGAACATCAAACAAGGTCATTCTGTGACAGCAATGGATCAAAAAAACAGCAAGACTCCTCCATAACCGTTTCAGAACACAGAGAATAATCTTCTAAATCAACAGAATTGACCAGGCATCTCCCCATCCTGGTCAATATGATGAACCACTACTTCTTTACCAATTTCAGTTGAACCTCACTCTAGTCCTCCGGTCTTCTAGATTAGGCTTCCTGAAATACCAGTTATAAATTTACTTTTGCTTCCTGACACCACCCAATTCAGAACAAAGAGCTCTAAACATTTACTCAAGTAGTCTTCCTTGGTGGCTCAGACGGTAAAGCGTCTGTCTACAATGCAGGAGACCTGGGTTCAATCCCTGGGTTGGAAAGATCCCCTGGAGAAGGAAATGGCAATCCACTCCAGGACTATTGCCTGGAAAATCCCATGGACAGAGGAGCCTGGTAGGCTACAGTCCATGGAGTCGCAAAGAGTCGGACACGACTGAGCGACTTCACTTCACTTTCACTTTCAAGTAGTCTAACATGAGCCCTGATCTTCACCATCCTTTACTGAGATGGTTCATGATTCCTCACAGTGTGTTTTCTTTGTCACAGCAATAAACAATACATCCAATTTCCTCACTCACAAGTGTATTTCTGATAGTCTTTGGCTGGAGAACACTCACCAAGGATCATCAGGAAGGTTCCAAAATGGACAGTCAATTGTCAGAGATGACGTTTCTAGCCATGCTGTCCTAGTGGACATATGGGACAAAATTCCTTATGTGTGTATGCTTTCAACAAGTTGTGTCCAACTTGTTGTGACCCCATGGACTATAGCCCACCAGGCTCCTCTGTCCATGGGATTCTCCAGGCAAGAATACTAGAGTGGGTTGCCCTGCCCTCCTCCAGAGGTTCTTCCTGACCCAGGGATCAAATCCACATCTCCTGAGTCTCCTGAATTGCAGGCAGATTCTTTACCACTGAGCCACCACGGAAGGCCAAAATTCCTTCAGAGATGGTGTATTATTCAAGTTAAATATCAAACTTACTTAACAGAGTCTATTCCAGTTACTAGCAAGATTATTTTTCTTCAGTCAAAATACTGAAAGTAGGAAATTCATCTCTATTTGCTTACACACTTAAATGTATTAAAAATCAGAACAGCTGACTTCCTTATTTTTCACTAATTTGAGAAAAATATTAACACAGTGGAAAGAAGTTACTTCAAACTTCTAAAATGGGAAATTTACCATAAAAACTAAAGTTCAGAATGAGTTCTAAATTCATACTACTGCTATATTTTAATTTAGGAAAGAAAACTAAGAGGGAAAGGTTTATAACTTTAATTTTGATTTCAGTAATATCTGAAGAACTAAAATCTTCAATAGCTCTACAGCAGCAGCATAACTCATTATGATATAGGGCTGTACCAGCCAAACAATTTATTCCAATCAGTGAAACAGTAATAACACCTAACATCAATTGCATATGGATCACCTGCTAAGTGCTATTCTACATGCCTTACATCTGTCATCTGAATTAATCTTCAAAACCACCATTTGAATTAGAAGTTCAAATTATCTCCACCTTACTGGTTGGGATACCAGAGCTACAGTAGGGTAAGAAACGTTGGAAATTGCAAGGTTTGATGATACAGTTGAAATTCAAACCCATAAAATCCCGTCCCAAAAGTCATACACTAAACCTTTAAGAATCACTTCCCAACTGTCCAAGGGTTCTGATTTCTCTTAGGAGCCATCACACATCTCCACACATAATGAACCCTGTATATAACAACAGGGGGTTTAAAAATTTAGTAAAACATCCATGTTGAAGCAACTCTAAAACAAGTCCAGAAGTTAAGAAGTTAACTGTTGTAAAGTCTGAGGACTCAAAGGCTGTGGTCCTCACTTCTGCACTACCGACTACAATCTCATTAGAGATATTTGCAATCAATATGGTTTTAGGTTATGCAGCATATTGTCAATAAAAGATCATTGGAAGGAGACGTGAGGACATACAAGTTCTTGTCCTCACTCCATTAAAGACCCGGGTCAAATTTTCAGAGGTGGGACTTCTCCCTGGGTGGTTCCAGTGGCTAAGAGTCCAGATTCCCAATGCAGGGGTCCTGGGTTCAATTCCTGGTCAAGGAATTAGATCCAGCATGCGACACTAAAAGATTCTGTGTGCTGCAACTAATTCTGACACACTCAAATAAATAAAATAAAAAAGCAATCCAAAAAAAAGTTACAAGTGAACTGGAGGTTAAATCTGAAATAGTTAGCAAAGCATTAAGATCATATTTGAAGCTAGGAATCAATGTAATGCCCAACTCTGAAACTTTATTTTCTATGATTATGTCATTATTGTGGATAGTGCTTTTTTAAAAAAAACAATACACTAAGTTCTGGGCCAGGACAATGAATTAAAAGCTAAAAAAGCAAATTCACTAAAGAATAATACTTATTTTAAACACACAGAACTGATGTCTTTTAAACAGTAGGTCCTGTTTATATTCAGTAGTGGCTATTGGTTCCTTCAATATGCAGGAGATGTGATTTCACAAATATATCCTTCAAAAGCAGATAGAAATTTACATTCCCATTTAGTGGTTAAAATACATGTATTAAAGCCTTCTAAGAGCTGAACACTGTACCAGACACAAGTGGTATATTAAAAACTCACCTGGAAAATAGTTTTATATTTATGGGTAAAGATTTACAGAAAGTAAGAGAGAATCATGTGTAACTTGCAGAATCTACTTTTTAATATATAGTTATACTCATGGTTTGATCAAATCCAAGCATCATTCAAAGCACACTGATCATGTCCAAGTATCAATATTATCATCTCTGACCTTACGGAACCAGTAAAAAGGATATTGTTACTTTCCCTTTGGCTCTCTACATATAGCTAATAAGTTTAGTTTTGCAGAAGATTTAAGCCAATATGGCAGAAAATAATTCTGTACTTAAGAAAGGCAAATTGCCTGGAGTTCACATTAGCAAATTCTTCATCATGAGTTTAAAAACGATTCTAAAATTCTACACCTTTTCAGATTTCCTAGATTTTTCACAGACCATGGCTTTTCTCATATGTTGAGCTAAGAATTTAAAAGAAACTATGTCTCACTCGGTTTGTAAAGCTTTAAATAGGCTCAGTTTAATTTGATGAAGTAGGCAAAGGTAGTTACATCGACAGATACTCTATGGTTCGTTACATTACTCTAGGTGGAAATAGGCTGGTTTTATGGGGTAGAGCCTCTCCATTGGAAGGACATGGACTATTCTACCTTCTTAAGCTTAAGTGAGTAACTGGGGTATGATTTGAGGTGCTTAAATGAAGTAGTTTTTTTTATTTCTTTTCATCTGAAATTTATATATACATATATCTATCTGCAAATAGCATGATAGTATAATGTCAACAGTCCACTTGGGTACATGGCAACCAAATTCTAAACTTATTACTTTCACTATAATATTGAAATACAATGAAATATATATTTACATAGCAGTTTTATTCAGAATTATTTGGCCAGGAGGCTTCCCTGGTGGCTCAGATGGTAAAGCGTCTGCATTTAATGCGGGAGACACAGGTTCTATTCCTGGGTCGGGAAAATCCCCTGGAGAAGGAAATGGCAATCCACTCTAGCACTCTTGCCTGGATAACCCCAAGGATGGAGGAGCTTGATAGGCTATAGTCCATGGGGCTGAAAAGAGTCGGATACGACTGAGCAACTTCACTTCACTTCACTTCACTTCAGGCTATCATCGAGATGTTTTAGCACCCTGAAATGAAAGACAAATGCTTCGTTCCCATAATGATAATTGGAAAATGAAAGGTCATATATGGGTAGAGTTTTCCTGTCTGCTCTACAGATAAAAATGTTTTCTCTCAACAACCTGTAACATAAGCAGTTATAGCAACCTGGGATCACCAAGTTATAGCAACCTGGGATCACCAAGTTATCAGTGACACCTTCACAGAGCAGTCAAGGTCATTTGAGCAGACCAGCCCTCATATGAAGTTTGCCTTGGGTGTGCTTTCAAAGTGAGAGGAGGCGACAGGTAAGGGGATTCTGGCAGCACGGACATCTATCTAGTCCTTCAGTGCACATGTGTTATGACCACCACCCAGTCGTAAGCATCATTAATCTACAATTCTGCCTGTATCTCTGTCAGCACAGACTACTGCTCACAGTGGAGAGAGAGAGCCTTTTGAAGTGAATTTGCTGTTCCCCCTCCGAACCCCTCACATGTCCATGCAGTCATTTGGGACCAATTCTTCACAGATTCTCTGCCAGATGAGAATAAGGCTATTTGTGAAGCCACCTTACTTTTCCTCCAGCCTCAAACTTCACATTCTGGAACTGTCTGCTTTTAAGATCACTCTGTGGGGTTTATTAAGGAAGAGAAATGACACACACTGCCTTGGTACTGCTGAGACATTTCAGCAGAAATGTATCTTTTTTAGAAAAGTATTATCAGGGAGAACTATAAGTTGATCACATAAATGATGGGATTGCAATTACATTTCCTTAAGTCATGCTGTGTCCAAATAGAGCTGACAATAATTTTTTAAAAGCAAGTTATTGTCCAACTTAGCAGGGAAAAAAATATTATAACAACAAATGACTTCTGGGGTTGTGACAGCCCATCCTAGGTCTCCAAGTGAAATTCAGAGTCCTGCACAGAAAGATGGGATGGACCAAAAACTGAGCACAAATGCCATATTTGCATAAACATTCATATCTAGATCAATCTCTGCTCCATTTCCTGGGAGACTTGGCTGAGCTGACAATTAGTTCTAGTCACTTACCAATCAGATAGCAACTAAAAGAAACTGGAGTGAAAGAACAAGCTATAACAACAGTATTTCTGTGTGTATGCATACATATATATCTGCCTTAATATGGCATTTTGTGAACATATTTAATTGAAAAATACTTCTCTAATCACCATACCAAATTGCTAATTTTTCCACTTCTAAATTTCAGAAAAACTGCTGAACAAATGGCCTTAATGAACTAAATTGCTCTGTAGCAGAATGAATGAATACTTAAGACTTTTAAACTTCAAATGCTAAGTATCTAGTTTTGTTCTCTGGGAACATAAAACAACATAACACTTGTATTATTAGAGTTACTACAGATTTTTCTGCAAAGTATCCTCATGATATAAAATTTTCTCGATAACTTTTTTTAATGGAAAGAAGTCTTCAAAGTTAGGATTTATCACCAGGCCTTGGGTGGTTAATTGATATCTTTTAATATGCTTAAAGGACACGCTTACTAAAGTGATTAAATAAAGGGAAATATGATGACTACCAGAATATGACCTGAAATACTTTATTGACTATAAAATTGAAAATGATTGGCTTCAGTGTTTCCTCTTTCAGTGTTCCCTTCTTTTTATGACTATCATTTTCAAAGAACACAAGATTCAATATATCTGTGAATGAAACCAAAAGAAGCATGTTATAACTTTAGTCTTCTGATCTTTTTTAATCTTGCAAATAAGCTAACTTAATTACTGTTCCCTTTGTTTTTAAAGTTATTCAACTTGTGACAATCAGCCCTACAGGCAAAATAAAAGTGTTAGGAACCCTTTTTACTGTTGATTTTGAAAAGTTAACTGGTAAATCATTTATTATTTTAATAATATCTTTCAGTTTAGAACAAGTAGTCATTTCATGAACATATGTGGAATCTCTCTTTTTCAAGGAAATGTCAGTTGTTTAATATGCTGTGATAATTTCTATGTAAGATAGTGGCTTAAACATTCTTTATATTAAACACACACACACACACACACACACAAAACTTTAATGTTTCCTCTGGGAAGTGAAATGGCAAGTGAAGAGGATGTGAGAGCAACATGCTTCATCCAAACTGAGATGATATTGTCTTTTCCAGGGCCAGTGAACTTGTCTACTGTTTTGCAATTTTATATATATTATATATATATATATATTACTCTATATAATGTGATTTCTTTTAATGTGCATTATAACGTTTATGTCCTATTACCTGATATGAGCTAAATATGGACACAAATTTCTTGTGTAAGCCCTCTCTCAACACTTCCTTCAGTTAAACTTCAGTTGAACTAGTGTCCATATAATGGAGGCCAGTGTACACAATCTCAACTAAAGAAATTTTAAGACATTTAGATTCTCAGATAAACCTATCTGAGAATATACACTTCTTATTGTGATTGATAGAACTGTAATTAAAGTATAAAATGCAATAAGCCCTGTAACAACTCTCCAGACTAGTAAAATAACCCAAATCCCCATTTAAATCACAGAATAGATGGAAACTAGGCCTTCCTAATACTCAACAATTTGTCCAGTGTTGCTCTAAGTTAGGCGGTACATTTCTGCTTTGATGACAATGCAGGAAACCTGGGATCAGAGTACAGTTTGGCCAGCAGACTTAGAAGCCACTAGTGTTTAGCAGACGCCAGATCTTATGCAGCATTCTGTGAAATTTGGTGACAATGAATAGAAAAAGACATACAAATTTTGTGATACAACATTTCAACCAGGAAGATACTGACATTCTCAATGTTTCCTTACCAGTCTTACTTGGATTCACTTTAGAAGTTCTGTGTTTACATTACAATAGCCAAGTATTTCAGTTAGAATACACTAATCAGAAACTCCTATTTAGAGAAGATTGTCACTCTTTGTAACAGAATGTTAAAAGAAAATTTGCCTGTGGTCTTGGGAAAAGGATAGTCTCAAAGGTGAAAATTTTAAGTATGTCCATATTCTAAATTTTAGGTACACCCATATTCATACACTTACTTCCCTGGTGGCTCAGATGGTAAAGAATCTGCCTGCAAGGCAGGATACCCAAGTTCTATCCCTGGGTCAGGATGATCCCCTAGAGAAGGAAATGGCAACACACTCCAGTATTCTTGCCTGGAGAATCCCATGGACAGAAGACCCTGGCGGGCTACAGTCCATGGGGTTGCAAAGAGTCAGATACATAACTGAGTGACTAACACTTTCATTTTCATATTCTAAAGAGCTTTAAGGAGCTTCCAGTTCCATCTCCGTGAGATGTGCTCAGTTGGCAAACCTGGTCCAGTTACCAACAGCAGACTCCACTCCTCCAGTCTACATAAACAGAACTGTGAGACGAGATTAGAAGTGTTCTCAGGAGTGCAGTGTTCTTGTGAGAGATTTGGGGATGGAGAGTGTTGCCTCTCTCTCAGAGGCCTACCTAAGTGAGGGGGGCACACCAAGTGAATCACTTCTAGGGAAAAGGGCTACCAAAGAGACACACCAACATCCCAATCACCCAAGGAAAATTGGCTTAAACCGTGGGCTTTTCGATATTTTCACCAGGCCCAGCTGAGAAGGAGAAATGCATTACACTGAGATAGTCAAAAGTTTAGTAGCAGAGCAGCCTGCAAAACAAGCCTTAGACATGGGAAGGGAGAGTGATTATGTGTGGACACATTGGACACTGTTGACTGTAACCAGGATTGAGCATCTTTCCAGCATCCAAAGCAAGAGGGCTGCTGTTCAGGTGAGGGCAGGTAGCAGCTAGCTGAACTACAAGGATTCCTAAGACCAGAAAACATCAAACCAAAGAGGATCCTTCCTACCAGAGAAACATGAAAAAGACATCCTCCCTTTCCAATTTGTGAGCCACAAGAGAGCCACCATTTGAGGATCGACTCTGCAGAGGACACAGAGAGCAACTAACAGGGCTGATCAAGCTAACTGCTTCTGCCCCTTTTATCTAACTCGCCCTCTGCCCCTGCCCGCCCCAACAATGGAAACATCAGACAAGAGGGGAGGAACAGAAAAAATAAGGAAAAGAGTTTGCTTTCTCAGCACTTCAGGTCTCAGACTGGGGCCTGGGCAGCACTGAGACAAGGGAAGAATACAGCACTGATCTGGAAGGAACGTTGACTTGACTAGTGTGAAGTTGAGTAGAAAGACTCAAGATCTGCCTCACATAATATTGAGTGAGAGTTTCAAAAGTGTGTGTTTGAGCTAGTAACTGCAAAAAAAAGTCAAGTATGAATCAGACTAAAATATTGGGTTGGCTAGAAAGGCCGTTTTGGATTTTTCATAAGATGTTACAAAAAACTTAAAAAAAAATTTTGGCCAACCCAGTAATAAACTGGCTTTATGGGTAATCTTCAGTTACTTAATACTGCTAAATATTACTTAACATTTTAAAAACTGAGATGCTGGTATCCCACTTTTATGCACTTATCCCACAAGTATCCATTAATTGCATAGTGTATGTCTGATAGAAACACAAGCTGGAATCAAGACTGCTGGGAGAAATATCAATAACCTCAGATATGCAGATGACATCACCCTTATGGCAGAAAGTGAAGAGGAACTAAAAAGCCTCTTGATGAAGATGAAACTGGAGAGTGAAAAAGTTGGCTTAAAGCTCAACATTCAGAAAACGAACATCATGGCATCTGGTCCCATTACTTCATGGGAAATAGATGGGGAAACAGTGGAAACAGTGTCAGACTTTATTTTTCTGGGCTCCAAAATCACTGCAGATGCTGACTGCAGCCATGAAATTAAAAGACACTTACTCCTTGGAAGGAAAGTGATGACCAACCTAGATAGCATATTCAAAAGCAGAGACATTACTTTGCCAACAAAGGTTCGTCTAGTCAAGGCTATGGTTTTCCCTGTGGTCATGTATGGATGTGAGAGTTGGACTGTGAAGAAGGCTGAGCGCTGAAGAATTGATGCTTTTGAACTGTGGTGTTGGAGAAGACTCTTGAGAGTCCCTGGGACTGCAAGGAGATCCAACCGGTCCATTCTAAAGGAGATCAGTCCTGGGATATCTTTGGAAGGAATGGTGCTAAAGCTGAAACTCCAGTACTTTGGCCACCTCATGCGAAGAGCTGACTCATTGGAAAAGACTCTTTTGCTGGGAAGGATTGGGGGCAGGAGGAGAAGGGGACGACAGAGGATGAGATGGCTGGATGGCATCACTGACTCGATGGACGTGAGTCTGGGTGAACTCCGGGAGTTGGTGATGGACAGGGAGGCCTGGAATGCTGTGAATCATGGGGTCACAAAGAGTCGGACATGACTGAGTGACTGATCTGATCTGATGTCTGATATTTCCCTTCAGGCAGAAGGCTAATATATATGATCAGAAGACTGGCTCCTCTGTGTGGCATTGCAGAAAGTTAGAGGTATTAATCAAGTAACAGGCTTCAAGACGTCAAACAAGGTAAAGAATACCCATCATTTATATCTCATGTCCTACATGCCAAAAACTGTATAATGCTCTCAGGGAAAAATATATCCCAGCTCTAAAAAAGCTTATGTGTGTGCTAAGTTGCTTGAGGCATGCCTAATTCTTTGTGACCCTATAGACCAGACCATAGTACACCAGGCTTCTCTGTCCATGGGATTCCCCAGGCAAAAATACTGGAGTGGTTTGCCAAGTCCTCTTCCAGGGGATCTTCCCAACACAGGGATCGAACCCACATCTCTTATGTCTCCTGCACTGGCAGGTGGGTTCTTTACCACTAGTGCCACCTGGGAAGCACCAGAGATGCTTACAATCTACAGTAAAATCAATCATACAGATTGTTATTTATAATTGTGACCAATGCAATGATGAATTAAAGTTTTCCATTTTGAATGTCGTAAAATCTCTGTAAAAGGTCTCATTAAAGCCAGTCTTAAGAGAAAGTTAAGTCATGGTGCTAAGATTAAACATATTATAGTTTTGAACAAAGGTCTTTATGGCTGCAGAGTCTCTACTATTTTGATTACATCATTCATCATAATCTCAAAGACAAAACAGAGCCTCATATATCCAATTTATAACCTCAAGATGTCCTAAAGCCTGAAAATATCATGCTAAACAATGCTTTTCATGTCAGTTATCAATGGAAGAAGCTAAGGACATGTGAAAAGAGTAATTCCAACTTTCTCTGAGTAATGCCCGAGACAGGCATAGCTTTAATGGTGGCTTTGCTGGACTGCCTAGAATTGCTTGTACAATCATTCTACTGCCGTTTTTATATATTATCTTTGAAGTGAAATGAAGTGAAGTTGCTCAGTCATGTCCGACTCTTTGCGACCCCATGAACTGTAGCCCACCGGGCTCTTCCATCTATGGGATTTTCCAGGCAAGAATACTGGAGTGGGTTGCCATGTCCTTCTCCAGGGGAACTTCCTGACCCAGGGATTGAACCCGGGTCTCCTGCATTGTAGGCAGACGCTTTATCATCTGAGCCACATTGGCTTCAGTTAAGCCTCACCCTTTAGTTTCACATACGTGACCAAACACAGTCATACTCCCAATCCAAATCTGTTGGGAATAGCAAGTAAATGGTATTTTCTTTTGACTGGCTGCCTAGATGTGAGGATAATTAAACCCAGGGTTCTTTATGACCAATTGGTAGCCATATTTTCCATAATTCAAGGAAATCTACCAGAGAATAAAGGCACCAGAGAGAAAAGAGGGAGAGAGGAAGAAGTGAGAAAGGGAGGGAGAGAGGGAAAGATAGGGAACTTTTCTAGTTCCTTCTAGCTGGCTCCAGAATCTCACTATGTACGGGGCACTATAGGAGGTAAGGAGTTCAGCTTCCCTGGCTTTAGAATCATTAAGCACGGATTTACCAGTGTGCCCCTACTATAAGTCAGATCTGTGCAAAATGCTAGGATGTTAGCCCAAGTAAAATAACATACCACTGTATTATTATAACTTAAACCATATCCTGTGATTAATGTCTCAATGCACAGAGTTGGACACGACTGAAGTGACTTAGCAGCAGCTCAAAATTAAAAAAAAAAATTACTAAATGATCCAAGACTCAGTTTTTAATAATTCCTCTATTTTTTTCTCTATGAATCATTATGTCTTTTTAAAAATGTGACAATATAAGACTATTTAAAAATAACTTCAATGGGAATTTTTCTCAATTCAATCTAATATTTGCAACCATATGTCTGTGAAGCACATTCTTTCCCTCCTCATACTCCCCACCCCGCAACCACACACACACACACACACACACACACACACTTCTCCTTCTCCCTTTCCCTGCCCCTTTCCTTCTCCTTAGCATAATGAATTTGAAAACTAGGGAAACGGAACTATTTAAAAAAGAAATTCTTATTGGTCAACTTTTCTAGTGGCAGTTTCCGTGTAACATTACATCCAACTAAGAATGCTGCTCGCCATCTGGCTCTACAAGGATTGCGTCATTAGCCACCGCAATTGTTGACCTTCAAGACGCTCTGAAAGAAGTCCAGGGTGCAGATCAGGAACGATGCACTCTGTGCTCTGGGAAAACTGGGAGAACAGGCCTTCAGATAGATATTTCAGGAGAAAATGTTATGCATCCAATTTCTTGATTGTTCCCATACTTAGAAAAACATGAAAATCATTAAGCTATCTGTGGTTCATGACTAGCTTATGTGCTTCATAACTTCTCTCAGTATGTGGCCTGACCACATGTACCCATTCTCCAAAATCACATATATGCTGAACCCCTAGACCTTTCTTTGGAGCAGTTCTTCAGAGGTATCTGAGAGACTGTATCCTGGGCTATAGCACTCGATAAATCTCCAAATAAACCAAACTCATAGATCTCAAGCTATGTGTTTATTTGTCAACATTAAGAGACAATTTGTTCTTTTGCTTCAATATTACTTGATATTTAAACTATTTTGTCCCATGCATACTATGAATCTAAGTCTAGCAAATCTAGCCAGCAATTCTTAGATGATTACGCTAATGCAAATACAATTTAATCAACATTCACTGGACACTGTACTAATATTGTCCTTGTCCTCAAGGAGTTCACGGTATACTGGGGAAGACAGACATGCAAACTGTACTTAAACTTCAGAGTGAGAAGCGTAGCAATAAAAGCATGTGCCAAATATGAAAGTAACACGGAGGAGAAATTTATTCTATTTGGAAGCATTTAGAAAGGCCTCAGACGAGAGCTGATTCAAGAAGTAAGGTTCAGTTCAGTTGCTCAGCTGTGTCCAGATCTTTGCGACCCCATGGACAGCAGCATGTCAGGCTTCCCTGTGCATCACCAACTCGCAGAGCCTACTCAAACTCATGTCCATCACATCAGTGATGCCATCCAATCTACTTATCCTCAGTCGTCCCCTTCTCCTCCTGCCTTCAATCTTTCCCAGCATCAGGATCTATTCAAATGAGTCAGTCCTTCACATCAGGTAGCCAAAGTATTGGAGTTTCAGCTTCAGCATCAGTCCTTCCAATGAATATTCAGGACTGATTTGTTTTAGGACTGACTGGTTTGGATCCCCTTGCAGTCCAAAGGATTCTCAAGAGTCTCTTCCAAAACCACAGTTTAAAAGCATCAATTCTTCAGCAGTCAGCTTTCTTTTTAGTCCAACTCTCACATCCATACATGACTACTGGAAAAAAAAAAAGCCTTGACTAGATGGACCTTTGTTGGCATAGTAATGTCTCTATTTTTTAATATACAGTCTAGGTTGATCATAGCTTTTCTTCCAAGAAGCCAGCGTCTTTTAATTTCATGGCTGCAGTCACCATCTGCAGTGATTTTGGAGCCCCCCAAAATAAAGTCTGTCACTGTTTCCACTTGTTTCCCCATCTATTTGCCATGAAGTGATGGGACTGGATGCCATGATCTTGGTTTTATGAATGCTGAGTTTTAAGTCAACTTTTTCACTCTCCACTTTCATCAAGAGGCTCTTTAGTTCTTCTTCGCTTTCTTCCATAAGGGTGGTGTCATCTGCATATCTGAGGTTACTGATATTTCTCCCAACAATCTTGATTCCATTTTGTTCTTCATCCAGCCCAGCTTTTGCATGATGTACACTACATGTAAGTTAAATAAGAAGGGTGACAATATACAGCCTTGATGTACTCCTTTCCCAATTTGGAACCAGTCTGCTGTTCCATGTTCAGTGCTAACTGTTGCTTATTCACCTGCATACAGATTTCTCAGGAGGCAGGTCAGGTGGTCTGGTATTCCCATCTTTTTAAGAATTTTCCACAGTTTGTTGTGATCCACATATTTAAAGGCTTTGGTGTAGTTAATGAAGCAAAAGTATATGTTTTTGTGGCACTCTCTTGCTTTTTCAATAATCCAAGGGATGTTGGGCAATTTGATCTCTGTTTCCTCTGCCTTTTCTAAATTCAGCTTGAACATCTTGAAGTTCACAGTTCACGTACTATTGAAGCCTGGCTTAGAGATTTTTGAGCATTTCTTTGCTAGAGTGTGAGATGAGTGCAATTATGCAGTAGTTTCAACATTCTTTGACATTGCCTCTTTGGGACTAGAATGAAAACTGACCTTTTCCAGCCCGGTGGCAACTGCTGTGTTTTCCAGATTTGATGGCATATTGAGTGCAGCACTTTCACATCATCATCTTTTAGAATTTGAAATTGCTCACCTGGAATTCCATCCATCAACTCCACTAGCTTTGTTTGTAGTGATGCTTCCTGAGGCCCACTTGACTTCAGATTCCAGGATGTCTGTCTCTAGGTGAGTGATCACACCATCATGTTTATCTGGGTCATGAAGATCTTTTTTGTATCAGATCAGATCAGATCAGATCAGTCGCTCAGTCATGTCCGACTCTTTGCGACCCCATGAAGCACAGCACGCCAGGCCTCCCTGTCCATCACCAACTCCCGGAGTTCACTGAGACTCACATCCATCGAGTTGGTGATGCCATCCAGCCATCTCATCCTCTGTCATTGCCTTCTCCTCCTGCCGCCAATCCCTCCCAGCATCAGAGTCTTTTCCAATGAGTCAACTCTTCGCATGAGGTGGCCAAAGTACTGGAGTTTCCCCTTTAGCATCATTCCTTCCAAAGAAATCCCAGGGCTGATCTCCTTGCAGTCCAAGGGACTCTCAAGAGTCTTCTCCAACACCACAGTTCAAAAGCATCAATTCTTCGGCACTCAGCCTTCTTCACAGTCCAACTCTCACATCCATACATGACCACAGGAAAAACCATAGCCTTGACTAGACGAACCTTTGTTGGCAAAGTAATGTCTCTGCTTTTTTGTATAGTTCTATGTATTCTGGCCACCTCTTAACATCTTCTGCTTCTGTTAGGTGCATAGTCTGCTTCTGTTAGGTTTATAAAGTGGGAAGGATTGAAAAAAAATTGCTAGATAGAGCATTAGCGATAGAAATCAAGTCAAGAATAGTTTTCTTGACTTTATTTCATGACACTATTGTTAAAAGTTATGTGTGTGTGTATGTTAGTTGCTCAGTCATGTCCGACTCTATGTGACCCCATGGACTACATGCTCCAGGCGCCTCTGTCCATGGAATTTTCCAGGCAAGAATACCGGAGCGGGTTGGCGTTCCCTTTTCCAGGAGATCTTCCTTACCCAGGGTTCTAATCTGGATCTTCTGCACTTCAGGCAGATTCTTTACAGATTCCCTTGAGCCACAAGGGAAGTGCCCTTCCCACCAAGTTACTTAATTACTGGGGGAAAATAAGTTATGACAACTTCTTCCAGGGGAAGAGCTAGGTAGTAAATATTTTTGGTATAGAACCTGTGTTGTCTCGATTATTCTGTTCAATTCTCAAGCTGTAATTTGAAAGTCAGTATAGGTAAATATACAAAGAACAGGGTGTAACTGTGTGCCAATAAAACTTTATTTTAAAAACAGGTGATATATGGTTTGACCCATGGGCCATGGTGTGCAGGTCTACAGTATACAGTAATTACCAACAGCACAGAAAAAAATGATCAAATGACCCTCAATTTTTTTTGACAGTTTCCTGTACCAGTGAAATAATATTCTGGCTGGGGTTGGGGGGTGAAGTTATTAAATTGTTGAATACTCCTTATTAATGTCTTCTGTTTTAAACTCAGAGCCTAGGTACACAGTTTATTTTCTTTCTAGTTCAATTTGTCTTTGGGGAAGGGACAGAAAAGTCTGTAGAGATGCTAATTAGCTTTCCAAAAGTGTTTCAATTCCTTTCAAATAACAAGTTTGGGAACTGAATAAATTTTGTCACAGAATAAGTTAAGTGTAAAAGATGGTATTCGAGGAACACTGGGGACAATTCTTTGAACACAGGATAAAAATTATTACTAGAAGTGCATTTTCTCTAAAAAGCAATAATCCCAAGCTCTTTATAATTTAGAGTCTTCAAGTTCCCTCAATTACCACACAGAATAAAGCTAAGGACATATAAAGACAAAAAAGGAGATAAAAATTTAGTTCAAACAACAAGGGTAAAGAGAAACAGATGGAAATTTCAAAAGTATCACTGCAAAGTGGATTATATTTTGTGTTTATAAAAGAATATATAGAAACTTTTCTTCCAGATAATGCAAGTTAAAATAACTTACTAGACTTTTATTTTCACAAAATAAATAAGAAATCAAGTGTGGTAATTGTAATTCAAAATTAATTCTCCTGACCTATTTTAAGATTTTTTCACTAAGCTCTTCTAAGTCAGAGTATTAATATATTTTTTATCATAAGCTCTTTTTCTTTTGTAACTAACCTCTAAGTCATAGTATTATTTTTGAACATAGCTGTATTAAGTTGTTAACTTCCGGGGTTTGTTTTAGTTGTATAAATATGTAATATACATACAAAACAAATACAGTATAAACAAAATTTTAAAAATTATTAAACCTTTGCCACTTGCAAGATTTTGGGGGTCAATTGTTTTATTTTAAGCTTGAGGTTTTAAAATTTGGTTCATTAAAAGTTCCTACTTGTGGGCTTTAGAAATGTAGATTTTTGAACAGTCGTTCCTCCAGGTGTTTCTGATCCAAGAGGAAATACTAAACTTTCCTAGATCCAAATGACTGAGTGAAAAAAAGCTTGCTCTTTCAATTCTGCTAATAGAATGTATTTTATTTCTACTTAGTTTTGATGCTTTAACAATGCTATTAATACTTGGATACCTGTTCTGTAGGAACTCTCTCCCAAAGAACTTCATATGTGTTAGGCAGTGATGAGCTTGGATTAAAATTAGTGTTCTGTTTTCTTATTTTAATATACATCAGTAATATTTTCATTTTAGACATTACAATTTATTTTGCACTGTTAAATATACATAATTTTAATCACTTAAGCTACATAGTTTAGGGTGAAAATGTAATGAATAAATGTAGTTTAAAGTAAAGAGACATAGTTGGTACTTCTCAAGGTATTTTTCACTTTGCTCACATAATCCTGCCATTTGTCTTCCCTTACCAGGAGAAGGTATGGTAAGTCCATATCTATCAATAATTACTTTAATTGTAGATACACTGGAGAATTGTAATTTCTCTAATCAAAGAGCACACTGTAGCTGAATGAATAAAAAAACAAGAACCAGCAGTATGTTACTTACAAGAGATTCACTTAAGCTTTAAGAACACACACCGACTGAACATAAAGCGGTGGAAAAAGATGTTCCAGGAAAATGGACAGTAATATAAAGCAGGGGAGCTAACTATGCTTGTATCGAACAAAATAGACTTTAAGCTCAAGACTGCACTAAGAGACAAAGAAAGTTTAATACAAGTCAGAGCCATTTTTCAAAGTATAAACAATAGACAACTTGTAGCTAGACTTACCAAGAAAAAAAGAGGAAACTAAAAATTCTAAAGGAAGAGGTGACTTTAAAACTAATACCACACAAATACAAGGAATCCCAAGAAACAACTATGAACAATTTTATCCCAACAAATGGGACAACTCAGAAAAATAGATAAATTTCCAGAAATATACAATCTAATAAGACTGAATCATGAAGACATAGATCTGAATAGATCAATTGCTAGGTAAGAAGTTGAATTAGTAACCAAAACACGTTCCAACAAAGAAAAATCTAGGACCAGATGGCTTCACTGGTGAATTCTACCAAACATTTAAAGAAGAATACATACTAATTCTTCCCAAACTTCTATAAAATAGAAGAGGAGAGAGAACTTCTCAATTCATTTTATGAGGCAAGCATTACCGTAATACCAAAGCCAGGCAGGGACGCTACATAAAAAGAAAATTATATTTAAAAACAGACCAATATTCCTGTGAGTGAAAAAAATTCATTAGCAATTTATATCAGCACACTAAATTCAATAATATATTGGAAATATTATATACCATAATCAAGTGGGATTTACTCCAGTGAAGAAATGATGGCTCAATTTTTAGAAAACAATACATTAAAAACCAAATGAACAAAATGAAGAATACAGATCATAAACATCTCAATGAACACAGAAAAAAGCATACGACAAACTTTAACATCCTTTCATGAAACAAGCTCTCAACAAACTGGGTGTGGAGGGAGAAATACTTCAACATAGGAAGACAATATATGACAAGCCCAAAGAGTGTGTTAACACCATACTCAACGGTAAAAAGCTAAAAGTTTTCCCTCAAAGACAAGGAACAAGGATGCCAATCTCAAAACTTTGACTCAATACAATGCTGAAAGTTGGCATTAAAAATAAATAGCATCCAAATCAGAAAGGAAGAAGTAAAACTATCTCTCTCAGCAGATGAAATGATACTGTACATAGAAAACCCCAAAGACAATAATAAAATTGTTAAAATAAATACTTTTAATAAATTTTCAGGCTAGAAGATAAATATATAAAAATTAGTTGGTTTTCTATACACCAAACTGTCAGAAAGAGAAATTAAGGTAATCCCATTTACAGTAATGTCAAAAGGAATAAAATACTTAGGAATAAATTTAACCAAAGAAGTACAAGATTTTTATACTGAAAACACTAAAGCATTGATGGAAAAAAAAAAAGTATGACACAAATAAATGATGCATGTGGAAGAATTAATATTGCTAAAATGTCCATACTACCACCCAAAGTAATCTATCGAGTCAATGCAATCTCCATAAAAGTTTCAATAAAATTTCTCTAAGAGAAAGAAAACACACCCTAATATTTTATGAAATCACAAAAAATGTGGAGTAACCAAAGAAATCTTAAAAAGAACAAAGCTAAAGACATCATACTTCCTGATATCAAACTATATAACAAAACCATCAAAACAGTATGGTACAGACAAAAAAAACAGGAGCATGGATGAAAGGAACAGAATATAGGCACAGAAATATAGTTATGTACATACGGTCAATTAATTTAGGATGAAGGAGCCCAGTACACATAATGGGGAGAGCACAGGCTCTTTGATAAATAGTGTTGAGAACACTGGATAGTCACATGCAAAGAATGAAACTGAACCTCTTCCTACAGCATACACAAACATCAACTCAAAATAGATTAAGGAGTTGAAATTAGGACCTGAATATAAAACCTCTAGAATAAAACATAGGAGGCAGCTCCTTGGCATTAGCCCTGGCAATTATTTTTTGACTCTAAGAACAAAAGCAACAAAAGCAAAAATAAACAAGTGGGACTACATCAAAATAAAAAGCCTCTTAACAGCAAAGGAAACCATCTATAAAATAAGAAGGCTAACTATGGAATGAAATAAAATATTTGCAAAACAAATATATTTTTTGAATCCCTTATCTGATAAGAAACTAACACAACTCAACCATAAAAAAATTACAAATGACAAGGGATCTGAATAGACATTTTCCCACAGAAGACATACCAATGGTCAACAGGTACATGAAAAGTACTCAAAACCACTAATCAGAGAAATGCAAATCAAGCCACAGTATGTTATCACCTCATACCTGTTAAGACAGACATTGATCAAAAAGATAAAAAGGAACAAATGCTGGCAAGAATGTAGGGGGGAGAAAAAAACACAGAACCCTTATACACTGTTGGTTGGTATGTAAATGGGTGCAGCCACTATGGAAAAGAATGTGGAGGTTTCTCAAGAAATTAAAAATACAACTGCCTTATGATTCAGTAATCCCACTTCTGGTTATATACATAAAGGAAAGAGGAACATTATCTTGAATACATGTGTATACTCCTGTGTTCACTGCAGCATTATTCACAATAGCCAAGGTAAGGAAACAATGGAAGTGTCTTCAATGGATGGATGGATGAAGAAAAGGGACTAGTTAGTGTTATTATTGGTGTCATAGTGGTCATTTTTCATTATAAAAAGATTGATTCCTTTTATAAACAAAGACATTCAGAAAATATATGCTAATCCAGAGGCACAATAAAAAACAATAAATTGTGTATCAATTATTAGCAGAAAATCTAATTCCTTACAAAGCCTACACCACTGGGGAAATATAAAACACTTCTGAGTGGACATTTAAACATTTTTTTTTTTTAATCTCAAAAGGAACTGGAAGGACTACAAATAAAGGACCAAAAAACTAAACAATATAGATACAGAAAAAAGTCCTCAAATGAGAAACAACTAAATATTAACAACAAAAGACAAAATATAAGCTTGCTAAATTTCCTGAAATATAGAACTGGACCTGGAACAACATACTGGTTCCAGATAGGAAAAGGAATATGTCAAGGCTATATACTGTCACCCTGCTTATTTAACTTATATGCAGAGTACATCATGAGAAACGCTGGGCTGGAAGAAGCATAAGCTGGAATCAAGATAGCCAGGAGAAATATCAATAACCTCAGATATGCAGATGACACCACCCTTTTCACAGAAAGTAAAGAACTAAAAAGCCTCTTGATGAAAGTAAAAGAGGAAAGTGAAAAAGTTGGCTTAAAGCTCAACATTCAGAAAACGAAGATCATGGCATCTGGTCCCATCACTTCATGGGAAATAGATGGAGAAACAGTGGAAACAGTGTCAGGCTTTATTTTGGGGGGCTCCAAAATCACTGCAGATGGTGACTGCAGCCATGAAATTAAAAGATGCTTACTCCTTGGAAGAAAAGTTATGACCAACCTAGATAGCATATTGAAAAGCAGAGACATTACATTACTTTGCCAACAAAGGTTCGTCTAGTCAAGGTTATGGTTTTTCTAGTGGTCATGTATGGATGTGAGAGCTGGACTATAAAGAAAGCTGAGCGCTGAAGAATTGATGCTTTTGAATTGTGGTGCTGGAGAAGACTCTTGAGAGTCCCTTGGACTGCAAGGAGATCCAACCAGTCCATCCTAAAGGAGATCAGTCCTGCGTGTTCATTGGAAGGACTGATGTTGAAGCTGAAGCTCCAATACTTTGGCCACCTGATGTGAAGAACTGACTCATTTGAAAAGACCCTGATGCTGGGAAAGATTGAGGGTAGGAGGAGAAGGGGACGACAGAGGATGAGATAGTTGGATGGCATCACCGACTCAATGGACATGGGTTTGGGTGGACTCTGGGAGTTGGTGTTGGACAGGGAGGCCTGGTGTGCTGTGGTTCAAGAGTTGGACACGACTGAGCGGCTGAACTAAACTGACTGATACACGCGCACACACACACACACACACACACACACGGTCATAATACATATATGATTTAGATGCACACACACAATGGAATATTATTCAGCCTTGGAACAAAAGGAAATCCTGCCATTTGTTGACAACGTTGATGAAGCGTGAGGTCATTATGGTAAGTAAATTAAATCAGACAAAAAAAAGACAATTCTTCATGTTAGCCTTTACTTGTAGAATCTTAAAAAAAAAATTGAACTCTTACAAACAGAAAGTATAAAAGTGGTTGCCAGGATCTGAGTGATGGAGGAAATAGAGGTTGATAAAAAGGGTAGAGACTTTCAGTTCTAGGATGAATAAGGTTTGAGGGTCAACTGTATACCATAATGGTGATTATAATAATTGATAATACTATATTGTATAGTTGAAATTGGTTAAGTGTAGTACTTAAATGTTGTCAACAAAAAGAAAAAAATATAAACATATGTGGTGGTGAATTTTGTTAATCATGTGAATAAGGGGAATCTTTTACAACGTATACGTATACCAATTATAATGTTGTACACATTAAATATCTTTGTCACTTATATTTACCTCAACTCTGAGAAATAAATACATGAAGTGGATTGTGGTATAAGTTGCAAAGTTATAAATTTACTATAAGTTAATAAATTGTACACTTAAGGCCACAGAACTTTGTGGTATGTAAATTATACCTCAATAAAGTTCTTTCTAAAATGTTAACCATTTACTCAGACAGTTATTAATGATACTCTCTATATCTAGATAGAACACAGATAAGCTTCAACTCCTTGGCACAAGTACTGGTACACAATTACATTGCCCTAGGTTTTTGCTTTCTGTGGGGTTTTGAGGGCTCATCATGGTGGCATCTTTGCTCTAGCTGGTTCTTCCTGCTATACTTGTATCAATGGAACAGGTCAAGTAGAACAGGCATTTCACTGACCTAAGGAAAAAGTGTGGAGAAGGCAATGGCAACCCACTCCAGTACTCTTGCCTGGAAAATCCCATGGACGGAGGAGTCTGGTAGGCTGCAGTCCATGGGGTCGCGTAGAGTCGGACACGACTGAGTGACTTCACTTTCACTTTTCACTTTCATGCATTGGAGAAGGAAATGGCAACCCACTCCAGTGTTCTTGCCTGGAGAATCCCAGGGGGAGCCTGGTGGGCTGCCGTCCATGGGATCGCACAGGGTCGGACACGACTGAAGCGACTTAGCAGCAGCAGCAGCAGCAAGGAAAAAGTAAAAATACCAGTCTCTAAGACTGGTCCCCATAGTTTGTTTTCTTGGTCTGAATGGGTTCCAGTATCTTATAGGGACTAGCAATTATTAATTCTGTCATAGTGATCATGATGCTAATCCATTACATTCTATCTAGAACCTGAATGCTTTTGTGCATTTGTTCTTTCATCAGTAATTTCCATGATGCAATAAGGAAGTCACAAGTATGTAACACACGGTATAGGGAATAAAATCAACAATATTGTCATAACTTTTTTTTTCTTTATTTTTAATTAGTTGGAGGATAATTGTTTTACAACATTGTCTTGGTCTCTGCTATACAACAACCTGAACCAGCGAATCACATGCTCTAAGTTTAGTTTGCTCACCTCCAGCTTCCCTACGCCAACAATCTCCAACCAGAACATACCTGAAGCTTTCCTCTCTTTACACTATACAATTTCTCATTCCCTTCTCTGACTTTGAGTCTCTGATGGTAACTGATTTCCTAGCTATGAACAAGTAACTTATTCATTTTCATTTAGGTGGTCTTCATTCATTTACACATCAGTTAAGTCTTCATATCATAAAAAAAAAATCTGATAGTAAGATAATTAACAATTTTGATAGCTCCTGCCATTAGATCAGATGAGAATATTGTGAGAATCGTTCTCACAATTCCCATCTCTTCCTCCTGAAGCAATATGCCTATTGTGGGTTTTTACAAACCTTAATATGAAAGGTCTTCCAACTGCTAATAGTGACTCCTTCATTTTAAGTTGCAATCCACATTGAAAACTTTTCCAGCAAATTTTGTGTCTTCTCCCTCAGACTCAATGTTATGACCTATATTTCCCACATAATGTTAGATATGCCTAGTTCATTTGAACCATATATCCAACATTAATTGTCACTTTTCTTAATAATTTCCCTTATCTCCTTGTACTTAACTCTCACATGATCACACTTCAATGTTGATGAACTTTCTTATGCATCTTTTATTTTGCTGTCATATTGTTTCTGGCTAGTATCCAATTATAAACTGCAAATTCCCAAAGGCAAAACAATTAAATTCCACTGTAATTTTGCAACAGAATATAGCACAAGACTGTACATGTTATGGATAATCATGCCTTATGGGAAATGGGATAATAAATGGGATAAAAAAAAAAAAAAACAAGAACCAAATGATCTTTGTTCTCTTTCTAGATCCTTAAATTAAAAAGCAAAGCTTCTCAGAGTTCTGAGATTTCTCTGGAACAACGATTCTCAAGATGTGGTCCTTGGACCATCATCATCTGAGAGCTTGTCAAAAATGAAAATTCTTGCCCCTTTCATCCACATATGAATCAGAGGGCAAGAATTTTAACATGGTGATTCTGAAGCATGCCAAAGTTTTGGAACCAGTATGGTATACTCTTAGTACTGCAAGTATGGTCCATGGAACCAGAAGTTTTGGCATCACTTGGTAGCTTGTCCAAAGTTCAGAATCTTAGGCCTCAACCCAAACCTGCCAGATAAGAATCTATATCCTAAATAAGAATCTGCTTGGGTGATTTGTTTGCATATGAAAGTTTGAGAAAAGTTTGTCTGGAGAATTTCACTGTGCAGAAATTATCAAGAAAAATCAACCACCCATTTTATTTTATTTTTGGTCCAAGAGGAGTATGTTACTAGCTCTGCTATTAAGAGTCAATCGTGCCCATCTCTTACTAACTAGGAGTTCACTGCCATCATGTCAAGAGTTTAAGATCAGTCATTATGTATTTACCCCACAAAAATCAGCAAATACTTCAAAAGTCAGAGCCTCCCACCCCTGTCCGCTGCTTTACCTGCATGCCAATGGTAAGACAGGTCATTTTATTAAATCTTAATCTAAAGTATGGTATATTTAGCTGACCAGGAACCAGAACTTTTTGAATCAAAACTTTATCCTCTTTTGAAAGCTTCTACTGGCTTATATAGCAGTATGATTTTAACAAAGGTTTTAATCTGTACTGTGGTTTCTTTCTGTTAAAAGAAAAATTTCCAAGTTTGATTCTATAGTTATTGAGAGGGTTAATAAATTCACAGTGGAGCTCAAGTTTTGATACTTTAGTAGGAAAATTGCAACCCAAGGTCAAAGCAATATGTTATAATATTAATGGAATTATTGAATAATTCCAAGAAAATATGAATGGCATTTTAGTAACTACATTCAGCAACATTATACCAATCATATTATTATGAATTATTCAGTTGTGTGAGACTAACCATTCTCCTTTCTTCACTATTAATCAGATGAAGGAACATTACTGTGACCTTGGTTAGTTGTGGTGGGATTTGCACCTTTTAGAAAGAGTAAAATGAAACTAGCTAGAGCTGATTACTATTTTTCTATATTAGCAATTTTTATTAAAATAGACTTTCTGATGTATAGAATTTCATGTCCATAACCTTAATACTGTGCTTTAAAAGAATCTTCTTTGTGAGGTATGTTCAACAACAGAATGCTATCAGAAATATAAAAGCCTGTTAAAGCTAGAAAGAGATTTACAGTCACAAGACATGAATAAAGCATCTGCCAGAAAACAAAACAGAGAGATCAAACTTCCTAAGAAGCTTAGACTAATAGACCCAAGAGTTTTCCCTGGGCTTCTCATGTGATTGTAAGACGTGAGAATAGAGACAGTTGATAAATGTTTTCAAGATTTACTGTTTTCAGTGGTTCACTGTCAGTGGTTATTCTTTCTTTCTGCAGGGAGAATATGATACATAGCTTATGAAGAAGGACTGTGGTCAATTTCATAATTTCTGACATACTAATAAAAGTATAACAAAGTATTCTATGAATTTTTTGCGTAGCAAGTTTTCCGGATACTCATGTGTTAACCTAGTGGATGGCATTGCCACCTATGTTTTGTGAAGCAGAAAAAAATTGTATTAAGGGGCTATTCACACTAAACCTCCTGACTTTACAAACAGAAACACAAGAGTGTACTTCAATAACTGCCCTAGATTTAAAACTAATGTTTCTTTACTATTTACATTGTTGTTGTTCAGTCGCTAAGTCATGTCCAACTCTTTGGGACCCCATGAGCTGCAGCACGCCAGGTTTCCCTGGCCTTCACTATCTCCCTGAGTTTGCTCAAACTCATGTCCATTGAGCTGATGATGCCATCCAACCACCTCATCCTCTGTCACCCTCTTCTCCTTTTGCCCTCAATCTTTCCCAGCATCAGGGTCTTCTCCAATGAGCCAGTCCTTTGCATCAGGTGGCCAAATAGTGGAGCTTCAGCTTCAGTACCAGTCCTTCCAATGAATATTTAAGGTTGATTTCCTTTAGAATTGACTGGTTTTTATTAATATTCTACTTCCAAAATATTTCATTTATAATAAACTACAGATTACCCAAAAAGCATAGATAATGCATTGTAATGATGTAGTTATTTTCATGCTCTATAACATGATATAGGAACAAAGATAATACCTGAAAATGTTGAGTTCATCTGCTCTTTTCAATAATTAAAGGGTCTTTTAAAGGTGAGATTTAGTCAAGACAAAATGATTACTTCAGAAGACAGTGCTCAAACAATAGTTTTCTTTTTATAGAGTCTTTATCTCTCAATACAGTTGTCCGCATCACAGAAAAATCATCTTACTTTTCAGATAGGAAAATAATGAGGTCAAGGACAGTGCCACATAACTGGCACAAGACGGTGGATTAATTCTCATCTGAAATATTTTCACTAAGTGGCATTGTAAGCCAACAAAAACAGTAATTTTCTGTTTTTGTTTTGTCTTACTTCGAGTACACCATAATGTAACAGAAGTTTCACTTGAAAGAATTATATTTAATTTGGGAGGAAACCGCTATTATAAGACCATGTGAAAACGCAGGTTAGAATAAATTAATACTTTTGGGAAGATAAGGGCTGTTTTATTTACTTTTTCTTTGATATTCATGCAACATTTCAGTGGTTCACATTTTGAAAATTATAGAAAATACACTGTCAATAAGGACACTTTCAGCTGTAAGTTTATAAGCTAGTGTCTCAAAATATTGAAGACTCAGTGTAATTCTGTTCTATTACTGCTGTAAAACATAATTACAAATTCAGTACCTTTTTAAAAAATCAGTTATCTCAGTTTCTGTGGGTCAGAAGTCCAGGAAAATCAGATACTGTTCAGAATCTCACAAGGTGTCAGATGTTTCTTTCTTGAGGCTCTAGGTGAGAATTCCTTCCTTGGTTATTTGAGTTGTGGGCAGCATTCAGATCGCTGTGGTTGGAGGAATGAGGTGGTCATTTCCCTGCTGGCTGTCACCTCAGGGTCAGTTGTAGCTTACAGCAACTATTCATAATCCCTGGCCTGTGGTCCCTTCTCCATCTTTAAAGCCAGCAACACCCAGTTGAGTCAGTCTTGCGCTTTGAGACTCTCCTGCCTCTCCTTCTATTTTATCTCTGCAACCTGTACTCTTGCTTTCTACTTTTATGGGCCCACATAATTACATTTGGCCCACTGGACAGTCCAGAGCACTAACTGTATTTTAAGGTAGAAATAACTTTAATTCCATATGCAAAATCACCTTTCCATATAATGTAACATATACAGGCATAACATGAAGGGATAAAGGATATGAAGGCCAAAATTATACCTATCATATTCACAGTTCATAATAAGTGAAGCAAAAACCAAAAGAAAACATGCTAAGTATCTCTGGGTGATGAAAATTAACAAGAAAATCTTTATGAAAATGTATTATGAAATATTAATTTTAGTGACTAAGAAAGTAATATGAATTTCCCAACAAAATATTTTCATCTAATCACACAAAGTATATGGTGTGGGGAAAAAAAAAATAAGAACTCTTCCAGGGGAGAAATACTGATGATACATACATTTACAGTCAATGCACTTTGGACAGTAACTGCCTTCTAAAAGAGTGAAACACAAATAAACATTATAGTAGTAAGTGGATGTTGCTAAGTTGCTGCTAAGTCGCTTCAGTCGTGTCCGACTCTGTGCGACCCCATAGACGCCAGCCCACCAGGCTCCCCTGTCCCTGGGATTCTCCAGGCAAGAACACTGGAGTGGGTTGCCATTTCCTTCTCCAGTGCATGAAAGTGAAAAGTGAAAGTGAAGTTGCTCAGTCGTGTCTGACTCTTTGCGACCCCATAGACTGCAGCCTACCAGACTCCTCCGTCCATGGGATTTTCCAGGCAAGAGTACTGGAGTGGGTTGCCATTGCCTTCTCCGTTAGTAAGTGGATAATGCTTGTTAAACACATTTGGAAGTGACTCAGTTACTTTTCTATCTTATTTTCCATTTAACATAATGTTAGATAAAGAGGATTGACATGCCAATATCTTGTTTCTTTGTATCTTAAAATTTTTTAAGCAAACCACTGATTTCCACTTTTTAGAGAAAATTAAGTAGGTGGAGTTTCCCTCCCATCTTAAAGAATCATCGATTTTGCTGATATAATTGGCACCCTTATCCCATCTTACAATAGCTCTACAGTAATGATGCCCTGTGCATTCTGCAATTCAGAAACTACAAATCTATTGACCCTTTAATAGAAAATAAATTAAGCATCTGCATTCAAATCTCAGTAGGTGAACAACGCAGTCCTCTTGTTAAAATTCATGAACATAAGAAAGAACCAGATATTTTAAGTTATAAGGGACTAGAAGAAAACAGTTTTAATAGCCTTCCCCAAGCCATGGCCAAGAAACATTGCTACACATTTCATCAAGTTATTTCATATTCATCTTTTATATATATTTCCAAGTTTGTTTTAGCCAATCTAATGTTTCAGTGCTGAGCTAAATTCTCTATACCCAGAAATACCACTTATAATTACATAAATACATTCAAATTCTAAGCAGTAATAGGTGATATCAAGAAATCTTAAATTCTAAAAAAATCATCACCCTTAAATTTTAAAATAATGATTTAATGATTCTAGAGCGATGGAGAAGCCTTCTGGAAAAGTATTTACTAAAGTAGTGTTAAAGAAGAACCTGCCTGAAAACACATATTTGATAATGCCTAATGGACTATCAAGAAAGCTGAGCATCAAAGAATGATGCTTTTGAACTGTGGTGTTGAAGAAGACTCTTGCGAGTCCCGTGGACTGCAAGGAGATTCAACCAGTCCATTCTAAAGGAGATCAGTCCTGGGTGTTCACTGGAAGGACTGTTGAAGCTGAAACTCCAATACTTTGGCCACCTGATACGAAGAGCTGACTCATTTGAAAAGATCTTGATGCTGGGAAAGACTGAAGGCAGGAGGAGAAGGGAACAGAGGATGAGATGGTTGGATGGCATCACTGATTCAATGGACATGAGTTGGGTAAACTCTGAAAGATGGTGATGGACAGGGAGCCCTGGCGTGCTGCAGTCCATGGAGTCACAAAGAGTTGGACACTGCTGAGCAACTGAATTGAACTGAATGAATATCAGACTACATAGGTTTATTAAACACTTGTTGATTTTCTTTAATAGAATCAGAGTTAGCATTTGAGAGTATACCATAAATCTTTTTCTGGCCTTTAGCAGAGTACTTATTTTGGTATCTTGTGAAATTATACTATAAAAATCAATTCTAATTACTACATATAATACAACACAGGCAAAAGATAGGGAAATGAAATGTTAATGGTAAGTGATTATGCATTAAACTGCAAGGATTTTTATGATGAGAAGTTCTGAGATTTGATGCTATCACTACTCTTAATTCATTTTTATTGAAGTTCATTGAGCAAATAGCTTAAGACCCATAATGCAGTTTTCCTGGCATAGTTTGTGGTACTGATATCCAGTTTTATTCATTCAGGCTTCACTTACTTTGTGCACATTTGATTCAGTGGACTATATTGGGTGTGCATACGTGTTAAGTCATTTCAGTCATGTCCGACTCTTTGTGACCCTATGGACTATAGCTTGCCAGGCTCCTCTGTCCATGGGATTCTCCAGGATACTGGAGTGGGTTGCCATTCCCTTCTCCAGGGGATCTTCCTAACCAAAGGATGAAACCCGTATCTCTTTCATCTAGCCTGCATTCGCAGGCAGATTCTTTACCACTAGCGCCACCTGGGAAACTCCTATTATATGGGGTACCAAAGGAAATACAGCAACAAGACAACATTAGAAAGAGCTCTAAAGATGCAATGATAATATGACAGTTATTACATTAGAATCTAATAATCAACTGTCTTACATTTTTACTCACTGTCATCTTTGTGAGGGCTGAGATTTTATCTTTCTTATCGTGACATCACCCCAGGCTCTCCTAGTGCTTTGCAAACAGTTAAGTGTTCAACAAATATTATCTTGATGTGTTTGGTCTATGAATGAGTTCAAATTTTATGTGGACAAATATCACTGAGATGGTGCACAGGGAAAGAGAAGTCAGTGCATAAAGTTCATGCCTGACTACAACACCTAAAGACAGTTTTTCTTCTCATACATGAAGAACATTAACTGAAAGCCAATAATTACTCTTCTCCCTGGAAAACTAAAGGGAGTCCTCAGTTCAAAAATATGTATGCCTGGCTTTAGTTAATTAGTCTGACTCCAGCTTTTCAAAGGAATATAAAGTTGATACCTAGCATTTTAAAGTAATTTAAATAATAATTAACTCATAAGCTATTTGTTACTCTTACAAACTTCATAATTCAGGATTTTATTTAATTTTTACCAGTTTGTTTCTGAGGTTATGAGTACAGTTTCCAGTTCACTGGTGATAATAAAAGGTCTTTAGTAACTGAATGCTTTACTGCTTACCATTCCCACAAATATAACTGATTTATCCATCCTAAAAAGGGTCTTGGAAGCCCTTTCACATACACTGCCCTCATTTCCATCACTGAGGAAAATCCAATGTTTGCTATTTTTCATATTTCATTCCAGGTCACAAAGACACTAGAGAAACTTTGTTTTTTTAAATTGCCTTACAAGTTAAGAAGGAAATGGAAAACCTTTGTAATTATGCAAGTAAACAGGATATACATCCAGAATTTAAGGGTCCTAGGGTGGAAGTAAAAAATGAAAAAATAATTTTAAAATAAAAAATGACACGATCACTAATCTGTTATATAGTGAGTACAAAGTACCTCTTATCAACCTCAGATTTTGTCATTGATATTATGAGAAAGGTAAAAAGTGACAAGAATTTGAACAAAGTAAAATGCTTTAGCTGCTGAAAATATCAATAAGCATATCCATTAGAATGTCATTGCTTTACAGAGAAATTTTGTGGCAACAGAACGCCAACTATGTAAATGAGCCAATGACCTTCTAAACATTACTTTTAGTGAATGCACCAGGGTGATTAAAATTAAATATGGTTTAAGTGTGATAGTGATGAATTTGTTTGTAAATTTACAGGATATGGGACAGATTAAGTCTCACAGCTATGAAGCTATCACTCTCTATTGTTTTAGAAGCAGATAGTCTAACGTTACCAACTCTGCACTTGGGAGTTTTCTGATTAATGTGGTCGGTTTTCATCTTTTTCCATTTTGTATTTGGTTGTTTCTTCGTATGCATTACCAGTATAGATGCGACATGTAGCAACAAATCAAATGGATTATTAATATAGCTGTTCTGTCTGAAATGAGTGTAAAATGATGATTCAATACAGAGAAGTTCAAACTATGCGTTGAAGTAAAATAAATCTAGGCAATAATAATGCTGAAAGTATACCAAGTAAACTGCAAATCAAATATTTTTGCAACATGTCAATTCCCAAATCCTCTGTCGAACTTTTCAAACCACAAAATTGTATTTGTGTGATATGTGCACTAGTCTTGAAGCACTAATGCCAATGTCTGAATAATAATACTATCCGAGTTTCAATCAAAAAATGAAATTTGTGTTGATGCCTGGGTGACATTTTTTTCTTAGGTGTAGTGCTGAATGCTCTAGATGTACAAAAGAAAGTAATCCTCTGTCTTCTTTTCTGACAAATATTTAATAGAACAGCAATAGCTGTAATAAGTGTGGGTGGCCTTAACTTTCAATTGCAATGTCAGATAAAACACTCAAATCCAAGTCTATCTGTTCAGACACTCCGTTTTTTAAAAATGAAACCAGAATTGCCCTTATAAAATACTGTTTTAACATCTATTAGTGCACTTAAGATGTGAAGAATTTCAGGAAAAAAAACTTAATGATGCAATAATGCTAACTTTATTGAGGCCTGCTATTACTCATGTTTGCCTGTGTTAATGAAAGTTATTCATGAGGCACTCATTCCTACAGGGTACTAAACCACTAGTCAAATAAATTACAAATTAAAAATGTTAAGTGGAATATTCATCCAATTATAGGGAGACAATAAGGGAGAAAACCAGAATTAGAGTAGAGAGCATCTTTCTTTTACATATATTGTTTTTAAATAATAGTTGCAGAGCTTTATTTGCTGTCTTTTACAATACATTGATATCTTTTACTCATATAATATACTTTGCTTTATATTATTACTCCTCTGGGAATACATGGTTTAATTGTTCCCTATTCTCACAGACTCAACTGGAAAAGGAAAGAGAGACATTAAACTTATAGGAACACTGCTATATAAGTCTATTTAGGATCAATGCTAAATCCTTTATTAGCAAGATGAAAATATATTTCCAAAATCAATGTTGAATCTCAAGAGTAGAAATATGCCATAATATCACAATCTCTGAACATGATGTCCTCTACAATTTACTAAAATTAGGAAAATATTTGAAAATCAGGTTCATGCCTTGTTCTAGTCAGACATAACCTAAGGCCAGTTTTGTGTTTCTAGCACATTTCTTCAGGAAACACTAAGTACTTAACTACAGGAACTATAGACTTAGTACAGTGCTACCCACCAGAGAGCAAAAGATGAATGAGTCCATATCCTAGTAAACCCTATAGGGTATCATTGCAGAATACTACCCATGTAGTCATCTGAATTTCAGTTTTCACAAGCCAGATTTCCAATTTTCAAATTTACAAGCTTAATAAAATACCTCTCAGCTCTTTTATTTTATATCTTCTATTTCTCTCCTAGTCACGCACATGCTTTCCTCTACTATCGTGAACATATGGAGAGTAACTATAAGCATTGTTTTGTCATCACTGTCTACTAGGTCCACCAAATTTTTCAGTCTGGTGCCATTTTTATTTATTTATCTCCTAAATGTGGATGACATTTTCATTTCTTTGCCTACCAGAGTACTTGTGATTGTCACTGCGTATTTTACAATCTTAGTTGCTGCATTTTCATGTGTTTTTTAAAGTGTTGACCTTCGTTCTGGCATGCAAATGATTTGAAAATAGTTAAATGCTTTCAAGGCTTGCTTTTAAGTTTCATAAAGGCAACTCAAAAACAGCTTTCATCTAGGGCCAACTTAACCCCACTGATAAGAGAACCTTCTGACAATTCTACCAAATAACCTGTATGTTATAAGATTTCCATTCTGGTTGGTGGGAACAGGACCTATTCCAATGTTTTTCTCTTAGTTTTTGGGTAATTTTCTCTTCTGCTTTTGTAATCAGCACCAAAACAAAGACTTGAGGGTCACTCTCTTCATAGGGCTTTCTCTCTCTCCTTCCATCTCTCTCATCCTCCATCTTCTCTGATATTTGTTTCACAAATTCTAGCCATCTTGGCCTTCAGGAACTCTGGCTTCTGCTTTCTCAACTCACTGATACTTCTGAGGTCTGTTTACTTCCCTTTCCTATACAGCGGCCTGGGAAAGCTAAGCAGTGAGCTGAGGTGCCTGTAGTTCTTTGTCCATTTCCCTTCCCTTTGCTTTTATTTCCAATGTATGAAAATCATTGTCTGATCTACATCATCTCTTTTTCGAGTTGTTTAAGACATGAAGCTAAACTTGATTCCTGTTACATTGTTTTGGACAGAAATAGAAGGATATCTGAGATCTTTGTGTCTGCATTAAAGGGATATTGGTCAAAACCTAAGACAAGAGTCAGCTACTTTTAGCAAACACAGCTTGTTTAACATGAAGAGCAATGTATGAATTGAGAAATGGATATTCAATCCTATGGAAAATGCTTTCTGTGACATCTCAACATCTGACACTTGCACTCGGGTTCCTGGTGATGACAGAAATCAAAGACCAACAAAACCCACCCTTTCTCCTCTGTTGGGATAAATTATGTACTTGAATTTTAAAAGGCAGAAGAATTGTTAGTGACTGTGCTGAGAAAACAAGGCTATGTAAGCCTCTTTTATAACTAAAATTAATGACTGAAATTGTCTTGGCCAATTTCTCTCTGTTAACAGAGCTAAATCTCCTTGTCCTGGTCAGTCACTAATCTTTGCCTCTCTTGATAGAGACTAAGAAGAACCAGTAACAGTCTTTGTGGTCATATTTTAACACCACCAAATGATCTTTTGATTCTTATTCATGTGTTTTATCTTTACTGTTTCCACATTTCCACAAATTTGTCTCTATCTTCTAATTTTCTTCAGTACAATAACAATATCCACTCTATAAGCTTTCTTATTTATGGACTGAATGCAGTTTTTTATAAAGCAATCTTTGCAATCTAATAAAAATTAGAGAACAACCACAAATGCTTACACAAACTCACCTATACATCTATAAGAGCAATGTGAGTTACAGCAAGGTATAAAACTTTCACTGAGTGAGAAGATAAAGTAGTAGAAGATTGTTTCGTTCTTCTACATTACCTCTCCCTAAGTTTAAGGGTTAGTAGTACAGTAATAATTATTTTTTATTATCTCAATATTATGGTCGAGGAACTTGCCTCTAAAAAGATTGAGAATAAGGACTATAGCAAAAATGCAACACTTGAATTTAAACTTCTGTGTCTTGTATTTACACAAATTTATCCATATAGATCACCAGCTGTTTAAGGTATCGCCCAAGTCAGACATAGGAATGTCAAGCAGAACTCTGAGAAATATCACTTTACTTGCCAGCAACTCTACTAATGGATTATTAGATATAATTCTAAAATCTGTTTAGATTTGTTGAGCCAGGTCTTTGTCTTCAGTTTATTGATAAATGATCAGCATCCTCATTCTGCACAGGGACACTTTCCACTCCTAAAAGCCAAGAATATTATCCTATTCTTGGACTGTCTACATCTCATTTTTTACAGGTTATATTGTGGTTGAACTCGGAAGCTATCCACAAAGCCACAAACTTCAGTCCCATGAGACACAAATTTATTAGTAAGTTGTCTTTGGGGAGCAAAGAAACTATTCTCACTCTCTCAGCTCATGTGATTTCATAAATATGACAGCTTTCTTCACCTATAGGTCACCCTGATCAAAATCTTGATCCATAATCTTAAGCAGATATGCAGAATTTAGAATCTAACTACTCTGTTTTTGTAGAAGGAGCCTGAAACTCACAGAGAAATTAAATGTTTGGCTTCTATGGTTAAGCCAGCATTGTAATTTGCCCTGATAGGACTCAAGTTTGAGTCTTCCTGATCACAAGGCTTAATTAAAGTTTTCCTATCACCCTAAATATTGCAAGTTAAGGCCTACAGACTTTTGTGACCAAGGGTTTTCTTTCTTTGTTGTTCTTTTCTGTGTGCTTATTCTTTCATTAATTTGCATTATCAAATGCTATTTTATAAAAATAATTTTTAATTTATAAATAATTTATATAATTTTATCAATAAAATTACTGCTAAAAATCCAGGTTTATTGCTTCCCTGGATTAAATGGTAGACTCAGTGACAGCGCCTAAACTCCCACATGCCGATCATTTGCTAGATGAGAAGGAACATGATGGAACATGACAGAAAGACCATAAGCTTCTTGGTTCCCTCCATTTTATGTTGCCTTCCCAAAACTGAGGCTAACTGAATCTTTGTTATTTATGTCAAGTTCACATTACCTATTTGTCTAACTCATCTGTTCTTACAGACATTCATGTTTGTGACCTTTGTAATGCACACTACTTACCTGCTTCCTGCACTTCGGTGCTGATGGTATTCTGGATCAGATTATAAATAATTGCTTTACTCTATCTTCTCTATAACCTGGCATTTTCATTCTCCGGTTCTTTAGGCCGAACACAACCGAGCCGTTGTTGACTCTCTTTCACTCACATCTATATCCAATCCACCAAGAAATCTATTCAGTTCTTCAACATATATCTAAAATAAAATAACTTCCTACCATATTCACCAGGGAGGGTCTGGCCCGAGACACGATAATCTCCAACTGGGGATATGTAAATAACTACCTAATTGGTCTCCCTCTCCCTGGTTTCATGTTTTCTCCCCTAGAGCCACATGTTGTCACAGTAATGCTCAAAACCCCCCAGAACATTCCATTTCACTCTAAGTAAATGCTGAAGAATTTAAGGATCACCTGCTCTGGCTCCTCCTCTCCTTCCCTCATCAGCTCTGACTTTATCCCCCAATTTTTTCTCTGGTTCATTCTCCTCTAACCACCCTGGGACTCTTTGCTGTTTTGGTCATATTATCTCATAAGTATGTGTATTATCAATGTCTATTTATAAAAAAATTGATTAAAGAATGAATCAATTAAACAATATACAAGGACTGTGCTAGATGTTTTGATCACCTATGACTTTGGGATTTTGTTTACTGTGAGAGAAGCAAAAGCGATCAGAGAGCTGAATAGCAATTTTTTTTTTTTTTTTAGAAATTATCACTGGTATATATGTTCACCAATCTATAGAATGATAATATAAAGGTCAGTTCTTGGATGCTTAAGGAAAATATGATGTGTGTTTTCAGTAAAGAAGGTATGAGGAATGAAATTACATTTTATGAGGGTAAAAGGAAGTAGGTCTGACTTACAGGTGGCTGTTGCAGGATGGGAGAACAAAGTAATGGGTACAGAAAGTGATAAGAAGGTTTGACAGAAACTGTACCTCAAGGGAAGAGTTTTGTGCATAAATACAAGTTTTCTTGAGATGCTGAGCTGCCTTTGATAATGGATTGTAAGTTTCTTTACCTCTGAAGTGATCTGTTCTATGTTAACCTTTGAAATCCTCTTTGTTACTTTGGCTAAGTGAATATATTGTTTCACAGTCATCTCTAAAAAAAATAAAAAAATAAAATAGGGCTGAGGTTTTGCCTCATAGGAATGATGATGGGAAAGGAGAAAGGAACTGGTGTCTTTAGTGGAGTGATCAATAAGAGACAATGTGAATCTAAGCCAAATTATGAGGAATTGAGGGCCTAGAGACATCTGCTGCTGCTGCTAAGTTGCTTCAGTCGTGTCCAACTCTGTGCGACCCCATAGACGGCAGCCCACCAGGTTCCCCCGTCCCTGGGATTCTCCAGGCAAGAACACTGGAGTGGGTTGCCATTTCCTTCTCCAATGCATGACAGTGAAAAGTGAAAGTGAAGTCTCTCAGTAGTGTCCGACTGTTAGCAACCCTATGGACTGCAGTCTACCAGGCTCCTCCTTCCATGGGATTTTCCAGGCAAGAGTACTGGAGTGGGGTGCCATTGAGACATCTAGCAGCAGTCAAATAAGTATTGATATAAAGAAGGAGAGTATAGTTCCTAAGTAGGTGCCTGAAGTGAATGGACAGTCAGGGGCTGTTGCAAGTGAGAACAAGGAACGGAGAAGTCAGGATGTTGAACTAATCAGCTATGGTGAAGATCCGTGAAGATCGCTCAGACGTGTCGGACTCTTTGCGACCCCATGGACTGTAGCCTACCAGGCTCCTCTATCCATGGGATTTTCCAGGCAATAGTACTGGAGTGGATTGCCATTTCCTTCTCCAGGGACCTTCCCGACCCAGGGATCGAACCCAGGTCTCCCACATTGTAGACAGACGCTTAAGTGTCTGAGCCACCAGGGAAGTCAATCAGCTAAGTGGGTATGAAATAATCCAGTTAGAAAAAGAAATTGTTTAAGAAGAAGACAGTAATGCAGGTACTATCATCTTTAACAAAGAAGGAAAATGAGGAGGATGGTATGCCTGTAAAAAGAGGTCCACATAATACAATTTGATGGCAAATACCTCAAAGGGGCTCAGCAGTCTGTAAGTGCTGTGAGAAGCAGGGGTGCACCCCTTCTCCAGGGTGGGACAGCTCTTCTCCAGGGTGGGAGTGAGCAAGGCAAAGGGCAAAGAACATGAGAGGCTACAGGGACGCAGGGTCCATAGGTGTCAATATCACAGATTCAGAGGACATTTCTTTAGATTACTTCAAATATAATAAGGTGATGAAGCTGTTATTTTTATAGCTTCATAAAAATAGACTGAAATAGTTTCTTCATTGAACTTTTGATTTTGAACTTTTGATATTTATTTTTCAGTCTTCAAAATCAAGTCATGTTGCATACAAACCACAAAATATTCTAGAGCACTTAAGTTTTCAAGGTGAATAACTTCTCTCCAAATATATTAAATACATATATATATATATAAATATATACACATACAGATGATGATTTAATCAGTAGCATGTCAATTTTAAGAACATTAAATGCTATAGAACCAGAGATAATCTGAGCTGCTGCTGCTGCTGCTAAGTCGCTTCAGTTGTGTCCGACTCTGTGCGACCCCATAGATGGCAGCCCACCAGGCTCCCCCATCCCTGGGATTCTCCAGGCAAGAACACCGGAGCAGGTTGCCATTTCCTTCTCCAATGCATGAAAGTGAAAAGTGAAAGTGAAGTCGCTAAGTCATGTCCGACGCTTAGCAACCCCATGGACTGCAGCCTACCAGGCTCCTCCATTCATGGGATTTTCCAGGCAGGAGTACTGGAGTGGGGTGCCATTGCCTTCTCCTAATCTGAGCTAATGTTGATAAAAATTTATTTCTCTTAACTACTTTCCATAAAGGTAATTCAAATGTAGGGCATTTAGTTCCATGTCCATTAGTCAATTCTACTGTCCTCTTTCTTGGCAACTGAATATCACTTTTCTCTATTATATACAATGCTCTTCAGCATCCAAAGGTAATTTCCAGGTAGGACCTTTGCACAGGTGCTGTTTATGTCTGCAGTGCTCGTCCCTTGATTCCCATATGACTGACTCCTTGAGACTCAGATCTCAGTTTATATCCCAGAGATAGGATGCTCTGACTCCACATAACACAGCACTAGCCCATTCCTTCATTACATTACTATACACACATTTAAATCTTAATATCTAGCTTTATCTTTATTTTTGCTTATATGTTATCTCATTCATTAAAAGGATCACCAGCATTATTGCCTAGAATAGTATCTGATACATAGTAAATTCTATATAATGTTAGATGATTTTAAGAATAAGTTTTAAATAATAGGAATCTGAAATTGTACAAAATGGGCTCTAGTCCCTTTTCTACTATTGCTTACTCAAATTTATTACCTAGATCATTTCTCTATTTGAAATTCTAACTGATAAAGGGGAAAAAGTATTTTAAAATCCTGATAAAATACTTCGAGATATTTTTAAGGCAAAAGCTGTATATATATCTTAGCTGTATTACTATGGTCATAATCAACAGGAAGTGACAAGGAGAATCCATAATTTAATACAAAATAGCATGATTCCTTAGTGAAAATTATGTCAACAAAATTTATGATCAGAATTATCTGTCAAATTATTAAACAAAAGTTTTACTGGCTACCAGTTCAGGGCATGTGTAACTTTATAATCATCATATATTATGTTTTGACAAGGTCAAATCTAAAACAAATATTAAAATGTGGATAATGAGTTACTGAGAGAATGCACAGAAGGAGACAAATCTGTTTATGAACTTTATTCTTTTGATCATTAGGCATATAATGAGTTCTAAAAAAATTTACTGTTCCAAGATGTGTACATTTAGATTCAAAACAGCTAAAGACTTCCAACTGTGTGTGGTGTTAAGTGTGTGTGTACATTTTTATTAATCCTTTCATGTAAAATATACATTTTAATATCAAAATGCATTAATGGATAGTAGGTTGGTTACAATAGAGAATCACTGAGTGCCAGACGTTTAGTGTCCTAGCTAATGGAGTCAGTGTTTATCCATACCCAAAAAGCCATTAAAACTATGTTCATTATTGAATTTTGATCCACACAAATCACTAGAATAACCATAAGCCTCTGTGCATTATATATAGATAGATATTTATATAAATATATATCTTGATCATCTGTTTATGCACAGACTGCTAAATATTCAATTATTTTCAATAAATTTTGTACTATGAATATTACCCAAAACAAAATTTACAACCAACCAAATGGTTCCTCCTTAATCCCATCCATCTGCCTTACAATCTAAGACAGTCTGAGAATCTACATTGCCATGCTTATCCTTTCTATTTTATTAATTTTTATATGCACATGTACTTTGTATATAGATCTTAACAAGCATATTTGCTTATATTTCAGATATATCATGTATTAATATTCCACAGAATCACGTATATGCATTTCATCAATTTGACTATCTGTACCAATGCCACACTATTTTCATAATCACAATTTACAAGTCTTATTTGATTTAGTAAGTTATCTTCTTGCTGATCTGAGTCCACTATTCTTTGTCCTTTACACTTCCACATTGATTGCAAAATCATACTGAATCTCATAAAAAAATACTTTTGGAATCTTATTTCAGTAACACTGATCAATTTAGGCAGATACAACATTTCGCAGTATCAACATTTCACACTATTATCTTCCTGTTGATTAATATGATACATCTTGGTTTAGTCTTCATTTTTATAATTTTATCTGTATATTTACATCATACATCTATTCTTAAATGGGGCTTCCCAGGTGGTGCTAGCAGTAAAGAACCTGCTTGCCAATGCAGGAGATTTAAGAGACCAGGGTTCAATCCCTGGGTCAGAAAGATTCCCTGGAGGAGGAAATGTTAACCTATTCCAGTATTCTTGCCTAGAGAATCCCATGGACAGAGGAGCCTAATGGGTTACAGTCCACCAGGGAGCACAGAGTCGGACATGACTGAAGTGACTTAACATGCCTATCCACACATTCTGAAATACTTGATGTCATCTTAAACAAGTTTAAATGTTTTCTTCTTTAATTAAATTTGTCAGTTTCCTGCTTTTATAGAAATGCAATGGGCTTTTCCATATTTAAAAATCTTTATATAACACCATTTATCTAGCATCTTTTCAAATCTTCTATCATATCAAACAATTTATAGGTGAATTATTTTGTGTTTTCTATGCAGATGATAACATAGAAAAGTCAATTGCATTTCTAATATACTTTATCTTGTAATTATTTTTTTTTTAATTAACTGGGGTAGGAACTCCAAAACCATGTTGAATAGAAATGGTGACAGTTGATTAACTTTCTTTTGCTATTAAAGGACTGCTTCTAATATTTTAACATTTAATATGTTCTAGATTTTAAATAAATTTACTCTGAGGGAGTAAATACAAATCAGTTCTGATAAATTATGTTATTTTAAGAAATGACCATTTTTCATAATTTTAAAATATTGGTATCAGTTCAGTTAATACTAGTTTCATGATATCATTAAAATCTCCACTTTGTGTGTAGCTATTAGCCACCATTTGTACCATTTTTTCTTTTATTTCTTATCTAAACAAATATGTCTATTATCAGTTAAGAATCAACTATCTAAAAGAGAATTTTTTTTAAGTATCATTTAAAATTGTGTCAAAAAGAATAAATTAGTTAGGAATAAATATAACCAAGGAGTGAAAGACCTTTACACTGAAAATTTTAAGACACTGATGAGAGATACAAATAAAGGAACAATATTTCATGCCAATAGACTGGAAGAATTGACACTGTTAAAATGTCCATACTATCCTAAGCAATGTACAGATTCAATGCAATTCTAATAAAAATTCTAATTGTTTTAACAGAAATAAAAACAATTCTAAAATTCATATGAAAAAATAAAATACCCTGAATAGCCAAAGCAATCTTAAGAACAAAGCTGAAATCATGCTACCTTATTTCAAATTATGTTACAAAATGATAGTAATCAATACAGTATGATATTGGCAGCTAAACATATATCAACTGAACAGAATAGAGAGCTTAGAAACAAACTCATGCATATATGCTAATTAATTTATGAGAAAGCCACCAAGAAAATGCAATAGGGATGGGAAAAATCTCTTCAAAAAATGGTTTTGAGAAAACAGGACAGCTACACACAAAAGAATAAAACCGGATCACTATCTTATACTATACACAAAAATCAACCCAAGATGGATTAAAAATTTGAACATTAAACCTAAAACTACAACTCCCAAAAGAAAACATCAAGTAATAAGCCCCTTGATTCTGGTCCTGAAGGTGGTTTTTCTGAATATGACATCAAAGGCAAAGGCAACAACGGCAAAAACAAACAGGTAGGACAACATTAAACTAAAAAGCAAAAGATACCATCAACAAAATGAAAAGGCAGCCTACCAAATCAGAGAAATATTTGCAAATCACATCTGATAAGAGGTTAGTATCCAAAATACATAAGGAACTCATGTAACACAATGGAAAAAAATTTGATTAAAAGATTGCCAAAGGAGCTAAACAGACATTCCACCAAAGAATACATATAATGGTGAATGGGCACAAGGGGAAAGTATTGAACATCACTAATCATAAGGGGAATGGAAATAAAAATCACAATATGATACCACCTCACACAGAATAGCTCTTATCAAAAAGACAAAAAAATAAGTGTTGGTGAAGATGTGGGGGAAAAATAAATACTTGTGCACTGTTGATAGGAATATAAATTGGTATACTCACTATGGAAAACAGTATGAAGGTTCCTCAAAAAATTAAAAATAGAGCTATCATTTGATAGAGAACACCACTGACAGGTATTTATTCAAAGAAAACCAATAACTTATTTGAAGAACTATATGCACCCCATGTTCATTATAACATTATTTATAATAGTCAAGACCTGGAAGCAATCTAAATGCCCATCAATTGATGCATGTATAAAGAATGTATGGTATGTATACATAAAATGAAATATTCAGTCAGTTCAGTTCAGTCGTTCAGTCATGTCCGACTCTTTGAGAATCCATGGGCTGCAGCGCGCCAGGCTTCCTTGTCCATCACCAACTCCGGGAGCTTACTCAAACTCATATCCATCGAGAAGGCGATGCCATTCAACCATCTCATCCTCTGTTGTCCCCTTCTCCTCCTGCCCTCAATCTTTCCCAGCATCAGGGTCTTTTCAAATGAGTCAGTTCTTTGCATCAGGTGGCCCAAGTACTGGAGTTTCAGCTTTAGCATCATTCCTTCCAAAGAAATCCCAGGGCTGATCTCCTTCAGAATGGACTGGTTGGATCTTCTTGCAGTCCAAGTGATTCTCAAGAGTCTTCTCCAACACCACAGTTCAAAAGTATCAATTTTTCAGCGCTCAGCTTTCTTTATAGTCCAACTCTCACATCCATAGGTGACTACAGGAAAAACCATAGCCTTGAGTAGATGGACCTTTGTTGGCAAAGTAATGTCTCTGCTTTTTAATAAGCTGTCTAGGTTGGTCATAACTTTTCTTCCAAGGAGGAAGGGTCTTTTAAGTTCGTGGCTGCTGTCATGAAATCACTGACTCCAAAGTCAGTGATTTTGGAGCCCAAGAAAACAAACTCTCTCACTGTTTCCATTGTTTCCCCATCCATTTGCCATGAAGTGATGGGACCAGATGCCATGATCTTAGTTATCTGAATGTTGAGTTTTAAGCCAACTTTTTCACTCTCCTCTTTCCCTTTCATCAAGAGGCTCTTTAGTTCTTCACTTTCTGCCATAAGGGTGGTATCATCTGCATATCTGAGCTTATTGGTATTTCTCCCAACAATCTTGATTCCAGCTTGTGCTTCATCCAGCCTGGCATTTCACATGATGTACTCTGCATATAATTTAAATAAACAAGGTGACAATATACATCCATGAAGTACCCCTTTCCCGATTTGGAACCAGTTTGTTGTTCCATTTACAGTTCTAACTGTTGCTTCTTGACCTGCATACAGATTTCTCAGGAGGCAGGTCAGGTGGACTGGTATTTCCATCTCTTTAAGATTTTTCCACAGTTTATTGTGATCCACACAGTCAAAGGCTTTGGCATAGTCAATAAAGCAGAAGTAGATGTTTTTTCTGGAACTCTTGTGCTTTTTCGATGATCCTCCAGATATTGGCAGTTTGATCTCTGGTTCCTCTGTCTTTTCTTGAGGGCATTATGCTAAGTACAGTAAGTCAGAGAGGGATAAATACTGTATGATTTCATTTATATGTGAAATCTTAAAACAAAAGCAAACTCATAGTTACAGAGAAAAGATTGATTGGCGGTTGTAGAGATGGCAAGTGGGGGTGGGAGATGGGTGAAATGGATGAAAGTGGTCATAACGTAGTCAGTTATACAATAAGTCACAGGGATATACAGCATGGTAACTGCAGCACTATATTCTATATTTGGAAGTTGACAGAGTAAATTTTAAATGTTCTCATTAGAGTAAAATTTGTATGTGTGTGATGAAAAATGCAAACTAGCCATATTAAAAGACACTGCTCCTTGGAAGGAAAGCTATGACAAAACTAGATGATGCATTAAAAAGCAGAAAGATTACTTTCCTGACAAAGGTCCATCTAGTCAAAGCTACAATTTTTCCAGTAGTCATACATGGATGTGAGAGTTGGACCATAAAGAAGGCTGAGCGGCGAGGGACTGATGCTTTCAAACTGTCGTGCTGGAGAAGACTCTTGAGAGTCCCTTGGACTTCAGGAAAATTCAAAATAGTCAATCCTAAAGGAAATCAACCCTGGGGATATTCATTTGAAGGACTGATTCTGAACTGAAGCTCCAATACTTTGGCCACCTGATGTGAAGAGTAGATTCACTGGAAAAGACCCTGGTGCTGGGGAAGACTAAGGGCAGTAGCAGGAGGGTGTGGCAGAGGATGAGATGGCTGGATGGCATCGCTGACCAAATGGACACAATTCTGAGCAAACTCTGGGAGATGGTGAAGCACAAGGAAGCCTGGCATCCTGCAGTTCATGGGGTTGCAGAGTCAGACACGACTTAGAAACTGAACAACAACAACAGCCATATTGTAGTGTTCATTTCACTATACACATATAGAATCATTATGATATATATCTGAAATTAATGTAGTTATATGTCGATTGTTTCTCATTTTCTAAAAGGCAGCAAAAAGATTAACTGTTAATTTAAAGAGACAGAGGAAACCATAAAAGGGGAGAAATCTTTAGAATTTTTAAGAACACACAATGAACCCCTAACTGCTATATTTTTATATTAATATATTTATTAAAACAGATAGGCTCCTGGAATAGGGTTAAGTGAAATTTTTGAAAAGACAACTTAGATATCTAAAAAATTATGGGTCAGGGGTGTTTTACACTGTGAAACATTTGTTTAGAGAAGTAAAATAACCTTTTAAAACTGATTTTCGCTATTTGTCACATGAATAGTATGTCTATCTGATCATTTTAGGAAAGCATTCTTATTCATCCTTATCTTTTAGACAGCCCTTCATTTTTTGCCTTTTGAACGTGAGATTGGGCTTGTCGTTGTTGTCAGCTTCAACTCTCTCCTTTTATACGCCAAGACAATAGATTAGAGAAAATGGGAATAGAAAACAATATATATCCAGTAAAATTACATGAATAGGAATTAAATGATAAAATATTTTGTTCAGAACACATTTTGGCAGAATATAAAACTATGCCACATTTCATTTAGGTAATTTAATGATGAATGCTATGCTACTTAGTTCAAAATTTGAAACTGATTTTGCGAATACTCGGTGTGTTTGATTGAAATGTGGTCTGTGTTAGGAGGAAGCTATTGAAATGTTAATTTTACAAAATCATGCTAAGATGGGTTCATTTAAAAATTGAAGGAATATCATTATGTTTCAGTACATTTCTGACTCATTTCAAAATAGACTTGTTTGCCTAGCTCCTCAAAAGTGGTAGAATCTGAGCATGCAGGAAATGAAATAAAGCAGCCTTAAGAAAAACAAAGTAACAGCATGATTACAGTTTCATTTCAGAGAGAAGCAAAATAAAAGTAGTTTAAGGACAAGAATATTAGCACAACCACAAAATCAAAGTGAAAGCACTTTTCTTTCTCATAATACAGGGCAACTGAACTTGGTCTTCCAAATTCTATCAGTAATTAACAATTTCCTGCTCTCCTTGGCTCCTGGGATGTAGGCACAGACATATTGATCTAACTGATGGTAAAGTATCACTTTGCAGTAAGTGTCTAAGTGGTGTTGCAACACCCACTACTTTCTGACAATCTGAAAAACAGACACCACCAGACCTATCTCATAACTAAGAAATCAGACGAATACTGGCTCCTTGTTAAACGAAACAGAAAACAAATAGCTTTTGTGAACTTCATATCTCAACATGATACTCTTTCATATTTTAGCTATTAAATTTTTAATTAAAATATTCAATATATAAATATTGTGTTCTAGATGGACTGAGAAAATGATATACTAATTGTTGTAATATATGAAAGTGAAGTACAAAAAATATGTGTAAAGCAATATGATAACAAAATCCACTCATTGGCTTAAAAAAATTCCCTGAAGATGATGTCTGAATACTTAACTAAGCTGGAGTAACAAAGTGGCGACAAACTTTCCATTTGTTAGGACTTAGAAATTTCACATAAAAACAATGAGAAGAAACGGCAGAGTCTTCAGCAGTATACTCACATAGGTAAGGCATCATTTGGCATCGTTATTAGTAATATTTACCAATAGTGGGTACAGAGAAACTAGTTAGGAGACTATTGCAATGTTCCAGGGGAGAATCAGTTACTGATGAGCAATCAATAGGAACTGATGATTAATTAAACATGGGTGGGAACACCAAGCTACAGAATATAAAATAAAAATAGAAAATTAGAGTTACAAGCAATGGACAACATGGCAATTGTAGAGGGCCGAGTTGAGCAAGAAGCTGCAAAGGTAAGAGGTCAGAGCTTTAAGAGTCAAACAATTAGAGGTGATGAGAGGTTCCAGAAAATTCTAAAATAATTCATGATAAGATATTAGGGAATTGAGAAGTCAAGATATCAAGCCAAAGGTTAAAAGTAGAAATTTTAGGATGAAAGCAAGACAATTTATAAACATCCTTGTACTATACAAGTGATTTCTCTCTACCACACCCACCACAATGTGCCTCTGCTTTTATAACCATAACTTTTGTCTTTGTACTTCATTTTGCTGATTAAATTCCCCCCCATAGATGCTTTCTAAATATTTATAACACTTTATTATACTCAAAATTATAATATTTTAAAAATTATTAATAGGGTTTTATTTGGCAGGAAGTTAAGTCATTTGTAATCACTGAAATTTTATTTTTATATAAACTTTAACCTATGAAATCAGTACATCAACTCCTAATTATGTCATCAAGGCATTTATGAAGAAGATTTGAAAATATATTTTTTCTGTTCAATTCAGTCACTCAGTTGTGTCCGACTCTTTGCGACCCCATGGAGTGCTGCACACCAGGCCTCCCTGTCCATCACTAAGTCCCGGAGTTCACTCAAACTCATGCCCATTGAGTAGGTGATGCCCTCCAACCATCTTATCCTCTGTTATCCCCTTTTCCACTCATCTTCAATCCTTCCCAGCATCAGAGTCTTTTCAAATGAGTCAGTTCTTCTCATCGGGTGGCCAAAGTATTAGAGTTTCAGCTTCAACATCAGATCTTCCAAGGAACACCCAGGACTCTCTTTTAGGATGGACTGGTTGGATCTTCTTGTAGTCCAAGGGACTATCAAGCATTCTTTGGCATTGCCTTTCTTTGGGATTGGAACGAAAACCAACTTTGTCCAGTCCTGTGGCCACTGCTGTTTTCCAAATTTGCTGACATATTGAGTGGAGCACTTTCACAGTATCATCTTCCAGGATTTGAAATAGCTCAACTGGAATTCCATCACCTCTACTAGCTTTGTTTATAGTGATGCTTCCTAAGGCCCACTTGACTTCACATTCCAGGATGTCTGGATCTAGGTGAGTGATCATACCATCGTGATTATCTGGGTCATGAAGATCTTTTGTGTACAGTTCTTCTGTGTATTCTTGCCACCTCTTCTTAATATTTTCTGCTTCTTCTAGGTCGATTTTTTTTTGCAATAAAACAAATTCATAAAATATTCACAACACTTTAATATAAATACTAATAGTTCTTTTAATCTTGTGATTTGATTACTATCACTTTCTTGTATGATCTTAAACAGTAAAAAAGTGTATTCCATAAATATCAAATGTTTACAAGGTGATACCAATATCTGATTCAGCAATGTGCCTTTAGAGATTAAGCCTAAATTTATTTCCTCCATAAATACTTGCTAAGATAAAATTTATTGTGAAATAGTAAAGCCCTGGAAAGTCCTTTTTACTAAGAATATTATCAGAGCAAATTATGATGCTTATAATTTTGTATTTTTTAGCTAAATATTTCATCATCTAATATTGCATTTGCTTGAGAAGGTAAACATTTCTGTTTATCCAAACTTTCTTGAAATTAGACTATAAGTGAATTACTATTTTCATTATTTTCCCATATAATTCTTAAAATATATCTATAATTAAAATATCAGTCTAAAAACTAAGGAGTACGGCAAGTCAACAAAATTTTTGAACAAGCAAATGAACACAACTTTTGCTCTTCAGTGTATTTTGACACGATGACGTTCCTCAGATGATATTTTTATATTTTACAACCTGTTGGCTTACCTGATGAAACTAAATGCTGTATTAAACGAACCATAAGAAAAGTTTTTTCATTACTTTTATCCCTTAGAGTCAAATTGAGTTTTATAACTCTTGGGAGTACAAGTAAATATTTAGGCTTTTATAAGAGCCATAATAAAGTGTTGTTGTTGTTTTTTTTTTAATTTTCAGTACACCCATGTGGGTGATCTTACATATCATCCCTTAACAGTTTCATGTCTAGCCCTGTCAAAGAGTAAAGAATCAAAATTACATTTTTTAAAATATTATTAGAAAATTGTTTGAAAACAAAGTTTTTTAAGGGAAATCGAAGATTATTTTCTCTAACTAAATAATAAGCATTTAGTGTTAAAAATATTTAAAATACTTAAAATTTAGGTTCAGTCATATTTCAGAAACTGGGGATAGATACTGAGATTTGATCATATCTACTTGCTTAATATTCAATTTTGGCTTGGATTATGAACATTGTCATTAAACAAAAAGCTTCTTTCCCAAATTCGACCTGTTTTCATAATTATATGCCATCACTGCTTCCTTGGAAGTAAAAATTATTTGCATATAAATTTATTATGGGAATATATTATATCTCAATATTTCCTGATTGACATTAATAAGCCCAAATTTCATCTCTTCAACATTAAATACTAAGATATTATTAGCTGTTTTGATATGTAATTTCTATCCTGAGTTTATTTTTGCTGAAATATGGAAAAATGACAAAAATAAACACTTGCTTCAAGAAGTAAACACGTGACTAAAGTACTTGTCCTCATATTTTTGTTCATAGGTACAAACACTCTGCATACTTATGGCCTATTACAAAGAAATAAACATTTCTGCAGATATATTTGTGTGTGTGTGTGTGCACTTAGCATCATAAATACATTGAAACTCATTGCAAATATACAGATATAAAATTAAGCTACCTAATAAGCATAAATTACTAGAAAATAGCATTTGTTTTAAACAAAATTGTTACAATAATAAGAATACCTTGCTTTCACTGTCCTTTAATGCCTTCTGGAAGATCAGTAGAAACAAATACCTGATTATATTAAATTTTTTAAATAACACATTTGTAGCAGCTTTGGAAACTCTGCATCTCAAATGTACAACCTCAATTTTTTAAATATATCCAATCTAGATTTTTCTGTGTATGTGAGATCAAATATACTTAGAATACTACCAAGTCCATGTTTATAGATAATTGGTTAGTTAAAACAGCATTTAGTTCATTAATAACTGGAAAATGGATATAAGCATGATAGAAGTCTAGTTAATGTTATACAGCGTGTGTCTCTGAATATGTCTCCTATCTTCATGATATAAACTGAATAAATGTTACACAAAATCCTTAATGGTTCTTTAAATTTTTCTGGTTTAATGTTGCTGACTACTCAAATACATATGGTCTTTTCATTTGAAATTTTTGAAGCAAACATTTAAAAATAGAAAATAATTTCCCGATCTTAACCTATTAGAGGTATAATAAAACATTCTGCCCTGCAGGACCATTTTTAATCACTAGCAAGGCAAACTGAAGAAATACTGGAAACAGAAGATGTTATAGACAATCTCTTATTTATACATATACATCATATATTCACTTCTATACAGCATTTGTCTTTTGAATAGAAGTATTTTGAGATGTATATTGTCACCCTGCTTATTTAACTTCTATGAAGAGTACATCACGAGAAATGCTGGGCTGGAAGAAGCACAAGCTGGAATCAAGATTGCTGGGAGAAATATCAATAACCTCAGATATGCAGATGACACCACCCTTATGGCAGAAAGTGAAGAGGAACTCAAAAGCCTCTTGATGAAAGTGAAAGTGGAGAGTGAAAAAGTTGGCTTAAAACTCAACATTCAGAAAATGAAGATCATGGCATCTGGTCCCATCACTTCATGGGGAATAGCTGGGGAAACAGTGGAAACAGTGTCAGACTTTATTTGTTTGGGCTCCAAAATCACTACAGATGGTGACTGCAGCCATGAAATTAAAAGATGTTTACTCCTTGGAAGAAAAGTTATGACTAAACTAGATAGCATATTCAAAAGCAGAGACATTACTTTGCCAACAAAGGTCCATCTAGTCAAGGCTATGGTTTTTCCAGTGGTCATGTATGGATGTGAGAGTTGGACTATGAGGAAAGCTGAGTGCTGAAGAATTGATGCTTTTGAAGTGTGGTGTTGGAGAAGACTCTTGAGAGTCCCTTGGACTGCAAGGAGATCCAACCAGTCCATTCTGAAGGAGATCAGCCCTGGGATTTCTTTGGAAGGAATGATGCTAAAGCTGAAACTCCAGTACTTTGGCCACCTCATGCGAAGAGTTGACTCATTGGAAAAGACTCTGATGTTGGGAGGGATGGGAGGCAGGAGGAGAAGGGGACGACAGAGGATGAGATGGCTGGATGGCATCACTGGCTCGATGGACGTGAGTCTGAGTGAACTTCAGGAGTTGGTGATTAACAGGGAGGCCTGGTGTGCTGCGATTCATGGGGTCGCAAAGAGTTGGACATGACTGAGTGACTGAACTGAACTGAACTTGTGTCAAGCAGGTATCTTTGTTTAAATGAGTATTTTAGGAAAATATCTTCTGCATTGTCCTCTCCTTTTCATTAAGGCTGAGTTTATATAAGGGATAAAATTCAACTTAAAAAGGAGTCATAAACAGCTATTTTCTTGGACAATGAGATTTTCTCCTATTTTTAAAATAAAATGTGTGATCTGCTTCAAATTAAATTGCAATGATTATAATATTAATATGTTGATTGCTTATTCCTCACAACACTGAAGTTATAATTCTTATTTTATAATTGAGAAAACTGAAGATCAAGGCAATTACAGAAGTGAATTGTCAAGTCATTCCAGGAGTAAATGAAGCTGTGATGGGCACAGATTCTCCATGACTTCAAAGCTCATACTATTAACATTATTCATTGTCTGTCAATCATCTTCATCCCTCACTGCTAAAAAACCATTTACAGGTAAAAAAGAGAGAAAAACAATGCAGAAGCTATCAAACAATATCCTCAGCATGTTTATTCTAGTCCCATTAAGACTATCTTTCAAAAGTCAGCTTCAGATACATCCCATCACAATTTGTGAAAATGCATTGGTGATGAAGTTGAAGGATATCAGTCATAAAAAAAGGAATCATTTGAGAATGTTCACCATGGGGGCGAGGCTGCACTGGGGGGTGGTGGGAGTTGATGATATTAGTAACTATCTTTTTAAGAAATAGCTCAAGCTCAAAGATGTTTAGTGCTATAAAAAGGTGAATTTGCACATGTGCCTCTAATTACAGTTTATATACTCAGTTGTGTTTGTTCTATTGAAAATGGAAACTACTTCTTACTTTGCTTAGTAATGGAAGTTTAATTCAGCACTCCAATTTTTCTTACTGCTGCTATTGAATTGAAAATCATAAAGAATCCCCTACTGGGTACATCTTAGTAAGCATGTAAATACTCATTTCTAATAAAAATTGTAATGGTCTGGTGAAGTGGTTTAACTAAGACTGCTTTTTAAATGAGCAAAAGTTTGATATACTGATATGTTTTCTTTTATTTCATATATTTCAGCTCAGCATTCAGCTAAAAATAATATACTTTAATCATTTTTTGGAATTTATCTCAAGCTGAATATTTACACTTGAATTAGTGGAAGTGAGGCAATTTGAAAATCTTCCTCATCAACCCAGCCAGTGTGTTACTGTGTCCTTATTTCAACCAGATAGCTCAGTCACTGCCATTTTGCTTTATAATTAACATTATTGTGAATATAAAAATTGAGAAAACTAATTTTCAATTTAGTCTCCTTGTTAGTGAAACTTCAAATTTCATCATTCATCAACTTCTCATTATTTGACAAAGGATCCAAAGACAAAGAGAGGAATCAGATGAGAGGAAATAGCTTAAACTTGCAGATATTATTCATTTCGAGAAGATCTAAACTGCAGTTAGTAGTAATTATGCTTTAAAATATATTTTGCCTTTGTTTTCTGCCTCACTGAGTTTAGGGTGTACTCCTGTGCACTTAAAGACTGAGGGAAAAAGGAAGAGGGACAGCCTGGATCATTGAAGAAATTATTCACTTAGGCTTCACTGAAGAATGAGCTGCAATAATACATAGGCAATTAAATATTCAACACGTGAAACTGCCTTATTAGAATGTTCTAAAAATCTATTTGGACTACTTTGTTAAATTGCCTAAGATGAATTTAAAATGATGGGAGCAGTGAAAGTTAATTATAATTTAAGTGACCCTAAATTCTAAGGATAGAAAAGAACTTCCTGCTCTTTTTATTTAGAATCAATCAACTTTGAAAACAAAAATGATGAATTATATTATTATTATTACTGTTAAGGAGAGGATGCTGAGCCTGCAGAGGATGCTGATGCTGAAGCTGAAAGTCCAATACTCTGGCCATCTGATGCGAAGAACTGACTCACTGCAAAAGACCCTGAGGCTGGGCAAGACTGCAGGCAGGAGGAGAAGGGGATGAGAGAGGATGAGATGGTCGAAGGGCTTCTCTGACTTGATGGACATGAGTTTAAGCAAGCTCCAGGAGTTGGTGATGGACAGGGAAGCCTGGCGTGCTGCAGTCTGTGGGGTCACAAAGCATCAGACACGACTGAGTGCCTGAGCTGAACTGAAGGAGGGAAGAAGCAAGGGCTTCTTGGTGGGTTACTGTTGACCAAGGAGTGTAACAGCAGTTCTCCCCAAAGGCTCAGCTGTGTCTCACCCCCAAATTAGGAGCTGTGTCTTCTATACAAGCATGGCCAAGGATACCCTTTCCTAGGACACATGGTCTCTCTTCCTCTGGCTTATTCTCTGGGGAAATAGGGAATATATCTAACAAATAGAATTATTTTAAAATAAAAACCTAAATACTTGGTTACTGAAATCAAACATTTTAGAGGGAGTTTAAATGAAAAGTCCTTGTACCAGTCCCTCACCTTCTGATTTCTACTCTCTCTGGGCCAGGAAAACAACACTAAAAATATTTTAATGTTTCTGATAATTTTCATAAAAATGAACTCACACACATCTTTTTAAAAATTTGCATACAAAGGATTAAAATATACACGGAAACTGCTTGTTTGATGGATGAATGAACTGAATAGTGAATGAAGAGTCAGTCTTCTGCAAAAAATTATTTCACTTCTGACTTACATCAGGACCTGGTGTTTGTACATCCTCAGTAAGAATTGAGTTTCAGGAACTTGGAGAGATACATGGAGCTAATTCCTCCATCCCTGGCAGTCTCCTTTAGTCAACAAGGAAAGGAGACAACTGGGACAAAAGTTACTGTGAAATTTCCCTTGGAGCAGGAACTTGCACCATCTCAGCATACCCACCCATTGCATTACTCAACACAGTCTCTTATTTCCAAATGGTGATTTATGTTTTTGCTGAGCTGCTAAGTACTCAATCAGCCTTCCAACAACTCCATTAGTTCTCCATCTGACTAATTAGGAAAAATTGGCTTGAGGCATGGATGTGTGAGAAAAAGGAAAGAGCTTTGTTTCTACAACTTAATAGTCTCATAACTGGTTCTCTTTTGTAAATAGGGAAATTAATAACATCAAAGCCTCTTCTACTCCAGAACAATTATTCAGGAGGCAATTTGTCTAGCTGGAGTGAAGGCCCCTCACTGAGGCATCTCCACAATTTATATCCTCCTTTGATTACTGCTCATCAACCCAGAAGACTGTGGCTGCTTTCTACTGCCTTTTTGGCCACTTTAATAGACTACCACAGCCATAGTCTTTTGGCCTTTTCTAAGCCCAATATTTTAATTTCAATAAACTCCTTGAATTAAAATGAATAAATAAACACAGCTAGAAGAAGAAGAATTTCCTCCCCTACTTTTATACTGTTTGAATTCTGTTTTTACAGGGGCATCAGAAATTGATGATAATCCAGAATGCTGAGATAGCCAACTTACCTCTTTAAACACATTCAGTAGAAGGAAAGTCAGAACCTCTTAGACTCCCTGAATGTTCCATGTCCTTAACTTCTTAGAAACAGGATCTCAAGTCCTAAATGTAAGTTGGAGCACAGAATCCTAAGTGGTTGAACCTGGCAGAACTTGGTCAAACCCCCTTAAAATACCAAATCATTAGTTGCAAGCTCCTATGTATAGAATCCAGTATGGATTAAAACTAATAGTAATAAGCATCACCCAAAAGTGATGACTAGTAGGAAACCCAACCAGGACCAGAGCATTTTAAATAGGCAGGAGTCCAGAACCTAAAGAAACTCCTTGTCATGTGGAAACTGACAAGCCTTTTGATTAATCCTACTTTTCCTTCTCATGGAAGGAAATGAAGATATAAATGCATTTGGCTAGCTGTAGACACCCTGGCATAAGTCTGGTCCCGGTAGTTTCAGGAGCTAAATCTTTGGTACCTTGTTACTTGTGTCATGTGCAAAATCTACCCTGGTTCTTTTCAAATAAACAACTCTTACCTTACACTCTACTTTCAGTAACATGGTCACCTTCATTCCTGTCTGATAAAGGCCTTGCTTTATGTTTCTCCTAATATTCCCATTTACTTGGGACTAAGATGTCTACTTGTTTTACTTGTTCTCTTAGAGAAGGATATGGCAACCCACTCCAGTAATTTTGCCTGGGAAATCCCATGGACAGAGGAGCCTGGAGGCCTACTGTTCATGGAGTCTCAAGAGTTAGATATGACTTAGTGACTAAACAATAAGATTCCTACTTATTTTACTTGCTCTCTTAAGAACATGCCAATGGTCTAATATCCCCAGATCCCACATCTTTGTCCCTCTTCTTTTTTTTTTAAAAGTATCTGTTATTTCCCTTTTGAGAACTTCCTACCAGGTTGTTCATCTGTATTTTGTAATCTCCCAGATTCTTCTGTGGCTGTCTTCCTTTTGCCTGCCAGGAAAATCACTGCACATCTTTCACCTACTCCTTCCACAAATATAGACTCAAGATCTATTATATGCCAGGTGTGTGCACACTCCCAGAAATACAAAGAGAAAAAGAGACATTCTCTACTCTCCAGGGGCTTTCATTGTAGTAAGGATGACTTGTTAATTATTAGATGAATCACAGTAGCCATAAGAGGTATACACAAAGCTCCCCTGCCTCTAGGCAAGGCAATAAAAATTATGCAAAACACTTTTCAAGGAGGGGTCAGGATTAGCTAGGAAAAGCTTTAGAGAGGGCTATGTTAGACTTCCAATATGAGTTAAAACTTAACTCGGTGAAGACAAGATGGAAGAATCTTCCAGGCATAGGAAGTTGCCTTTTAAGTGGCTTGGACTTTCTATGGAAAGTGAGGGATTTAGTCATAAGAAGGTTAACCAGAAATGATAGAAGGAACAAAATCTGGGGACAAAATAAAGGGTTCTTGAGTATCACAGCAAAGAGTTTTGACTTTGTTCTGTAAGAAATTGAGAAGCCATCGGTAAGCTTTTAAAATTAGAGAAAGCATGATTATGTCTGTGGTTCACAAAAATAATACTGATAGTAGAGTTCAATATGAATGTGGGCTTGGATCTTCACTAGCTCTTGTTACTGGGAGGTGCACAGATTATTCACTCTGCTCTGCTGTAGCAAATACTCCATTTTTCCTGATCTTGTCCTCTTGACCTACAATCAAGGCAGTCCTTACTTTGATAGCCTTAATGCTGATTATCTGGGAAATCTTAACTTTCAGAATATTTAAGAAAGCATAATAATTTTCTGAACTGGACACATATAATTTCCTCCAATGTATAAAATGGTAACATAAGTATGTGTTATACACAGCAGGAAACATATGAGTTAATTTTAGGCTGGAAAGTGTTTTACAAAGAGAAATTGAGTTGTTCTGATGGTACAGCAGTAAATCTGAATTTAGCTTTACTATCAGCTGGGAACCAAAGCTAATGATTTGAAGAAAACAAAGGCAAAAATAGTGAAATGGGTTTAGGTTCCTGAAGTACATTATTATGAATAGGACGTTGTAAAGAGACTAAAAATCACCAAACTAGGATAAGCATTAATCCTCAGAGCATCATGAACATAGGGAACACTGAAACAGATTAACCCAAGCTCAAGACAGAAGAGACAGGATGAAAAGAATGAAACTAATACAAATGTGAGGTCACACTGGTTACTGCAGCCAGGGTCACCACGTAGGCAAAAATGAAATGCCTATAGTTAGAGAGGGGCATTGCTTCCTGGCCATACAGCCTGAAGGCTATGTGAACACATGTCCTCATACCTGTGTTTAATGAAGTAAACCGAAAAATAAAAATTTTAGGAAGGAACTAAAGACTAGTCAAGGTAGAAGTGACTGGCAGGAAAACTGAAGCAGAATAAATTAATGTCATTTGCTGCAATAATTATTGTCCTAATAGAACACCTGGACTTTAGTCTTGCAGAATTACAATCAAATCTTACTACATTCCATCACCTACTAAATCTCTTACTTTTGGCAAAGTAGTGCCCCTCCCTTTTCCTTCATTTTTATTATCTGAAAGAGAGAGATTCTGATTCATGAAATTATTCTGATTGTAAAGCTGTTAATGGAATCAACAGAAAATAGGATAATATACAAATAGCACTTAGCACATAGAAAGTATTCAATAAATGTTGAAAGAAAAAGATATGTATTTTTCCACTAGACAGATAATGACATTTTTTTAAAAGACCAATACCTAATGAAAAATTCCAATGGTAGCAGCAATTAAGGTATAAGCCTTACCCAGAAGTGGCTTCTACCAGCATTTGGTAGAGACAAAGCAGAAGACCAGAGTGATGAAGGCAAAGGTGAAATCTGAGCCTGGAGACCCTGATCCAGACAGGCTGTGGCTGTAACCAGTGTCATGAAAAACAACCCCCAATTTGGAAACAGGTAAATGAATTCATTATGTCTTTGCTGAGTAGTAGAAGTCATTCTAATAGCTCAATGTGCTTGAGGAATTATGACTTTCAAGATTTGCGTAACATGGTCTCCCTACTTAACTATCAAGTATATTTCAGAGTTGAAGTTAGCATACCAAAAACTAGTAAGAAAGCAAATGATTGAGATTAATGAAGATAATTTTGATAATTTTGAAGATAATAACTTCTGTCCAGGATAAAAGATAAAGTCAAGTATTTCTGTATATTGCCTTGAAAGAAGTAGTTTTGTTATCTATTAGCACATTCATTTCACCATTTCTTTAACTGACCAGTATATATAAATCTCTATTTTTTCATTCTGTTTTGAACTATTCTTAAACATTATACACTTCCTCTCAGTTTTCAATATGTTAAATGACATCTTTGGCATATATTCAAATTTTATGTTTGTATGAGAATTTCATTACGATTTTGAAAATGATACATTAGCACAAATTTTCTTTAAATGATAGTACAAATCCTAGAGAAAAAAGCCTTGATTGCTATGTGCAATTGTTAAGATTTCATTATAAACATATCTTGGTTAAATATCCATATGTAACTCACTCCAGATGTTATTTTGTTACTTTATAATTAGTTTCACTGTTTTCAAAATCCTGATAATTCTTATTCAGGTGTTGCTAAAAGGGAAACTCTGCAACCATGGGGACTGGATCATAGTTTTGGTGGGAGTCTGCCAAGTTCACTAGCCATTTATATTAACTTTGCCTACACAGCTGCTGATCAAAAAACGACGGTGCCAGATTTCTAGGAGGACAGGTTACTGCATCTTTCACAAAAGCAATTAAAGTACAAAAGCTGACTACAGGACCACTCCATATTTCAATGTAAGTGGGGGAGAGAGGGCAAGAAGGACAGGCTTATCCATCACTTCAGGCTGTGCGAGAGCAGCTCCCTATCACCTCCAAATATACACAAGCTCACATTATACTCTCCCCACACAAAGTGAAGAAACTACATAATAATGTATTCTGTGATAGCTAGGCACACAATTTTTCTTGGGTAACTGACACAATATTATTTGAACTGTAAGTTATTACTTTAACTTACAAATAAGTAATTATCTAAGACTTATAAATTATTTACCAAAGTATTTGAGAAGCCTTTCCTATACACATAGCATTCTATATGTTGTGTGCATGTGAGTGTGTATGTGTTTGTGCCTAAAAAGAAACAAAGCATAATTCCTGCTATGGAGTGTTTTTTTCCCTTTAAAATTCATATATTAAAACCTAATGCCCAGTGTATGAGGAGGTGGGGACTTTGAGAGGTAATTAGGTCATCAGGATGGAGCCCTCAGGAATGGGATTAGTGCCCTTATAAAAGCAGATTTTGAAGGCTACCTTGTCCTTTCTGCCATGTAAAGTTACAGGGAGAAGACCGTCTAGGAAGTAGTCTCTCATCAGATATCAAGTCTATCACTGCCATGATCTTGAACTTCCACAACTGTGAGAAATATGTTCTTGTATATAAGTCACTTAAGAGTATTTTGTTTTACAGCCAGAACAGACTAAAACAATCCCTTTAAAGAAACTGTTCACCCTTTACAAAAATTAAACATATGAACAGTAACTAAGTAGCCCCCAAACAGAAGGCTACTGATTCAAAGGCTTGATTAATGTTAGGCAAAGATGTTCCCTTTACTTTACCTAGCCAAAGATTCAACAAGGCTCTCACACGATGATCAATGAAATCATCATTTGAACAAATAGATCAGCTGGGACACAAGAAGGAAGGGAAAAAGAAGACACCAACCTACTGAATTGCTTATATTTGACCAGCTTGGGAAACACTATTTTTCAAACCATTGATGTTAATTCTTTTTCCTGAACACTTAAAAGTTCTATCACTATTGCAAATGTAATATGAAGTCAAGTAGACTCAGAAGATATTAAAAAAAAAATCAGTCAACTACCCAAATCAAACAAATATATAAAGATGTACATAATGACTTAGGTTTCTACAAAAAACTGAGTCACTTGAGAAAAATGTTATAAATGTTTAGTTCAGAAAATACACATGCAAGCACTTTCTTAAAAGTTTTAGTGAGGGAAAAATAAAAAAAATTCAACAATACATTTTGTTGTGCAAGTTGGAATTTTAAAAAAATCAGAGACAGGTAATCTGGGAGAAGAAAGTACACTTGAATGAGAACACCAAAAAAAATTTTTTTTTCCCATGCATAGTTTTAGTCCTCAACTTAGACTGGCAACATTTAAATAACACATTGATTGCTTCAGGTGATTTTGAAAATCTTAAAATCACATCTGGGATTCAAGAATTCCTAGTTAATATGGCACTGGAAAGTCATATTTTCTAAACCTATTTATTGAAGTGAAGGGAAAGTAAAAGTTGCTCAGGTGGTCTGACTCTTTGCAACCCCATGGAATGTAAACTGCCAGGCTCCTCTGTCCATGGAAATCTCCAGGCCAGAATACTGGAGTGGGTAGCCATTTCCTTCTCCAAGAGATGTTCCTAACCCTGGGAGCAAATGCAGATCCCTCGCATTACAGGCGGATTCTTAATTATCTGAGCTACCAAGGAAGCCCAAGAATACTGGAGTGGGTAGCCTATCTCCTCTCCAGGGGATCTTCTGACCCAGGAATCAAGCCAGGTCTCCTGCATTGCAGCGGATTTATTGAAGTACATGCATGCTAAGTTGCTTTAGTCATGTCTGACTCTTTGTGACCCTATGGACCACAGCCTGTTAGGCTCCTCTATCCATGGGATTCTCCAGGCAAGAATACTCGAGTGGGTTGCCATGCCCACCTCCAGGGGATCTTCATGACTCTTGGACTGAACCTGAGTCTCATGTCTCCTGCATTGGCAGGTGGGTTCTTTACCACTAACATCACCTGGGAAACCACAGTTGACATAGAATAAACTATACATATTTAAATATACATTTGGATAAGTTTAACATGCATGTGCTTAGTCACTCAGTCATGTCCGACTCTTTGTGACCCCATGGACTGTAGCTCGCTAGGCTCCTCTGTCCACAGGGATTCTCCAGGCAAGAATACTGGAGTGGGTTGCCATGTTCTCCTCCAAGGGATCTTCCCAACCCAGGGATTGAACCCAGGTCTCACACATTGCAGGCCAATTCTTTACCATCTGAGACACCAGGCAAGCCCTTAACAAGCATACATCCCTAAAACTACTACCACCATCAGAAAATAAACCTATCAAATGTACTGAGGGGGGTCCCTCTGTAACCCCTCCTTCTCTGCTCCATTCTCCATCCATAGACAACTACTGATTTTCTGTCATTATGTGTTAGTTTGCATTTCTTAGCACTTTATATAAATAGAATTACATAGTACAAAGTTTTTGTGGCTATTTTAGTTCACTCAGCATAATTATTTTGAAATCAAGCATTTTATAGTATATACCAATAGTTCCTCCTTCTTAATATTAATACAGAGGTTGACTCCATTGTGTGGACACACTACATTTGTTCATTCAGTCACGTGTTTGATGTGTTTCCCCATTCCCATCCTTTCTTGTGAACATGTTGTCAGTTACGTCTGACTCTTTGTGATCCCAAGGACTGTAGCCTGCCAGGCTTCTCTGTTCATGGAATTCTCCAGGCAAGAATACTGGAGTGGGTAGTCATTCCCTTCTCCAGGGGATGTCCCCAATCCAGGGGTCAAACCCAGGTGTCCTGCATTGCAGGCAGATTCTTTACCATCTGAGCCATCCATCCTTCCTACTTCTTCCTATCCTTGATGTACTCTTCCTAAACAAAGGGCATCATCCTCCAAGTAATCACAACTGGCCTGATCTAATCACCATTCCTCTCATGCCTACATGGACTGTTTGTTCTCCAACACTATCGACTCACCTAGAATACAAACACATGAATAGCACAGTAGCTGTGGGAGTGTGTTAGGTATTTACTTTTGTCTCCATTTATCAAGTCCAGTTTGACCAGTGTGCTTAAATCAAGTTATTAAGCTGTACATGATCGTTTTTATTCACTTTACCCAATCTGAATCAATATGTACTTTTACAGGCATGGACTATTTTCTTTCTTCACTCTCATGGGCACATTTATGGTCATTTTCTGTCTTCACTTAGTTCCATTAAAATCACTGCAATGATGTATGTGGACTGATTACAATATTTGTCTGAGGAGACATTCTGATTCTGACATGTATAATATACAAAATACATAAAATATTCATATATAAATGTATCAATACATATTTCAGAAGTTATCACAGGTATATTTTTACAGATTTACTTTCATTTGGGAACTTCTTTTCTCCCTTTCAAACATTTAGGAAAACTGCTTTTTCCTTCTGCAAATTAAACTATATAATTGCACTTTAATTCTATAGCACTGTTCTATGTTGTTTTGTGGGAGATGGAGTATTTTGAGGATGCCTAGATAAACATACACTATTTCCTTAGTAACTCTAAAACCCTTCTTGACCAAACTTTGTCACTTTTTGAAATGATGAGTCTATGGTAACATTCAGTACATCTGAAATCTCTAGAGAAAAATGCTGAGAAGGTAAAAAGTCACACACATATGTAGAATGTTTTACAGCATTATTTTTGACTTAGAGATAATGTTGATTAGAGATTATGCTATGACAAATTTCAACATGGTGTCTTATCTTTTTAAAAATCATATTTCTATCCTCAAGTCTCTTAATTTGGTTCTTGCCCTCTAATCTATGCTGATCTATAATAAAGCAGAGAGCTGCCACCTATTTAACTGAAATTTACTCTTATTTATTATGCCAGGCAGGCGTTTAAAATATTTTATCTTTACTGCAGAATACAAACAAAGGTAAGATAACATTATGCATTAATATTCAGGTATGGAGAATTGTTTTGAACTGGCCTACAGCAAACATTTTTACATCCAACCATAAGCTAGAATGTGGAGGTAGTTCTAAAATAATGTATTTTATCCTGCATCATACATACCTTTATGTGCTCTATAAACTGCTATAATCATTTTGAATATAGCACTGCAAATATCAAGCAGTAGAAGTTTTCAGTACTCACTACTGTTAAACACATTAATTTTCCAAATATACTCAACTTATTGTTTCTGTTATCATTAACATGTATTTCTTATTCTGTTTAATTTTAAATTACTAACCTGTATATGCAAACATACCTTGATATGTTTGTATTATATCATATGTTTGTATTATATCATGTTGTATTATATCATGTTATATTATATCGTAAAATCAAGTCTATATAAAAGGAATAATTCTTTCTTCATTGACTTACTCAGAAAGTTTTTATTAAATAATTCCAGAAATCTGTACAGGTTACACATGACATTACTGGACCTCATGACAAATAAGGATGCCCACGTTAGTTCTCATTAATGGAAACTGCATTAGAACATCACAGTAGGCAACAGACAACAGGAAAAGGGACATTACTAAAAGCACATTCATCTCTATCCAATTTTTCAATAAAACAATACTTTTTAAGCATACTGAAGCAAGAACTGTTAGACAGCTAGAAATCACTTGAACTAACAGATTTCTCTTTTCCTCTCCTCTGATATACTACCTATATTGATCTCTGAAACAAAGTGTATTTTGAGTACATTTTATTCATGGAGAACATGGATATTTGTAAAACAAAGGATTCATTTTATTTTTGGACTTTAAAACTCTATTCTTAAAATCAGGAATCATGTACAAGGAATCAATGACTTTTTGATAATTTTTAGTCTTTCATATCAATTTAAGAATTGATTTTAAAGATGCTTTTATTATTAGATACTCACTACAGAGTTAAGACATTTTTTGTAAATTTATTTTTTGAAGGATACTAGATGAGTATAGTAATTTTAAAGATATAAGACATACTCTTTTCATAAATTTTGGAAAGCAATAACAATTGAATGCCTAATGTGCGCCAATGACTGTGGCTCAGACCATGAACTCCTTATGCCAATTCAGACTGAAATTGAAGCAAGTGGGGAAAACCACTAAACCATTCAGGTATGACCTAAATCAAATCCCTTATGATTATACAGTGGAAGTGAGAAATAGATTTAAGGGCCTAGATCTGATAGATAGAGTGCCTGATGAACTATGGAATGAGGTTCGTGACATTGTACAGGAGACAGGAATCAAGACTATCCCTATGGAAAAGAAATGCAAAAAAGCAAAATGGCTGTCTGAGGAGGCATTACAAATAGCTGTGAAAAGAAGAGAAGTGAAGAGCAAAGGAGAAAAGGAAAGATATAAGCATCTGAATGCAGAGTTCCAAAGAATAGCAAGAAGAGATAAGAAAGCCTTCCTCAGCGATCAATGCAAAGAAATAGAGGAAAACAACAGAATGGGAAAGACTAGAGATCTCTTCAAGAAAATTAGAGATACCAAAGGAACATTTCATGCAAAGATGGGCTCGATAAAGGACAGAAATGGTATGCACCTAACAGAAGCAGAAGATATTAAGAAGAGGTGGCAGGAATACACAGAAGAACTGTACAAAAAAGATCTTCATGACCCAGATAATCACGATGGTGTGATCACTCATCTAGAGCCAGACATCCTAGAATGTGAAGTCAAGTGGGCCTTAGAAAGCATCACTACGAACAAAGCTAGTGGAGGTGATGGAATTCCAGTTGAGCTATTTCAAATCCTAAAAGATGATGCTGTGAAAGTGCTGCACTCAATATGCCAAAAAATTTGGACAACTCAGCAGTGGCCACAGGACTGGAAAAGGTCAGATTTCATTCCAATCCCAAAGAAAGGCAATGCCAAAGACTGCTCAAACTACTGCACAATTGCACTCATCTCACATGCTAGTAAGGTAATGCTTAAAATTCTCCAAGTGAGGCTTCAGCAATACATGAACCATGAACTTCCAGATGTTCAAGCTGGTTTTAGAAAAGGCAGAGGAACCAGAGATCAAATTGCTAACATCCGCTGGATCATTGAAAAAGCAGAGAGTTAAAGAAAAACATCTATTTCTCCTTTATTGACTATGCCAAAGCCATTGACTGTGTGGATCACAATAAACTGTGGAAAATTCTGAAAGAGATAGGAATACCAGAGCACCTGATCTGCCTCTTGAGAAATGTCTATGCAGGTCAGGAAGCAACAGTTAGAACTGGACATGGAACAAATAGGAAAAGGAGTCCGTCAAGGCTGTATATTGTCACCCTGCTTATTTAACCTCTATGCAGAGTACATCATGAGAAACGCTGGACTGGAAGAAGCACAAGCTGGAATCAAGATTGCCGGGAGAAATGTCAATAACCTCAGATGTGCAGTTGACACCACCCTTATGGCAGAAACTGAAGAGGAACTAAAAAGCCTCTTGATGAAGGTAAAAGAGGAGAGTGAAAAAGTTGGCTTAAAGGTCAATATTCAGAAAACAAACATGGCATCCGGTCCCATCACTCATGGAAAATAGATGGGGAAACAGTGAAAACAGTGTCAGACTTTATTTTTTGGGCTCCAAAATCACTGCAGATGGTGACTGCAGCCATGAAATTAAAAGACGCTTACTCCTTGGAAGGCAAGTTATGACCAACCTAGATAGCATATTCAAAAGCAGAGACATTACTTTGCCAACAAAGGTCCGTCTAGTCAAGGCTATGGTTTTTCCAGTGGTCATGTACGGAGAGTTGGACTGTGAAGAAAGCTGAGCACTGAAGAATTGATGCTTTTGAACTGTGGTGTTGGAGAAGACTCTTGAGAGTCCCTTGGACTGCAAGGAGATCCAACCAGTCCATTCTGAAGGAGATCTGCCCTGGGATTTCTTTAGAAGGAATGATGCTAAAGGGGAAACTCCAGTACTTTGGCCACCTCATGTAAAGAGTTGACTCATTGGAAAAGACTCTGATGCTGGGAGGGATCGGGGGCAGGAGGAGAAGGGGACGACAGAGGATGAGATAGCTGGATGGCATCACTGACTCGATGGACACGAGTCTGAGTGAACTCCAGGAGTTGGTGATGGACAGGGAGGCCTGGCGTGCTGTGATTCACGGGGTCACAAAGAGTCGGACACGACTGAGCGACTGAACTGAACTGAGTATGTGCCACCTCCTTTAAATAATTTTTCATCATATTCAAATCAGTTCAAACCATATTCAAACCAATATTTTTGCCCTATTTTACCAAAAATACATGTGACATCAAAAATAATAAGTATCTTGTTTAGGTGCTCAGAAATAGTAACTAAAATTGAGACTGAAGCTCTGATGTATTCAGTTTCATAGAATTGCCTTGCATTAAACGGCTTCCTTCAGAGATGCCTGAACATATTAGCAAAAAGAGAAAGTGAGATTAATTTTAGGAAGTGTAAAATTCAACTATTAACTTTTTCCTAGGAAGAATCTTATAATAACAAGGTGGAAATTCTGCTTCTAACTTATGAATGTCTTGGTGTTTTTTGCCTCTTCCCCTCACAGACACAGAGTTGACCTAAAACTTTACCAGATTCCTCCCTTCCTCGTGTGAAATATAGATATTTCCTTGTAAAAGACATAAACTTTTCTGTGGTTCAGTTCAGTCACTCAGTTGTATCTGACTATTTGTGACCCCATGAATTGCAGCACTCCAGGCCTCCCTGTCCATCACCAACTCCCGGAGTTCACTCAGACTCACGCCCCTTGAGTCAGTGATGCCACCCAGCCATCTCATCCTCTGTCGTCCCCTTCTCCTCCTGCCGCCAATCCTTCCCAGCATCAGAGTCTTTTCCAATGAGTCAACTCTTCGCATGAGGTAGCCAAACTATTGGAGTTCCAGCTTTAGCATCATTCCTTCCAAAGAAATCCCAGGGCTGATCTCCTTCAGAATGGACTGGCTGGATCTCCTTGCAGTCCAAGGGACTCTCAAGAGTCTTCTCCAACACCACAGTTCAAAAGCATCAATTCTTTGGTGCTCAGCTTTCTTCACAGTCCAACTCTCACATCTGTACATGACCACAGGAAAAACCATAGCCTTGACTAGACAGACCTTTGTTGGCAAAGTAATGTCTCTGCTTTTGAATACGCTATCTAGCTTGGTCATAACTTTCCTTCCAAGGAGTAAGCGTCTTTTAATTTCATGGCTGCAATCACCATCTGCAGTGATTTTGGAGCACAAAAAAAATAAAGTCTGACACTGTTTCCACTGTTTCCCCATCTCTTTCCCATGAGTTGATGGGACCAGATGCCATGATCTTTGTTTTCCGAATGTTGAGCTTTAAGTCAACTTTTTCACTCTCTCTTTTTCATCAAGAGGCTTTTTAGTTCCTCTTCATTTTCTGCCCTAAGGGTGGTGTCATCTGCATATCTGAGGTTATTGATATTTCTCCCGGCAATCTTGATTCCAGCTTGTGCTTCTTCTAGTCCAGCATTTCTCATGATGTACTCTGCATAGAAGTTAAATAAGCAGGGTGACAATATACAGCCTTGATGTACTCCTTTTCCTATTTGGAACCAGTCTGTTGTTCCATGTCCAGTTCTAACTGTTGCTTCCTGACCTGCATACAGATTTCTCAAGAGGCAGGTCAGGTGGTCTGGTATTCCCATCTCTTTCAGAATTTTCCACAAGTTATTGTGATCCACACAGTCAATGGCTTTAGCATAGTCAAAGCAGAAATAGATGTTTTTCTGGAACTCTCTTGCTTTTTCAATGATCCAGCGGATATTGGCAATTTGATCTCTGGTTCCTCTGCCTTTTCTAAAACTAGCTTGAACATCTGGAAGTTCATGGTTGACATACTGCTGCGGTAGCAAATTTAAATAATAGTCTGATTTGGAGGAATTCAAAGAGTTAATTCAGTTTATGTCAGTATGTCCATGACATAAATTGAGCATGAAACATTATTTCTTCAAAGATGAAAGTTACAACAGAGTTGAGTCATGAAATTTGTTTCTAGTCAAAACTCTCCATCACAAACACACTGAAATTTGAATAAACTCGCTAGTCCTTTGACTGCCAACTCTGTTTACAGAATTGAGTCTATAGAGAATTACAAAAGCATACAATCTAGCTAGGCAGACTGTATCAACCAACTGCAAGACCAGTCTATGTGCTTGTATGTGTTCTTGTGTTCTGCTCAGGCCAGAATTTTCCAGAAATTTCTCCTTGTTTCTATAGAAATTTCAAAACTATGCTTTACTCTTTAACCACATAAACACTAGTTTTGCTTTTTTGTTTTATTTCTGATGCAATATCGTCAGATACTCCACATCATTTTCCTTTCCTCTTTTTATTTTATGCCCTAATTTAGGTCAGAGATTTAGTTTATTTCACTAACCATCTGCTTGGTTACCTGGCTACTCATCTCTCTTCTCTGATCAGATCTAAAGCTCTACCACTTATTATATGTGTAAAGTTACATAAGTTGTTTAACCTCTGTTTGCCTTTGTTTCCCCATCTGAGTTAATAGAGGCTGTATATAAATTATCTCTGTATTCCTAAGATTAGCTGATATGTCATGCATTAAATACACACTTGCTACATGGATAAATTCACTTATTGTTTTGTTGTAAATTAAAATTGTGAAATAAAAATTAGATTAATTATAATCACAAGGACTATTTTGACAAGTATCCAAGTTAACTCCTTATTGTTGATATTAAGTATCATGGAAGCTATTGTATTTCAAAGAAAGCTGAGCAATGCAAGAAATTTTTTCAGTCCATTCTGAAATGGCTGAAAGATAAGACATAACGACCACATGAATTGAATTATAACAGAAAACATAATAAGGAAATTTAGTGGCCAAATCAGTATACTGCAATTATAAAAGCAAAAAGAAAACTGTTCCTGTGTGAATTTTCCCATCAATAATTTTATTTGACTATTAATTCTATTCTAGACGCCAGTTTTTAAACTGAGTCATTTTTCAATTTATGTATTTTGAAGTCTTTACATTAAACATCTTATTATATTCAAAATATTTGAATATTTTAGTATCAGATCAGATCAGATCAGATCAGTCGCTCAGTCGTGTCTGACTCTTTGCGACCCCATGAATTGCAGCACTCCAGGCCTCCCTGTCCATCACCAACTCCAGGAGTCGGTGATGCCATCCAGCCACCTCATCCTCTGTCGTCCCCTTCTCCTCCTGCCCCCAATCCCTCCCAGCATCAGAGTCTTTTCCAATGAGTCAAATTTTCGCATGAGGTGGCCAAAGTACTGGAGTTTCCCCTTTAGCATCATTCCTTCCAAAGAAATCCCAGGGCTGATCTCCTTGCAGTCCAAGGGACTCTCAAGAGTCTTCTCCAACACCACACTTCAAAAGCATCAATTCTTTGGTGCTCAGCCTTCTTCACAGTCCAACTCTCACATCCATACATGACCACAGGAAAAACCATAACCTTGACTAGACGAACCTTTGTTGGCAAAGTAATGTCTCTGCTTTTGAATATGCTATCTAGGTTGGTCATAACTTTCCTTCCAAGCACTAAGTGTCTTTTAATTTCATGGCTGCAGTCACCATCTGCAGTGATTTTGGAGCCCAGAAAAATAAAGTCTGACACTGTTTCCACTGTTTCCCATGAAGTGGTGGGACCGGAAGCCATGATCTTCGTTTTCTGAATGTTGACCTTTAAGCCAACTTTTTCACTCTCCACTTTCACTTTCATCAAGAGGCTTTTGAGTTCCTCTTCACTTTCTGCCATAAGGGTGGTGTCATCTGCATATCTGAGGTTATTGATATTTCTCCCGGCAATCAAATTACTTTCAATCTGTGGTGCTGGAAAAGACTCTTGATAGTCCCTTGGACAGCAAAGAGATCAAACCAATCAACTGTGAATATTCATTGGAAGGGCTGATGCTGAAGCTCCAATACTTTGGCCACCTGATACAAAAAACTGACTCATTGGAAAAGACCCTGATGCTGGGAAAGATTGAGGGCAGGGGGCGAAGTGGGAGACAGAGGAAAAAATGGTTGGATGGCATCACTGACTCAATGGTCATAAGTTTGAGCAAGCTCCAGGAGATAGTGAAAGACAGTGTCAGACATGACTGAGTGACTGTACAACAACATTTAAGTATAAAATTATTTTTTAAATATAATTTATTGGAAAGCCATTGATGTAAAGATGACAGTAACCATTGATGTATTTATCTATAAAGGATTTTACACTGGCTGATCTTCAAGCCACCCCCATTTACTAAGAGATAGGCTGAGTAGCTTACTCCAGACAAATCTTTCACAATTTTTTTAGAAAGGCACTTTCTAATAATACAATTATACATTATACTAAGGAAAAAGCCAGTACTAATTTGCTACTATCAAAGCAAAATAACTCATACCAATATTCAAATGTAATAAGGCACCAGAGATTTATTATCAATGAGTTAAAGATTCAAAAAGTTGGTTTATATATTTTGTGTATCATTATTTATTTTAAAAATCTACATTAAAGTATCTTCAAAATATTCTCTTTCATAAATTATATTATGCTTCAAAACTTTTAAAACAACTCAGCAAAATTAGGTACTTGGGGCCCTGTATTAATTTTTGGTCTACAGTCTTTCTAGTTGTTAATCAGATTTGGCATCTGCCTTATGTTTTGATGAGAGGGTTGCAGCTTTGATTAGAAAGAGAGATTTTAGACAAAAGTATATTTTCCCTTATCAAGGGTCATTAAGAATTAAGGCATCCAGCAACAGGCAAGCTGGAACTCATTAGTTAGCTTAATAAAGCACTTATGAGGAACATCATGTACTAAAAGAATGACTATATTTATATGGCTTTTTAAATAAACAAAGTAAAGCCAAAAATTACAAATGAAATGACATAAAATAGATTTATTGAAAGGTAAAAGTTGAACAGCTAGAAAAAACACCTGCATGTCATTATCCTGTATGTTGGAGAAATGTGTTTTTCTTTAAAAGAGTAAACTTCTATAAAATTTACTTAATCCTGTATCATATTTTGTTTAACACAACAGTGATATGTTGGGTTGATTTTACTTTTCCCTCAAGTGAAATATTTGAGATGATAAATAAGTTTCTTAGATTGCTCAACACAAAAATGCATGAAACTCCATTTTCTAACATGGCTTTGCATTTCCTTCATACTTAGGAAGAAACTTTAGAGTCAAAGTGATACTGAGTTCACTGTAAATTTATAAGCTAACATCCTACATTTATTTTCCTAATTTAGACTGAAGGAGACTCTGTTACACAGCTATAGATAAATTACCTTGAAATAAAATTCTATTAATATGTTGCTAAGTATACTTAGAACAATATATGGAGGTTGAGTGAGTATATGAAACTAAAGACCATAATGCACTGTTTTCCATAGCTTGTTGAATTAAAGACTGGGATACAACACAGTGCAAGGATTTTGAAAATTCTTTGAAATTCCTCTGAAAAATTATAGTGTTAATGTTGATTTATTGTACTGTATAGTATACCTGACATATAGATGTATGTCTATCAGGTAGACAATGCTCATTAAGGGTCAGCCACGTTTAACATATTAAGAAAGTAGCTACTTTTCATTTAGGAAAGGCAAAAGGTCAACTATCACTGGAGTAACCATAAAAATGTCTGCTTCTGGAAGCTCAGTGTTTATGTGGAATATACTAAGTATATGCTGACATGCCAGACAATCTGTGCAATAACATAGATGGACTGTGCTTTAAGTATTAGAAACTGTTCATGATGAAGGTAGGAGTAGGTGACCTTCATGAAGAATGAATTTCCATCTTAATTCATATTTTTAAACTAAATTCCTCTTTTAGTTTTAGAGATGACTTCCCACGGGGAAAACTACTGTGACCTCAAATTGTAAGAAAGCTCATAATTATGATTCCTAATGTTTTTACCAAAGCATTCTCCCTTAGTAAATGTAAAATGAATGTACAGTTGATTCTTGAACAACAAAGATGTGAACTGTGCATGCCTACAGCCATGAAATTAAAAGACACTTGCTCCTTGGAAGAAAAGCTATAAAAATCTTAGACAGTATTTAAAAGCAGAAACATCACTTTGCTGACTAAGGTCTGTATACTGAAAGCTATAGTCTTTCCAGTATCATGTGTGGATGTGAGAGTTGGATCATAAAGAAGGCTGGGCACCAAAGAACTGATGCTTTTGAACTGTGGAATTGGAGAAGACTCTTGAGAGTCCCTTGGGCTGCAAGGAGATCTTGCATCAGAACTGATGCATCTGATTTTGATGTGAGAGTTGGATCATAAAGAAGGCTGGGCACCAGCCTTCAAAAGCATCAGAACTGATGCTTTTGAACTGTGGAATTGGAGAAGACTCTTGAGAGTCCCTTGGGCTGCAAGGAGATCAAATCCTAAAGGAAATAAAAACTGAATATTCATTGGAAGGACTGATGCTGAAGCTCCAATACTTTGGCCAACTGATGCAAAGACCCAACTCATTGGAAAAGACCTTGATGCTGGCAAAGACTGAAGGCAGGAGAGGATGAGATGGTTGGATGGCATCACCAACTCAGTGGACATGAGTTTGAGCAAACTCCGGGAGACAGTGAAGGACAGGGAAGCCTGGTGTGCTGCAGCTCACAGGTCGCAAAGAATTGTACATGACATACAGACTGAGCAACAACAACATACACATGGATACTATTCAACAGTAAACACTACAGTGCAACATGGTTGATGGTTGGTTGAATCTAAGGATACAGAAGGCCAACTATAAAGTATATTCAAATCAACTCCCATGTTGTTCAAAGGTCAATTATGTATTTAATTCACTAATATCAATCTTGAAAGAGTGGAATAATCAGTCCTAAAAACTGCATAAACATTCTTATTCTCATTTATTCAAACAATAAATATTATATCCACTTTGGGGATATTTTTTAATCTACTCAAAGTCATTTAAATGCTTATACTACAGCCCTTTGCATCTTTACCTTTCTCTCCACCAGATGAAAAAGAAAATGAAGATATCATGACAAATAATTTTTCCATTTAAATAAACGCTTAAATACATGAGCTCTCCTTGAATTGGCTCCTGTATCTGTTTTTTATTCATTCAACCTACGAAAAACAGACATTCACTGAAAATACCCTCTGTACCAGTTCCTGCATGCATTCCTGAAGATGTGGAATAAAATATTTACAAAACACAAATGCTAAAGACACATCAACCCGCCTTACAAAGACTGCAGCGATTAGTAAAGCACACAAATATAGGACATATGATAATTTATACAATAAATATATGTATCAGTAATTCTATGAGAAAACACAAGAGATAGTGGCCAACTTTACAACAATAAGTGGCTGATAATCTAATTGATGAATGACTATTAGCATGGTATAAACTCATGTATCCTGCATTAGATTGGGGCACTAACCCTTAAAAGATTATCTCAATAAATGTGATGACTATTATCAAGAATTGTGTAAGCAGGTGTTTAAATGCATACTTAAAGTATATGTTCATAATCAAACAACTGAGTAAAATCAAAAATATTCAAAACCTACAAGAATAACATTTTCTCTGCTTATATTTGTAGTTTTCCAATAGGGGACTACCAAACTTACATTAATTACTAACTTCTGGAATATGTCTTTGCCCATGAATTACATTATCCAGAAATGAAATTTACTACATTGAAATACTTCAAAATCTTCTATTGACAAGATTTCCAGATTGTTCAACAATTACATATACGGGATCCAACTAAAATCTTAACATTGTGCCTATTTCAAACAGAAAAAGGCTAAATACAACACAAGGCATGTAAATCCCATTAAAATCCTATCTTCTCTCATTTCCAGCATCTGAAACTCCCAGAAATTCCTTATTTTTCCTGAAGAACTCTCCTTCTTGCTTATTATCTTGTACCCTCTCCCTCATCCTGCCACCTCCCACTCTTCTATGGACAACATTTTAGACTGATCAGACCCCATTCCCCTGAGCCCACAGCCCCAGTCTGTGCTGATGTTCCAGGCACACTATCCATCACCATAATGACTTTTATCTCAAGAATCCTGCCCCTTGGGCAACCTCCAAAAACACTTGCGGGGGTTGGAAAAGGCTCTGGTCAGCTGCACATTAGTCATTTTTGGTGAACTGTGATGTACTTAGAAATATGAGACCTTGTGAATATCATTTCTTAAGCTAAGATTTGATATAAAATTTCCTACAGCTTACTTTTAATATAGAATCAACAAGAAAAACCACAAAGAACAGCAATTTATTACATGAGTGGGAATACAACGTAACATTTAGCACTTAGAAATAAGAATAGTGAGTGATTAAAAGAAAAAAGTTGAGGTACTTAGAGATGATGTTAATCAAAAATTATGAAAACATTCAACCAAAGAAACGTAGTTCAGCATCAAAATCTGGGCAGGAAAAGCCTTTCTTCATCCAGAATCAGTCAGTCAGTTCATCCAGAATATTCCTTTCTAAACTGATTTATAGAGATACACATGTAACTTTTCTCTAAAAAAGTAATCTTCAGCTAGTTTATCAAATGTAATACTATTCTTAGAAAATATATAATTTTCATTCTTTGTGCATTTGAGCTTTCACTTTGAGTCTATTAAACAGGCTCAATGCTCATTCAGTTAGATTAACAGATATTCAGTACTGATTTTATATTTTTAGTTTCATTACACTTTCCTTTACAGAAAATTATTTAGGAAGATGCTCGATATATAAACACTGTGCATGCAGACTCAGTTGGTTCAGACTTTGCAATCCCATCAACTGTAGTTTGCTAGGCTCCTCAGTAGTTATATTTCCATGGCTAAAATGTCATTTTACTGAAAGCTAAATGAATATATGGAGGTACAAAATAGGACTGATTAGTACTAAAAACTAAACATTACATTCAAGAAAGCAAAATAATTATTGCATAGCTCCCATTCTTGTATATTACTTTTCTTTCTACTTTTTAAGACAGTGTGAGAGAGAGAGAGAAAGAGAGAGAGAGAGAGAGAGAGAGAGAGAGAGAGAGTGTGTGTGTGTGTGTGTGTGTGTGTGTGTGTAGGGGGTGTTCTATGTAATTAGCCTGAAGATTTTTTTTTTAAAACTCAGCCATTTCCACTAGAAACAAAGTAGTGTTCGTAGTGACTGTCTTAAAGTTTACATAGTTCTCATTCTCATTTTGATTATTTATGATTTTCTGTTAAAACCTTGCTGATCATTACCTTTTGAGCATTATTCAGATTAAAATGCAAGAAAAAAGACAAATGTAACGCTAAGAAGAAAGAATTTTAATACAACAAAAATATTCTAATCAATGCTATTTGAAGTTATAGTTCATTTATTGAAGTCAGTTAGACTAGGGAATTATTTCAGTATTATATGCAAACAATTAATTTTTTTTTTAACTATTTAAGACTTATATTTATTCACTAGTCTCTTAAAAGAAAGCTAAACCTTTTTCTTTAAAATATTCTCTGAATAACTGAGTTGTCCTTGCATAAACCACATCCATAACCTATCTATATTTTTCCTAATTTTACTTAAAGTATAGCACAAATTAAAACATTTAAAAATAAACCTGAGTGGTAATTCTTCTCAGATGTTTCCTAGTTGTTTTCCCAATCTGTATCTCATCCGACAACACTCTTTGAGCAGTTTACCTTCATTGAATTGCTCTACAACTTGAGTCGTAATTTTTAATGGGAAAATCTCATTTCAGTTTCCCTATTTCCATGCTTAAGTTTACATATCTCCCTAAACTAGACACTTCTAATATCAATGTGACCAACAAGGGTGGAAGCAAACAACCAAATTTGAAAGTATAGGTAGTTCCCAAGAGGTGTAGATGCAACAGAAAAGGAGCTCTTCCAACTCTGAAGTTCAAGTTATTGTGAGCATGCATCAGAATGTTCCAGACCAAATGGGAAGATCTGGTTATTCCACTGTTTTATTTCAGTGAAGGTCAGTAAAGAGAACTTCTAAGAAACTAAAATAGAATCTTGAAAGCGAATCCTTATCCAATTATCCACACCTGCAAAGAGATTTAGGATTCTTTTCCATTTATCACACTCACAACTCCTCAAAACTTCACTCATCTGTTCCTTCGTTCCATTACCATTTCTATTACTCTAGTCTAAGAAATAGTCTCTTTCTTGGATTATTTCAGAACCTTCCAAAAAGGATTTCCATTTCCACTGGTGCCTTTTGCAATATATTCCAACCCAGAAGTTAATCCTTTTTTTACTAAATTATATCTGATTTCATCACCCTTGAATTTAAAACCTAGAGTTCTACTGCCTTTTGGATAAGAGTCAAAGCCCTCAATATAATATACAAGACATTTTATAATTGACCCTTGCCCTTGTTTTTCTCATTATCTTTCCATATTCTCATCATATTACTATTATTCAATTCTTCTGTTGCCATGTATTTTTGAGTTTTTTTTTCCTATAACCACATTTTAAAAACAATTTATCTTACTTTGAAACACTGTTCTGAATGCTTATTCAATTTCCCTCTCTTCATCAGTAGAATTTTTATTTATCAAGTGTAGGCTTTATAGTTATCTCTTTTATATCTGAGAGTGAGTAGGTCAGGTATTTTTGTGTTTATATAGAAACCTGTTCTTCCTCACTACTCTATTGGAATAGCCCTTCAGTTTGTTATCTGTGATACATATACACAGAACACCTGAAAATGTATGCAGTAAAAGAAAATAAGTGGTGAAAAAATAAAATAAATTATTTTAAACAGTTACTATTCAGTAAGTGCCATATATAAAAACATGTAACACAATATTGTTCATCTAGCAAAATACTAGGTTAGCCAAAAATTTCATTCATTCAGGATTTTACAAAGCATCTTACAGAAAAACTCCAACGGAATTTTTGGCCAACCTAATATTAGCCAACTGTATTCCTTTCTAACTCTTTGGGGTATGTCTAATGGGCAGAAAATTACCTTGCTACAGTTATTTCAGTAGGTCACACGATGGTGTGATCACTTACCTAGAGCTAGACATCCTGGAACATGAAGTTAAATGGGCTTTAGGAAGCATCACTACAAACAAAGCTAGTGGAGGTGATGGAATTCCAGTTGAGCTACTTCAAATCCTAAAAGATGATGCTGTGAAAGTGCTGCACTCAATATGCCAAAAAATTTGGAAAACTCAGCAGTGGCCACATGACTGGAAAAGGTCAGTTTTCATTCCAATCCCAAAGAAAGGCAATGCCAAAGAATGTTCAAACTACTGCACAACTGCACTCATCTCATATGCTAGTAAAGTAGTGCTCAAAATTCTCCAAGCCAGGCTTCAAAAATCTGTGAACTGTGAACTTCCAGTTGTTCAAGCTGGTATTAGAAAAGGCAGAGGAACCAGAGATCAAACTGCAAACATCTGCTGGGTCATGGAAAAAGCGAGAGAGTTCCACAGAAAAAATCTATTTCTGTTTTATTGACCATGCCAAAGACTTTGTGTGAATCACCACAAATTGCAGAATATTCTGAATTGATGGGAATACCAGACCACCTGACCTGCATCTTGAGAAATCTGTATGCAGATCAGGAAGCAACAGTTAGAACTGGACATGGAACAACAGACTGGTTTCAAATAGGAAAAGGAGTATGTCATGGCTGTATATTGTCAATCTGCATATTTAATTTCTATGCAGAGTACATCATGAGAAATGCTGGGCTGGACGAAGCACAAGCTGGAATCAAGATTGCCAGGAGAAATATCAATAACCTCGGATATGCAGGTGACACCACCCTTATGGCAGAAAGTGAAGAGGAACTTAAAAGCCTCTTGATGAAAGTGAAAGTGGAGCGTGAAAAAGTTGGCTTAAAGCTCAACATTCAGAAAACTAAGATCATGGCATTCAGTCCCTTGACTTCATGGCAAATAGATGGGGAAACAGTGGAAACAGTAGCAGACTTTATTTTGGGGGGCTCCAAAATCACTGCAGATGGTGACTGCTGCTGCTGCTAAGTCGCTTCAGTCGTGTCTGACTCTGTGCGACCCCATAGATGGCTGCCCACCAGGATCCCCCATCTCTGGGATTCTCCAGGCAAGACTACTGGAGTGGGTCGCCATCGCCTTCTCTGGCAGATGGTGACTGCAGCCATGAAAATGAAAGACGCTTACTCCTTGGAAGGAAAGATGTGACCAATCTAGACAGCATATTAAAAAGCAGAGACATTACTTTGCCAACAAAGGTCCATCTAGTCAAGGCTATAGTTTTTCCAGTAGTCCTGTATGGATGTGAGAGTTGGACTATAAAAAAAGCTGAGTGCTGAAGAATTGATGCTTTTGAACTGTGGTGTTGGAGAAGACTCTTGAGAGTCTCTTGGACTGCAAGGAGATCAAACAAGTCCATCCTTAAGGAAATCAATCATGAATATTCATTGGAAGGACTGATGTTGAAGCTGAAACTCCAATACTTTGCCTACCTGATGCGAAGAACTGACATTTGAGAAGACCCTGGTGCTGGGAAAGATTGAAGGTGGGAAGAGAAGGGGATGACAAAGGATGAGGTGGTTGGATGATATCATCGACTCAATGGACATGAGTTTGAGTAAACTCCAGGAGTTGGTGATGGACAGGGAGGCCTGGCGTGCTGCAGTCCGTGGGGTCACAAAGAGTCGGACATGCCTGAGGAACTGAACTGAACTGATTTCAGTAGGTGAGGGTTTCCCTCTGCAGTATAGGGTACAAAACGTGAAGTGATTTTAAGTTTGGAAGTTATAAGAAACTGACACAGGGGTTGTAACAAACTGGATTGAGAGAGAAAGATACAATGTACTTGATAACTACCCAGCTGCACTTGTTTCCAAGAATATTCAGGAAAGAGCCAGTATCACTGAAATTTTAGAAAGTATCACAATTTGGTATGTGCTACAGTTCTATCTGCTCCAGAAAACCTTCACTATTAATATAAATCCATGAAATTATAATTTCAGAGTTTATATGTAATTTTAAAATAAATTAGTGTTCTGAGCTATGTTTTTTCAAATTGACAGAAGGACACACAATAAAATCAGCCTAAGGGACAGCTATTGAAGAGTTCGAATTTATCCAGATTATTATCAATACTACATCTGGAGATAGGACAAATCTCTCTCATTGACTTCAGTTCAGTCACTCAGTCGTGTCTGACTCTTTGCGACCCCATGAATTGCAGCATGCCAGGCCTCCCTGTCCGTCACCATCTCCCGGAGTTCACTCAGAGGCACGTCCATTGAGTCGATGATGCCATCCAGCCATCTCATCCTCCGTCGTCCCCTTTTCCTCCTGCCCCCAATCCCTCCCAGCATCAGAGTCTTTTCCAATGAGTCAACTCTTCGCATCAGGTGGCCAAAATACTGGAGTTTCAGCTTTAGCATCATTCCTGAACACCCAGGACTGATCTCCTTGAGGAAGGACTGGTTGGATCTCCTTGCAGTCCAAGGGCCTCTCAAGAGTCTTCTCCAACACCACAGTTCAAAAGCATCAATTCTTCAGCACTCAGCTTTCTTCACAGTCCGACTCTCACATCCGTACATGACCACTGGAAAAACCATAGCCTTGACTAGACGGACCTTTGTTGGCAAAGTAATGTCTCTGCTTTTCAATATGCAGTCTAGGTTGGTCATAACTTTCCTTTCAAGGAGTAAGCATCTTTTAATTTCATGGCTGCAGTCAGCATCTGCAGTGATTTTGGAGCCCAAAAAAGTAAAGTCTGACGCTGTTTCCACTGTTTCCCCATCTATTTCCCATGAAGTGATGGGACCAGATGCCATGATCTTCATTTTCTGAATGTTGAGCTTTAAGCCAACTTTTTCACTCTCCACTTTCACTTTCATCAAGAGGCTTTTGAGTTCCTCTTCACTTTCTGCCATAAGAGTGGTGTCATCTGCATTATTTGAGGTTACTGATATTTCTCCCAGCAATCTTGATTGCAGCTTGTGCTTCTTCCAGCCCAGCGTTTCTCATGATGTACTCTGCATATAAGTTAAATAAGTAGGGTGACCATATACAGCCTTGACGTACTCCTTTTCCTATTTGAAACCAGTCTGTTGTTCCATGTCCAGTTCTAACTGTTGCTTCCTGACCTGCATACAAATTTCTCAAGAGGCAGGTCAGGTGGTCTGGTATTCCCATCTCTTTCAGAATTTTCCACAGGTTATTGTGATCCACACAGTCAAAGGCTTTGGCATAGTCAATAAAGCAGAAATAGATGCTTTTCTGGAACTCTCTTGCTTTTTCGATGATCCAGCAGATGTTGGCAATTTGATCTCTGGTTCCTCTGCCTTTTGTAAAACCAGCTTGATCATCTGGAAGTTCACGGTTCACGTACTGCTGAAGCCTGGCTTGGAGAGTTTTGAGCATTACTTTACTAGAGTGTGAGATGAGTGCAATTGTGCGGTACTTCACTCTCATGAAAAGAGTATTCCCTTACAAGGTACAACATGGAACTAAAGTCTGAGGGTCAGAAAATAAAGTTGTCTAAACAGGACTTTGCTGTCTGGCTCCAGATTAGACCTTTGAGCATCAAGAAAAGGATAAAGTGTGGGGCAGGGGGGGTCCTTTTGATCCTAATTGGCTTATATTGATAAGAATAGAGCAGGGATTTGGGGCAGAACTCCAGACCAACAGTTTGACCAACACATCCTATACATCCTTTATATTACATTGCTCAGGTAAAACAGAAGTTGGCTGGCTGAGGTCTTACTAGATCAACGTAAGAGACTCTTCCCTTCTGGCACAATCAGCGAAAAAAAAAAAAGAACCTCAGCTTCTGGAAACAGTAGATACATCATATGGCTTGTATTTTTAATCACTTTCCACTTGGTTTCCCTAAGTTGCTTTGTCACAAATTATTTGCAACTGTCTGAAGTGCAGAAGGCCCTATTCTCTGGATACAATTTTGGGACCGAATAACATTTTAGTTATAAATGGTACTGGGTAGGCCAAGATTAAAAAATCTGTTACTCTTCTTAGCACAGCTCCAAGGAATTGATATGGGTATGTTATTCTTTGGGGAGTGGAGAACTGGCATGAACTTCTACTTCAGTGACCTTGTTGGCTAGAAAAAATGCGGTGAGTATCAGCAGCTGTGTTGCAATTTTATTTCCTTACTCATATTGTTTTTTTTTTCTCCCTTAGGTTTCCTTGGCCAAAAACACTTAGAATTCCCATTCCAGGGACAGCGAGGTGACATGTGATGAGAAAAACTATCTTTGAGAAAAGCAATTTGTGAAGAAAACAGCCTTACTTCTGAGTTGCTGCCTAGGCATTTTTCGGTGTGATAATCCTACTCACAGCCAGTCTGAACACTGAGATAAGGGCTTGTGTTTAGAATGTCTTGTCTAAGTTTCCACTTTGGTTTCCTCAGGGCACTTTAAAAATAACCACTTAGAGTTAAGTCTATAAACAATTAGTGACCTCTGCCCCAACCACCTTATAAAAATAGATGCTTTCTACCCTATTCAGGGCTTCCCCAGTGGCTCCGCAGTAAGGAATCCGCCTGCAAGCACAGGAGATGTATGATCCCTGACTTGCAAAGACCCCTGGAGGAGGAAACCACTCCAGTATTCTTGCCTGGGAAATCCCCTGGACAAAGGAGTCTTGCAGACTACAGTCCATGGGGTCTCAGAGAGGGACAGGACTGAGCATGCACACATCCTGTTCTCTGGGCTTTAGCGATGGCTAAAGAATCCACCTGCCAATGCAGGTGATGTGGGTTAGATCTCAGTGTTGGGAAAATTTTCTAGAGAATGAAATGGCAACCCACTCCAGTATTCTTGCCTGGGAAGTCCCATGGACAGAGGAACATGGCAGACTACAGTCCATGAAGCCACAAAAGGGCCAAACACAACTTAGCAACTAAACAACAACTCTGTTCTCGACATCTCCTGTTCACTGATGACCTCAGAGAGAACTATCCCTCCCCTAGCTCCATGGTGCTCCCTCACATCTAGGATCTATAAGTTATTATAAATCTTAAGATTCTACTTCCTTTGGGTAGGTATACTGAAATTATATAAGTATAATTATAATACTTATATTATATATAATTATATTATATTATATATATTATATATATTATACTATATAATAATATTATATATTATATAATTATATATAAATTATATATAATACCCCTTAAGTAAATACATTAAGTATTTGTATACCCATTAAGTATATACATAAATATATTATATATATATTATATAATAATATTATATATTATATAATTATATATAAATTATATATAATACCCCTTAAGTAAATACAACCCATGGGTTTCCCTTTCCCAAGTGGGGCCTGGGATACTGAGGGAGCTACCTGTTACCCACCTTGTAGATGGCTAGTGCCTCTCAGTTATCAGATCATCATAATCTGCATATTTTAAGTACCCCAGCTCTGACTTCAATATACGGCAATTTTGTTATTTAGAAAACTTATTCTTTATACTAACAAGGAGACAGGCCACGTGATTCAACATTAAGAAGTCCTCTGGAGTTACTACATGAAGCCTGTTTCCTCAATATTAGACAGCTTGAAGTTAATACTATTGACATTTTTCACCCATATGAATAACTAATAATCTCTTAACTATAGATGATTTTTATATTCAATGTCTAAGCAATTTCTAAAAAGAGTTGGAGAAACATTTCAAAAATTTAATTTGATATTAAAGTCATTAAAAAAAATGTTAACAGAAATTAAAGACAAAACTATATTCACGGAAAATTTTTTTCCAATTTGACATGAAGATACATTCTATTCATGTCACTTTAAAATTATGTCAATAAGTCATGTTAATATAAAGGAACTTTATGATTAAACTTCAAAGGGAATTTTAAAGAGTCAATGGATTTTATTCTGCTATTGAATACTCAGTGCATAATGCTAAGCCACTATATAGACTGTGAAAATGATGTATGTTGATAACAATGTTAGCAAGAGTGTGGAAGAAATGGAACCCTGTACACTGTTGGTGGGATCATAAATTGGCACAGTCAATAAGAAAAACAGTATGAAATTTCCTTAAAAATTAAAAATAGAACTACCATATGATCTAGCAACTCCACTTCTGGATAGCCAGAGGAAGTGAAATTAGTATCTCTAAGAAATATCTGCATGCCAATGTTCATCACAGAATTATTTTACAATAGCCAATATCTGAAAACAATCCACATTGTTCAATGACAGAAGAATCAAGAAAAATGTTATACACACAATGGAAAATTACTCTGCCAGAAGAGAAAGAAAGCCTGTTATGTGCAACAAGGAGGAAGCTGGAGGACATTATTCTAAGTTAAATAAGTCAGACACAGAAACATTCAATTACTATATGATACCATTTGTATATGGAATTCTAAAAGGTCAAAGGAGAGAGGTGACCAAGATAGCTGAGTAGAAAAACATGAAACTCACATTCTCCCATGTATACATCAAAATTACAACTACTTACAGAGCAAACAAGAGGAATCTGAAGACTAATAGGAATGATGTTTCCACAACTAAAGATATAAGGTGGAACCACAGTGAGATGGGTATAAGGGGTGGAGACTTGGTATAGCCAGGACCCACACCCCTGGGTCAGTGGCTCATAACAGGAGGAATATCACAGTTGGAGAAGTTCAACCCAAGGATAGAGGGGTCAGTGCCCTATAATAGGCTCCCCAGCCTGGAAGTTCTGCACTGCGAAGGTGAGCCTCCAGATGCCTGACTCTGAAAACCAATGGTACTTATGTCTGAAAGAGCTGGAGGGCTATTTTAAATGCTCTTAAAAGTCACAGAATCTCACAGGTACTGAGTCCAAGCACAGAGGCAGGGCTTGAAAGGAGCCTGGATCAGACCAATGTGTTGATCTTGGTAAGCCTCCCAGAAGGGAAGATGGCAACTCAGGACATCCTTGGGGACAGAAATGATGGCTGCACCCATCCGGGGGGATTTTGTTTTCCCTTGATCACACTAGTGCTGGCGGCCACCATTTTGGAATCCTCCCTCTAGCCTATTAGTACTGGGAACCCTATTGTACCCTCTGGAGGACCAATACCAGCCCAGGTCCTCCGAGACCACATAGACAAATGTGCAGGGAACCTAGCCCTACGTTCCACCAGGCCAGCACCAGCTCCCAGCCCCACACTGTGCCATCCACCACACATGAAGCCTACCACTTCCTCTAGTAAGTCTGCAGTTACTGCACAAGCAATGGCCCTAAGCCCTGGGCTCGGGTCCACTCTACCTACCAGTGTGTTTACAGTGATTAGCCCTCCCACAACAGAAGGACCTATACAGTTCACATAAAGGCACCCCTAGAGCATATAGCTCTGGGGGATAGAAGGGAATGGTCTTCTGAGACCTACAGGATATCTCCTACATAAGGTCACTTCTCCAAGACCCAGACATATAACTTACCTAATGTAACACACAGAAATAAACACAGAGGATTAGACAAAATTAGGAAACCTCAGGAAAAAAGTAAAATTGGAGGTAAGCAATCAACCCAGTTAAGAGTTCAAGTTATTTATCATAAAGATGCTTAAAGTATAGAGAACAAATTAACACACTGAGAATTTTAAGTTTTTTAACAAAATACCAAGAGCAAAACAGAGCTGAAGACTAAAGTGAAATTAAAAAATTACTAGAAAAAATAAAAAATAGGTTAGATAATACAGAGGAACACCAGTTTTCTGGAACATGTAGCAGTGGAAATCAAAGTTGAACAGGAAAAGGAGTTTGGTTTTTTTTTGTTTTTTTGTTTTTTTTTATTTTATTTTCAAATTTTACATAATTGTATTAGTTTTTGCCAAATATCAAAATGAATCCGCTTTTTTTAATGAAGATAGTTTATGAGACACTGTCAAATGTACTAATACGTACATTATAGGGGTCCCAGAAGGAGACGAGAAAGTGGTAGAGGTCTTTTTAGAAAAAATACTAACTGAAAACTTCCCCTAACCTGAGGGAAGGAAATAGACATCCAGGTTCAGGAAGTACAGACAGCCCCAAACAAAATGAACCCAAATAAGTCCCACCAAGATTTGCTGTAATTATAGTGGCAAAAATTAAACAATCTTAAAAGCAGCAAGAGAGAAAAGCAACTAGCCACATACAAGGGAAAACTCATACGATTTTCAGCTGACTCTTTTACGCAGAAACTTTGAGGGCAGAAGGGAGTGCCATGATACATTCAAACTAATGAAAAGGGAAATTTTTTAAAAAAAATCAAATATAAACTAACATAAGGGAACCAACTGACATTAGCACAAGAACTGCAGGGGCCTTTAACACCCCACTTACATCAATGGCAGAAAATCTGTAAGGAAACACTGCCCTTCCTTAAATGACATATTAGAGAAGATGAATTTAATAGATACATAGAGAACATTTTATCTAAAACCAGCAGAAAAGACCTTTTTTTTTTTTTTTTTCAAGTTCACAGGAAACATTGTCCAGGATAGATAGCATGTTAGGCCATAAAACCAGTTTCAATAAAGACAACACAATTGAAATCAAAGAATATCTAAAAAACAAAATCAGCAAACAAAATGAAAACAGACTTATAGGTATGGGGAAAAAATGGCTGGTTGACAAAGGGGAAGGGAGTGGGGAGGGTGAGATAAGTGAAGGGGATTAAGAGGTAAAGGCTCCAATTATAAAATAAGCCATGGGTTATGATTATGATCATTACAGTAACTTTATATGGGCACACGATTTCTAAACTATGGTGGTGATAATTTCATAATGCATACAAATGTAAAATTACTATGTAGTACACATGAAGTTAACATTATACATCAGCTATATTTTCATAATTTTTTAAATTAGAATTCAAACTCATAGAACCAGAGAGTAGGACAAGGTTGCCAAGGTTTGGGTAATGAATGGGGTGGGCAACATGGAGGAAATGTTGGTCCAAGAATACAAACTTTCAATTACAATATGAGTAAGCTCTGATTTCAGAGAGTCTAAAGCACGGCATGAAGAATATAGTAAAAATATATTATCATATACTTGAAATGCAACTATCTCTTATTATAGCTGTGCAGGTTCACTAATAAAAGGATTTTTTTTTCAATAGTAAATACTGCTGTACTACAAGATCCCTGGTTGGTTAAATCCAGATATGCAAATCTGCAGATCCTCAAAAGCCAAAGATATGGAGCATAGACTACATATTATAGTTGGATTTCCAACTGCTTGGATGGTTGGTTCCCTTAACCACTACATTGTTCAAATGTCAACTGTTTTTTGGGGTTCTTTTTTGCAGGAAGCAGTGTTAAGTTTTTTGTTTGAGGTTTCTGATAACATATATAGGGACTTGGTTATGCAGAAGCTGCCTTTAACATCCTCTCCTGCAACTCACCTCCCACCCCTCAAGCAGCAGTATCGTATATATCATAGAGAGTGTTTCCTACCAGCACATATTTTTTTTTTAATTACTGGTCTTTCTTTTATCATTTCTTAAATCCCCTTTAAAATGGAAAGGATCAAGTTGGAGATATCCTAGAAAGAGGAGTAGAAGAAAGGCTTTGACATTCATATATTTTTTCAAACTCACAATGTTGTAAACTTAATCTAGTCCGAGAGAGGCTAAAGTTATCTCTTTAAATAGCACATCTGATTTTTTTCATTATTGTGGTTAAAATCCTTCAAAGACTTCTGATTGTTTTTGGAATAAAGACCTTTAAACAGTCACAATGATATGACCAGTGTTCCTGTATCACCTGAGTTACTCTACTGTTCCACTTGCTCTCTTAGTGTTGGCCACTTTGACTCTAAGTTCCAGGGCACACTGTGCTTGTCCAGCCCATACCTCCACTTTATTCTCAGCCACCAGGGTTTTTCCAAAGGTTATTTCCTCAAGAAACAACTCATTGAACCCAAGAGTAAATCAAACTTTTCTGCTTCTTCCCTTTCTCCTTTATATTACATATGAGCAATTAAATCAGTAGATTTATTTGTTAATCTATTTTTCTGGGCTCCAAAATCACTACAGATGGTGACTGCAGCCATGAAATTAAAAGACGCTTACTCCTTGGAAGGAAAGTTATGACCAACCTAGATAGCATATTCAAAAGCAGAGACATTACTTTGCCAACAAAGGTCCATCTAGTCAAGGCTATGGTTTTTCTTGCAGTCATGTATGGATGTGAGAGTTGGACTGTGAAGAAGGCTGAGCGCTGAAGAATTGATGCTTTTGAACTGTGGTGTTGGAGAAGACTCGAGAGTCTCTTGGACTGCAAGGAGATCCAACCAGTCCATTCTGAAGGAGATCAGCCCTGGGATTTCTTTGGAAGGAATGATGCTGAAGCTGAAGCTCAAGTACTTTGGCCACCTGATGCGAAGAACTGACTCATTGGAAAAGACTCTGATGCTGGGAGGGATTGGGGGCAAGAGGAGAAGGGGACGACAGAGGATGAGATGGCTGGATGGCATCACTGACTCGATGGATGTGAGTCTGAGTGAAATCCAGGAGTTGGTGATGGACAGGGAGGCCTGGCGTGCTGCAATTCATGGGGTCGCAAAGAGTCGGACACGACTGAGCGACTGATCTGATCTGAAGGGAATGGCAACCCACTCCAGCATTCTTGCCTGGAAAATCCCATGGAGAGAGGAGCCTAGGAGGCTACAGTCCATGGGGTTGCAAAGAGTTGGACATGGCTGAGCGACTTCACTTTCACTTTCAATCCCTCTAATAGTAGGAAAATCCAGCAAGAGCAGGGGCCATGTCTGTCTTCATTGCTCTATCCTCAATGGCTAAGATAGTCCCAATACACATTATAAAAGACATTGTTAATTCAGCTAATGACATTGTCTCACATTTTTAATTACTATGTGACTAGTTTTTGAACTTAGAATTATTCTTATTTATTCTTACATGGATTCCCATATGTGTACATCATATATATGAACTTACAACTATTTCTGTACTTGTTTGTTCTGGAAAAAAATATTAAACTGCCCTTTCTTATGTGAATCTTAGAAAATTAAAAGAGAAAAATTCAATTTTTAATCTTAGGCTATTTCATCACTGGAAACCTGAAAATTACATGCTACTAAACATAAGAGATATTCATGGAAAAATGACATGATACATTCAATTTGGATAATCATCCAAGCACTTAAACTTTCCTTCAAAGATATTCATTATTAATGCTATCTTTATGAATCTGATAGCCATTCACCATTTTCCCCATAACCCCATAAGGTGGTTATTTGTATACAAAGTGCAAGTTCAAGTGTATAGTGTTTTCATATTTTGTGGAGATATATATATATAGATATATAGAAAGTGCGAGAAGAAATGAAACTAAAATCTTAGAAAAAGGCAGTAAAGAGGATAGTAAAATGTGATCTTAAATTTCTTTTTAATTTAAATTTTTTTTTATTGAAGGATAATTGCTTTACAGAATTTTGTTGTTTTCTGTCAAACCTAAACATGAATCAGCCATAGGTATACATATATCCCTCCCTTTTGAGCCTCCCTCCCGTCTCCCTCCCCAACCCACCCCTCTAGGTTGATACAGAGTCCCTGTTTGAGTTTCCTGAGCCATACAGCAAATTTGCATTGGCTATCTATTTTACATATGGTAATGTAAGTTTCCATGTTACTCTTTCCATGAGAGAAGGTGAACGACTTTATTAAACATTTTGGAAAATCTGCCACTTTCTATGATATGGCCAGTCCATGGGTAAAGTCCATGTTTGAATTTCCCACTCATCTACTTTGAGAGAACTTGGCACAAATGGTTTTATGAAGGCCATCTAAAGCACCTTGCAAGGAATGAGATGCAAAGCTCCCATTAAACCCATGTTCCTGCTTTCCAGAAAGGTTTAGCTACAGTATGGACTAAACTTTTGTCAGAGATAGACGTCTCTTTTTGCTATACCATAGACTGATATACATATGAAATTGAGGAACATGATGACAGATTCAATGCAAAAATATCCAGCAATTTTGTTCTCAAGACACCAGCCTATTCATGTATAACCCAGCAGAAAATTTATTCATTCAAATGTGTGAAATTATAAAAAAGAAAAACACTGCTAACTTACGATTTTTATGTCATGTAATTAAAATATATTCTTAAGGACTGTTTACTTAATTACTATCCAATAAGCTAAATGAATAAAAGAGATCAAACCAGTGGCCTGAACTGATAGTGTGATAAACAAATATAATCTGATACATCTATCTATAAATATATTTAAACTGTTCTATTTCTATAATATGAATGACACAAATATTTAATTCTATACATTATGTCATGAATTCTTAGATACCTGAAATAAACTTTGAGAGGTCGTATGATTATATTCTATTTAAGAATTTAGTTATTAATCTTTTGCCCATAAATTTCCAGTGGAAAAAAAAGTATATATTGTTTTCCCAATCACTGCAGTGTATTGCAGTTATTACAGTCAGAAAAATTGCACATTTTACCTTCAATTACCTTCTCCTATTACCTAAAAAAATATATACTTTTACAACATACAGAATATTCACTCATTCTATATTCACTCCATTCTGCTACGGATGCTATCTTGTTTCCAATAACTATTAAAAAGCTAGTTTTTTTTTCTTTTCATTTCATGAATGTGTTCTATATTTGCATAATGATTCCTCTGAAAAGATGAGAGAATGAACGAGGAATAAATAAATTGCAACCTCCGTGCATAATGCCTCTACCTTTAAAGATGGATCACATATGACCATGCTTGAATGCACCCAATCTATCAATATTTATTAAGCAGACAGAAAGTCAATTGAACCATAACTTGCTTTGTGCTAAGAAAGAACAAACACAGAAAAGGATATTAGAGGATTATTGAGAAGAAACTTAAGAACCCTTCCCAAAGTCAATAAGAGAAGCTCCTACTGAATCTCTTTTTGCAATTTTTACAGAATTAAATTATCTATCTACAATGGAAATTAGAAAACATAATTAAATAGGAAATGGACATGCCCTGTCAGAAAACCTTTGAGTTCTTCAAACAAAGATTTTCAGTTTCCATTTGTAAAGATGCTCTATACATTCATATACATTGTGTAAGATGTTTTAGTTATTATAAATGTATAGTTTTTACTTCCCCAACTGGGACATGTTCCTCGAGAACAGGACTTCTCCTCTGTTGTATTCTGAGTTCCACAGAAAAGTGTTTAATAAATGAAAACTAGTGAATGGTGAATTAGTGCAGTGAATTATTTGAAACTGGCAAATTATTTGAAACTTATCATTCATATACCAAAACAGAAACAAAATGCCACTCCAAAGCATGGCCTCATCCCCCTATTCTTGACTCTGGTATTTAGCTGTCACATTTTTTGAATATTCTGTGTGCCAGGTACAGCGCAAACACCTTCTATGGGTCACTCATTTAATTTTGACAGACTGAGTTTTATAACTTTCACTGACAGATAAAAAAGCCTGAAGTATTCAGTTATTTTAGCCTAGGTTAAAGAAATAATACAGTTGACCTTGAATACCATAGGGGTTGGGAACTCTGGTTCTGAATTTGAAAATCCGAATATGATTTGTAGTTGACCCTCTGTACTGTGGTTCCTCCATATCCTCAGTTCCGCATCAGAGATTCAACCAACCAACTGCAGGCTGTATTCTACTTTGTGAGGATGCTAAGTCACCTCAGCCGTGTCCAACTCTTTGCAACCCTATGCACTGTAGCCCACCAGGCTCCTCTGTCCAAGGAACTGTCCAGATAAGAATACTGGAGTGGGTTGCCATGCCCTCTTCCCGATCCAGGGATAGAACCCGTATCCCCCGCATGGGCAGGCGGGTTCTTTTGCCACTAGCGCCACCTGGGAAGCCCAGGAAGTACTGCAGTGTTTACTAGAAAAAAAAAAAAATCACTATTTCAATTTTGTTGTTTCAGGGTCAAAATATTGTTTCAGGGTCAACTGTCATCAGAAACCTGAGGCATGGGACACAGGTTTTTCCGATTCCACAGACTATGCTTCTAGCCACCACACTATTCTTGGATGACACAGTGATTAGCTTGAGAAAGATCTATACAAACAGTATATTTAAAAGACTTAATAATTTAAATTTTCAGCTGTCACTCTCTGCCTGACAATCTAAAATTCAGTCCCCTAAACAATGAAGGCACGCACTTCTGGAAAATATCTATTCCTAAATGGTGAGAAAAATAGGAGCAAATTATTTAATGTCAGTTCAGTTCAGTCGCTCACTCGTGTCCGACTCTTTGCAACCCCATGAATCGCAGCATGCCAGGCCTCCCTGTCCATCACCAACTCCCGGAGTTTACCCAAACTCATGTCCATCGGTCGGTGATGCCATCCAGTCCTATTTTACTCTATCTGTAACATGTACACTTTGGGGGCCTTTTCAGTTTTTTTTTTCTGTCTGTGTATGTGTTTTCTTCTTGTGTTTTCTTTTTTTTTTTAACCTCTCCTCATCTCAATACCTGTATCTGGCTCAGTTTTCCGATGTCTTTTGTTTCATACGAGTTTGAGCCCAAGGAAAAGGAGATATTGATAATGCAAGAATAGAAGATTTAAAATGAGATACATGCTAAAAAGAAAATTCCTTAAACAACTTTTCCCTTATAATATGTGTCATTTCAACAAAAGAACAGTCAATGGTTGGAAGAAATATGTCAAATTTTACCTTCTGATAAAAAGCTACATTTTAGGCAAGGGTGCCCACTCTCACCACTACTATTCAACATAGTTTTGGAAGTTTTGGCCACAGCAATCAGAGCAGAAAATAAAAGGAATCCAGATTGGAAATGAAGAAGTAAAACTCTCACTGCAGATGACATGATCCTCTACATAGAAAACCCTAAAAACTCCACCAGAAAATTACTAGAGCTAATCAATGGATATAGTCAAGTTGCTGGATATAAAATCAACACAGAAATCCCTTGCATTCCTATATTCTAACAATGAGAAAACAGAAAGAGAAATTAAGGAAACAACTCCATTCACCATTGCAATGAAAAGAATAAAATCCTTAGGAATATATATCTACCTAAACAAACTAAAGACCTACATATAGAAAACTATAAAATACTGGTGAAAGAAATCAAAGAGGACACTAATAGATGGAGAAATATACCGTGTTCATGATGGGAAGAATCAATATAGTGAAAATGAAAATACTACCCAAAGCAATCTACAGATTCAATGCAATCCCTATCAAGCTACCAATGGTATTTTTCAGAGAACTAGAACAATAATTTTACAATTTGTATGGAAATACAAAAAACCTCGAATAGCCAAAGCAATCTTGAGAAAGAAGAATGGAGCTGGAGCAATCAACCTGCCTGACTTCAGGCTCTACTACAAAGCAACAGTCATCAAGACAGTATGGTACTGGCACAAAGACAGAAATATAAATCAATGGAACAAAATAGAAAGCCCAGACATAAATCCACACACCTATGGACACCTTATCTTTGACAAAGGAGGCAAGAATATACAATGGAGAAAAGACAATCTCTTTAACAAGTGGTGCTGGGAAAACTGCTCAACCACTTGTAAAAGAATGAAACTAGAAGACTTTCTAACACCATACACAAATAAACTCAAAATGGATTAAAGATCTAAACATAAGACCAGAAACCATAAAACTCCTAGAGGAGAACATAGGCAAAACACTCTCTGACATACATCACAGCAGGATCCTCTATGACCCACCTTCCAGAATATTGGAAATAAAAGCAAAAGTAAACAAATGGGACCCAATTAAAATTAAAAGCTTCTGCACAACAAAGGAAACTCTAAGGTGAAAAGACACCCTTCAGAATGGGAGAAAATAATAGCAAATGAAGCAACTGACAAACAACTAATCTCAAAATATACAAGCAACTCCTGCAGCTCAATTCCAGAAAAATAAACCACCCAATCAAAAAATGGGCCAAAGAACTAAACAGACATTTCTCCAAAGAAGACATACAGATGGCTAACAAACACATGAAAAGATGCTCAACATTACTCATTATCAGAGAAATGCAAATCAAAACCACTATGAGGTATTTCAAGCCAGTCTACAAGCAATAAATGCTGGAGAGGGTGTGGAGAAAAGGGAACCCTCTTACACTGTTGGTGGGAATGCAAACTAGTACAGCCACTATGGAGAACAGTGTGGAGATTCCTTAAAAAACTGGAACTAGAACTGCCATATGACCCAGCAATCCCACTGCTGGGCATATACACTGAGGAAACCAGAATTGAAAGAGACACGTGTACCCCAATGTTCATCACAGCACTGTTTATAATAGACAGGACATGGAAGCAACCTAGATGTCCATCAGCATACAAATGGATAAGAAAGCTGTGGTACATATACACAATGGAATGTTACTCAGCCATTAAAAAGAATACATTTGAATCCGTTCTAATGAGGTGGATGAAACTGGAGCCTATTATACAGAGTGAAGTAAGCCAGAAAGAAAAACACCAATACAGTATACTAACACATATATATGGAATTTAGAAAGATGGTAATGATAACCCTGTATGCGAGATAGCAAAAGAGACACGGATGTATAGAACAGTCTTTTGGACTCTGTGGGAGAGGGCAAGGGTGGGATGATTTGGGAGAATGGCATTGAAACATGTAAATTATCATATGTGAAACGAATCACCAGTCCAGGTTTGATGCATGATACAGGGTACTCGGGGCTGGTGCACTGGGATGACGCAGAGGGATGGGATGGGGAGGGAGGTGGGAGGGGGGTTCAGGATGGGGAACACAGGTACACGCATGGCGGATTCATGTCAATGCATGGCAAAACAAATACAATATTGTAAAGTGGAAAAAAAAATCAAAATTAAAAAAAAAAAACCTTTAATAAAAAACAAAAAATTTTTTAAAATAAAATAAATAAAAAGCTATGTTTTACAGCAAGGCAACGTAGCTAAATTGCAGACATTTTCAATATCCTGTGGGCCCTCTTTCACTGACTTTGGCTCTCTTGCTCTCTACTATAAGATCTTTGTCCCCAAAACCCCACTATATTAAACTCTTCTCAATTAACTGGTTCCAAAGATGCTGGACAATTAAGCTCAGACACAGAATAATGTAGTAGGTCGAAGGTGATGGGGGTGGGGAGGGGGTGTTGATTTGATGTTAAGGGTAAGGCCCTCTGAAGCCACCATTCACTACATGCCTCATGTTTAGATTAAGAATTGTGAACAGAGTCTGGGCAAGATTAGCTTTGAGAAGTTAGGAGGACATACCTGACTAGAGTCAAGTCTCCATTAGGCCGTCTCCCACATGAAGCCTTCTCTTATCTGAATGTATTTTCTCATCTCTAAGGATCCTTCAAGCTTGTCTATGTTTTCCAGTTCAACACTGTCCTGGACGCCTCCCTTTGTGCTCCTTTCTTCTCTATTCCTTTCCCTTCTTACCTTCTTAAACATCTCAAAGTGACAGTCTACCTTAGTTTTCACATGTTATGTTCTATAGACACTGCATCTGAGACATCCAGAAAACAGAGTAAGGTGGGTGGGGCGGGGGGGTGGTAGGAAAATTAAAGTTCTACTTCTTCCCAGTTGCAGACTTTCACACAGATCTCAGTTGTTTTTGTTTTTGTTTGTTTTTTTAAGGACTTCCACTTTTGAAAAAAATCCAAACTTTGGAAAGTCTATTCACAATTCATTTAATTTCGTACTGCTCATTTACTCTACAGCATCTTGCAATCTCGTTTCCAATCTCCCTACTCGATTAAAGCAATCTTTTAAAAGTCACAGCTGGACTTAATGGATAAGACCATTCATTTGCTCTCCTCAGTCCACATCCTTTCCCATCTCTCTGTATCACTTCAAACACCTGATGATTCTTTCCTTTAGAAACTCTTCTTTGCCCTTTTTAGGCAAAGTGCTATCACAGTTATGCTCCCCTAAAAGTTATTATTCCCCCAAGTCCATCATTGAATCTAATGACTTCAGTCACAATTCATGACCAAGGCTATACCTGGCAGGGCAAGAAATAGTGGACTTGGAATCTGAAGATTTGGAGCCAAATCTTCTATTAAATATAATCAAATATATCAGAGTCCTTACCACATTAGATGCTTAACAAAAGCTTGTGAAGAATGAATTTTTAGAAATGAATTTATTCCTGGAAAAAGTGTGGACATAAACTTAATGACAAATTTGAAATACTTTCTTTGGAATGATATATTCTTTCATGATATCTTTTGAAGTGAAATGTGGTTTGTTTTAAAATCTTGACAATCCAGGTCCTTAACCCATGATATTTACATGGCAGGACTATGTGAAAGAAAGAATACAAAAAACGACCAGTTGATTCAGTCAAAGAAATGCGCTGAAGGCCAAGACTGAGAGACAGATATCTTATTTTTTAGTGTATACTAAGATATATTTTATTTGATGGAATATCTTATTGACAGATAATATCTTATATCTTATTTGGGATATTATCAGATTCTATACATTTCTACCTACTTTAAAAAAAATAGATGAACTGGACCCATATGATATGTGTATCTTAATTATTATACTTCACTTTTAAAGATGTTTTTAGACTCAAATAGCCTGTATTTTTAAAGGATAGTAATACACGTTTGCCCTTTACGTAGCAGAATGTAGCTCTGATGGGAAGATCCCCTGGAGGAGGGCACGACAACCCATTCCAGTATTCTTGCCTGGAGAATCCCAGGGACAGAGGAGCCTGGTGGGCTACAGTCCAGTGGAGCACAGTGTCGGACACAACTGAAGTGACTTACCATGCACACACCCACAGACCATATTGTATTTTTGTATGAAAATGAGATTGGGTATCCATTGCTCATTGGGTATGAGTAATGAGTAATACAAAGTTATTCTGACAATTCAATCACTTTTTTAATATTTGGAAATAAATTTTTAGACATATTCAAGATAATGATTATGACTATATTCACCTCACATCCTTTCTGAGGTGTATTAAAATGGATCTCAACTACTGAGAATTAATTTCTAAGATCATGACTCATATCTCACAATGAATTCATTTGAGTGCAAGTTTAGTGGCTTAACTGGTGGCTCAGATGGTAAAGAATCTGCCAGCAATGCAGAAGACCTGGTTTCAATCCCTAGATTGGGAAGATCCTCTAGAGAAGGGAATAGCAATCCACCCCAGTATTCTTGTCTGGAGAATTTCATGGACAGAGGGGCCTGGTGGACTCCTCTGTCCACCAGGGACATGTGACCTCCATGGGGGTCACAAAGAGTTGGACACAACTGAGCGACTAAACAACTCAAATGTATAATCTTTTTTAAAATGTATTTAAAGTAATATTAATAAGTTTGAAAAATTATAAGCTTAAATGTACATATTTAAGATATATGTTTGAAAAATTACTTAAAGTAACTACCTCTGGCCATTCAAAGAAAGAATCTATAGGAGCTAAATTTCTTTACAATACACACTAGAATTAGCATAAAGGTAGTAAGAATGTCTACTTCTTTATTACTTTCAGAATCTAGATTTCAAGGGACAATTTAAATTGGAAGTAGATGGCCAAGTGAACACTTTCCATTCCTTCTCCCTTGTTATTTGTCTCTAATGGTCTGTTTCTGTGATAGCAATTCTACCTGGCCATCTGGATTCATCTTTCTTAAATTTGCATTATTAGTCCTAATAGTCTTCAAGTGCTGATCTTTCTGTTTGGAATCCTAATATCTGCTCATTCCTACCCTGCATGCTTGAATTCTTTGAGTTTGTACTCTTTTAGAACTCGATATTCTGCACCTGCTTGTAATTTCTGAACACTGAACCTTATGAGTCAGTGTGACACCCTGTTTAACAGATTAATGCTCAGGCATCCTTTGTACTGTTACTAAGACTCTGGCATGATGTTGTTTGTCTTTCTTAAAACTGACCAAACATGATCCCAACCACTGTTGCCCCTAAACCCCCAAAGCTCTGTACTGGATAGTTCTATCTCATCTGTAAGACCTGTAGTACTCTGTATACTTCAAAGTTGTAGTAAAGAAACCAAAGAAAAAATAATAATGAAGGGGAAAAAGAGAAGAGTTGGTTACAAAGGGAAAAGATGAAAGTGAGTCTAGATCATAAGTGGAAAAGTAATTATGCATCACAGAAATGGTTTTGAAAATGAAAAAAAAAATTTTTTAATGAGTAGAGCAATAGTAATGAAGACCAGCCTTCTCTTCAGTATTTTGATCCTCTCCTAAGAGTAATAGGAGGGAAGGTTTTATTGCAAGAGAGCAAACTGAAAGACATGAGTTTGAGATTTTAAGTAGTTTTTTTTTTTTTTTTTTTTTTTAAAAAGGCTGTGAGTCATTCTTCAGGGAATAAAAAGATGTTTTGATTTTAAAAAAGAGAATAGTCCAGGTAATGTTATTCAGCATAAATACACGGTTGGCCAAAACTTATCATAAAATGCTGACAAGATAATGTACTTAATAACTATTCTAGAAAACATGACAGACATAATTATAAGCATGAAAAAAACAGATTTTCTCATGTCAATTTAATTATTTCTATAGAAATAGATAGTCCAGACTACTTATACAAAAGTACAAAGAATATACATGCAGTACTCCATTTAAAATATGAATCTTTTGATTTCTGGTTTGTTACCTTCTTTCCTTTAAAGAAAACTACTGCAACAAAATGAGGTTTGCATTTGGGTTATGTCCAAGGGCACCATTCAATTTCACAATTTCCTTTATACTAATTATACTGAGATCATTTAATTCATGAACATAGAAGCACTTAAAAAAATCTATGTACTACTTTCTTCTTTTCCCCACGGCATTATCTTACCTAACAGTCCTCAAACAACATAACAGAAAAAACAAATATTAAGTGCAACATTAAAATGCAGAAGATTAGTATAAACATTGTATTTACAATGTTTTAAACTAATGTGTGGGATATTTAGTGTCTAGAGGCCAAAATTCATATTTATTCATATATCTACATATATAAAAATTCATATATTTATATAAAAACATACTATATCTATGCCCATGTAATAAAGGTATTATATCACAAACTTATATCTACACTAAACAAAATTATGTACCTATGAGTATTTGCATACATAATTCATGTATATCTCTGCACGATAGATTTGCTCCACTATTGTACTATATATATTCAACTGCTTGACAAGAGGAATAAATTTAAAATATAATCACATCAGTCAAATAAAATCTTAGACTCCTAACTTTATAATTTATAAAATTCTTTAGAGTTGTGGCCTTTTTTATATAATCCTTAACATGATAATAGAAAATGTATAATGCTCACTGAAAATGAATAGACTGATGCATAGCTGAAGCAGTATGTACTATGTCACAAAATTAGTGAAGAATTGGAATTTTGCAAGCAACAAGCTTTCAAACTATCATCTTGCTACTATGTTTTAATATATTTGAGTGTCTATCTATGCATAATTACACATTTAACTAGACTCTCAGAAATCCTTTTAACATATCTTGGCACAGCCCATTCTCCCATTTCCAACAATAGGAATTCTGAAGTCTCCATCTTTCCAAGCCCTTTAAACCTATTCTTGACTCCTGACTAGAAGATGACTACATGGTCTTCCACCTTGAGAAAACTGAAGGAATATTCAACTTGTTATGTACAGAAGAACCTGTCCTGTCCCGAGTTCCAATAGTTCCTCCAGAATAAGATTAAAAGGGGTTTTATTTCCAGATACGCTGATTTTATTAAGTGGATATTTCTGTTTTTAGTGTACTCCCTCCCTTTTCTTATGTACTAGTACATTACTATCCTGCTTCATTAGGGGATTAGCAGACATTCTGTCTTTATTGCTGTAGAAACTGCAATGGCAACCCTATTAGTTAGGAATCTATTTTTACCAATTACAGAGACTTTACATCAAGAGGTTACTCTTGATGCAAATTTTATCTGTCAGTAGATCCTTCAAGTGAGTCTATTGAAGCTGAAGTTTGAGAACCACTGCTTTAGGTATTAAACAGTGAGAATAAAGAAGAGAAAACCCAACTCTCTGAAGGAGTTAAAGAAAATCAGGGAAAAGGGTGCAGTCTGTTGTGGGGATAGGTCTTTAGTATAATCACATTGCACTTTGTATGTAGTCCCATTTCCCCACTATTGTCCTGTATCCCCTCAAAACAATGTTCTAGACTGTTATCCATTTCCTCTGCAAGTAAGCAGTGTGCTTCCAGAAAACCTGTCTTTAGGAAAGACTTAGAAATTTCAGCTTTATGTGATTTCAACTTCAATTGAATGTAGTTTCATTGCTTCATCAGGGATTAATTAATTCTTTTCAGAAAGAATTTGATTAAAAAAACAACCCTTCTAGGTATTGTTACAATCAGTTCTCACATTATAAAATCCAGTTCCAGGGTGGGCAAATTAAGTGAGGAACACTCCTTACAGAATGTAAATTTCACAGGCCAGTTTTCACAAGCCTCAGGCTGACTATATAATTTGCAAATAATACAAATGATGCAACATAGCTATATAGTAACAGCTTGGACATTTCTACAAAGTATGCAATACTTAGATAAAAGAATCATATTCTGCAATAAAACCCACTGGAAAAGTCGTTACTAATGATTTCCTAGTAAGTTAAATGTGCACATAATTTTATTTATTAAAAATGAAAACACAAATGGTTACTTAAATTTTTTAATTAGAATAGTTTTCTCTTCACTTTTTCCCTCCCAGGATTCAGAAATAGTAATCCCTTCACTTTTTTCAGGATTCAGAAATAATCAGGTACGGTCAGAGATCATCTTCAGAAAACAGACAAAATCTCTATTTCATAACAATTTATGCTGTATTTATTAAATATTTTGTTTTTACTCTAAAAAAGTAATTTTGTCATAAAAGGAATGAGCTATAGCTGGCATGATTTTTCTGATATTTTAGTATTTTAATTTAAAAGGAAATTTTAGTATTGGAAATTAACATTTATAATTCTGAATGTTAATTACAGTCATTATTCATGGCCACTTCTTTTGGAGGTAGGATAATCATATTACTGTTTCAGCTTTTTTCAAATATTTAATGAATCAAGACTTATTCACTAAGTATATTGGTTCCTGTCAAGAAATTTTCATTCCTCCAGAAATTAAGATAACCCATGGATTATCATATGGAATGCTTTGAAGTTCCAAACTATGGCCTTTAATACAAGGATTTTTTTGTCATAAAACTTGGGACAAGGAAAACAATATTATATGATATTTTAAGAGCTAGAAAACAAAATGTAATGATATTGTCATTGTCTAAATTTAAGAGATTTCCAATTTCAGATTCACAGCTTATTTCAATTTTTTATATTAACCAAAAATTTTGCTAGAATTTGTTTTAATCAGCAAGTATGCAAAATTTAAGGGATCCGTCAAATTGTTTGTAATTCACATTCATGGAAAAGTGCTGTGAGAATCAAAATAACGTAATTCAAATCCATTACACTTCATACAAGCTATTTTACAATAGAGGCTTAGATTGTTCACCAAGTATAGTGGCTGTATTTTTATAGCAATGGGCAAACAAGTTGCATAATAATCTACCAATTAACACATAATTGTAGCCTCAAATTTATGAAAGTTTCATGTTTCATAAATTTGTGTTTTATGACAGCACTTCAAAGTTTTATAACACTTTGACACTGTTTTATGTTAAATACTTCAAAATTCATATTACCTTAAATTTGTATAATTTTTCAGTTTTATAAGACACATATCCCCTAACTGCTACTTTAAGAAGTATTTAATATGATTCTATACCATAGAATGTGTGTAAACAATATGTGCATTTTCCATCTAGCTTCCAAGTCCTGAATTTCTTTTGCAACCATTTAAAAGAAATATAAGACTCATGGTAATAAAATTCCAAAGAAAAATGTTAAGGGGATAATTTATAAGTTGCTTTGAGAAGTCTTTTAGGGAATCTTTAGGCAGCTTTTGAACTTTAGGAAACATGTATCCAGAAAAGCATATTTTACTGCTTTTCTAAAAATATTAATGCTATGGGAAAAGTGAGGGTGATGCTTTTGATATTGGCATATCCACCTTGTTTTTAAGTTGATAAAATCTAAAATGAGAAGAGCTAACTGTGAAGTATCATAATCCTCATAGATTCACTGATTATTTTGGGATACTATGAAAGGCAATTAATAGTTTCTGATATACAGTAAAAATTCTTAGTTGATATGAGAGTTATCAATAAAAAACATAATGGCATATGTAATAAATAAAGTGTTCTCAGAGCTAATTCATATAATTGTGGCCTTCATTTCTATGTTTTTGTTTTTTACAAAATAAAGTATGTTTGAAGAAATAATGACTAAAAACCTTGCAAATGTTATGAAAAACATCAAACACTCAGAGATACACACTTAGACATATTATGGCTGAGCCTTGAACAACATGGGTTTGGACTGCCTGAGTCCACTTGTATGTGGATTTTTTTCAATCAATACATTCTATAGCACTACATGACCCATATTGAATCCATGGATGTGGAACCGTGGATACAAAGGGATGACTGTAGTTATATGCCTATTTTTTCCATGGTATAGAGATTTGGCACCCCTAAACACCGAGTTGTTCAAGGGTCAAGTGCATAATCAAACTTCTAGAAGCCAAATAACAAGAGAAAAATCTCAACAGTACCAAGAAAGAAGTGACTCACCATGAACAAGGGACTTTGAATAATAACAGTTAATTTATCATCAGAAACTATGGAGACCAGAAGGCAGTAGGATGTTTAAAGTAGCAATTCGTCAAGAATATAAAATAATTAAAACCTATATACAGGAAATAACAGAGCCTCAAAATATAAGGCACACTTTGATGAAATTTAAAGATAATATAAAAAGCTTTACAATATTAATTGGAGACTCCAGTGGACAAACCAGCTAGACAGAAGAGCAAATAAGGAAGCAAACGGCTTAAGAGTGAGCATTTCTCAAGTGTATAGGGAACATTCTCCAGAATGGACCATATGTGAGGCTATAAAACAACTCTAGCATTTAAATAAGATTGATACTTTTTAAAAAAGAATAACATAATTAATTGAAAGACAGTCTTTAAAACTATCTTCATGCTAAAGATGCCAACAAAACAATGTAGAAAAATTGAAATAGACTGTATTTACCAGCAAGAAATGGTTAATGAAGAATAATGAGAAAATATCCAATCTAGCTAAAAGTTAGAGAAATATAAATGAGGAAAACAAAACATCACTTACTCCAATCAAGAGTTAATATTAAAATATATATATATATATATAGCAAAGTTATGGTCCCATACAAGTACATTAAGACTGAAAACTGATGCAATTTTTAAGCTATTTAAGTTTTAAAAAAATACATGCTATATGTCTAAAATTTAAGAAATAAAAAACAGTGAAAGAAGAAAGCAAATAGTCATTTAAAATTCTACCTAGAAATAACCATTAAAATTTGGCAAACATTACAGACTACTTTTTATGCATGTAATCAGATAAAAATAATTTAAAAATCAATCACATTATACACAATTTCAAAGTAAAAATACTTAACTTCACTTTCATTGAAATTAGCAAAGAATAAAATGGTCATAAAGTTGAAGAAATTGCTGGATATCTAGTAAAAGTTTCTTTGGAGCAAGTGATATTATATTTAAGAGATTTATCCAAGTTAAAAAGATAAGAAAAAATATAATCAACTAGAAAAAAAAAATAAGCAAGATTGAATTTATACAAAGTATCTCCTCTGACCATAATGAACTGAAGCAATAACTGAAAGAAAACTGGATAACTCAAATAAAGGTATGTGGAAACTGAACAGTACACTCTTAAACAGACAATGGGTCTGTAGTAGATTGTTAGGGATTCCATAACAAAGTACTGCAGGCTGAGAAGCTTAAATAAATTGCTTTCTCATACTCTTGGAGGCTAGAGTTTCTTTTGAAGGACTCTCTTTGCCTTGGAAACGGCCATCTTCAGTCTGCACAAGATATTCCTCCCATGTGTTGGTGTTCTAATATCCTCTGATAAGAGCACAAGTCACACTGGATTACAGACCATCCAAGTGATCTCCTTTTACCTTAATCTACCTCTTCAAAGGCCTTATCTCCCAACAGTAACATCATAGAGTTCTAGAGTTAGGACTTCGACATGCAAATTTTGGAGAAACCCAATTCAGCTCACAATAATATCAAAGAATAAATAATGAGGAAAATTTAAAAATACTTTGAGATGAACGAAAACAAACAGCACACCAAAACTTATGGAATTCCACAAACTAAGTGCTCAAAGGGAAATGTACAATTGTCAACAGTTACATTAAAAAAGACAGACCTCAAACCAATAACCCAAATTTACATCTTAAGGAACTAGAAGAGCAAACTAAACCCAGAGTTAGCAGAAGAAAGGAGCTAAGCTTAGGAAAGAGAGAACTGAAAAATGGAGAATATATAACAAAACCAACATTGGTTCTTTGAAAGAATCAACAAAGTTGAGGAACCTTTAGTTAAGTGAGTAAGGAAAGACACAACTAAAATAAACAATAAAAGTGGGGCATACTATCAACTTTATAGAAACAGGATTTTAAGAAAATGCTATGAACAATCATACTGACAGTAAGTTAAATCTAGACAAAAATGGATAAATTCTTAGAAACATACAAATCACTAGCTTTGTCTCACCTGACCCTTCCCCAAAAAACAGACACTGTGTGGACCTATAACAAATAAAGAGGCTGAATCAATAATTAAAAACCTACTGACAAGTAAATCCAAGACTAGATGGCTTCACTGGCGAATTCTACTAGACTTTTTAAATAATTAAAACCAACTCTATGCAACTCAGACTTCTCCAAAAAAAAATAACAGAGAGGAAACTCCGCCTATGATAATCAATCAGGCCAGAATCATCCAGATAATCAAAGTCAATATAAATACCACAAAAAAAACAAAAACTACAGACCAGTATTTTTTCTGAATATAGATACAAAACTGTTCAGTTCAGTTCAGTCGCTCAGTCCTGTCCGACTCTTTGTGACCCCATGAATCGCAGCACGCCAGGCCTCCCTGTCCATCACCAACTCCCAGAGTTCACTCAGACTCACATCCATCGAGTCAATGATGCCATCCAGCCATCTCATCCTCTGTCGTCCCCTTCTCCTCCTGCCCCCAATCCCTCCCAGCATCAGAGTCTTTTCCAATGAGTCAACTCTTCGCATGAGGTGGCCAAAGTACTGGAGTTTCAGCTTTAGCATCATTCCTTCCAAAGAAATCCCAGGGCTGATCTCCTTCAGAATGGACTGGTTGGATCTCCTTGCAGTCCAAGGGACTCTCAAGAGTCTTCTCCAGCACCACAGTTCAAAAGCATCAATTCTTCGGCGTTCAGCCTTCTTCACAGTCCAACTCTCACATCCATACATGACCACAGGAAAAACCATAGCCTTGACTAGACGGACCTTTGTTGGCAAAGTAATGTCTCTGCTTTTGAGTATGCTATCTAGGTTGGTCATAACTTTCCTTCCAAGGAGTAAGCGTCTTTTAACACTAGAAAACCAAATCTAGCAGCACACTTAATGGATCATACACTATGACCAAGTGAGATTTATCCCAGGAATGCAAGAATGTTTCTATTTAAAATTAGAAAATTAACCAATGTAGTATGCCATATTTACAGAACAAAGGAAACAATAAATATGATCATCTTATCAGATTCAGAAAAGGTGGTTAACAAAATTCAGTAGCCATTCATGACAAAACCTCACAGCATACCCAGTGGTGAAGGACTGAAAGCTCAGTTTCTAAGATTAGGAACAAGAAAGATTCTCACTTTTACCACCAATATGCAACTCTTTGAAGTCCTATCTAGAGTAATTAAACAAGAAAAACTAATAAAAGACACCCCAATTGGAAAATAAGTGAAAGCATCTTTATTTGCAGAAGGCATAGTACTTTATACAGAAAATATCAACCTACAAAGAAGTAATACTTTTATACTTTAAAAAATAAAAGTGTAATATTCACATTTGCCCCCTTTTTTTTTTTAAAGCAATAGGATCTTTGGCTCAAACTAGATAGATGTATTCTGAAATTCTAGTTTCTTTCTAAAATAAAAACTTATTTTTACTTAGGATTCATCTGTTTATGCTGGATGTTACTAGTTTTAATCGGATAGTATTTAGAGACATACTACAAATACATGACTAATTTTCTTGTGTCTAAAAACCATCAAGCCAGGGTTCAGTATAACCCTCTAATATCCATATAATTTGTGTAGCAGTTGTTCATGGATTACCTTTTAAATGGATACTTCTTCTCATAAAGAGAATTTGAGAAAATTGGTCTGGCAATGCCATTTTTATGATCCAAATTTTCAATCTTAGTTTTTGAACATAAAAAAATTTTTGTTGTTGTTTTTTTGTTTTTTTTTTTTAATTTTATTTTTAAACTTTACATAACTGTATTAGTTTTGCCAAATATCAAAATGAATCCACCACAGGTATACATGTGTTCCCCATCCTGAACCCTCCTCCCTCCTCCCTCCCCATTCCATCCCTCTGGGTCGTCCCAGTGCACCAGCCCCAAGCACCCAGTATCGTGCATCGAACCTGGACTGGCACCTCATTTCATACATGATATTTTACATGTTTCAATGCCATTCTCCCAAATCTTCCCACCCTCTCCCTCTCTCACAGAGTCCATAAGACTGTTCTATACATCAATGTCTCTTTTGCTGTCTCGTACACAGGGTTATTGTTACCATCTTTCTAAATTCCATATATATGCGTTAGTATACTGTATTGGTGTTTTTCTTTCTGGCTTACTTCACTCTGTATAATAGGCTCCAGTTTCATCCACCTCATTAGAACTGATTCAAATGTATTCTTTTTAATGGCTGAATAATACTCCATTGTGTATATGTACCACAGCTTTCTTATCCATTCATCTGCTGATGGACATCTAGGTTGCTTCCATGTCCTGGCTATTATAAACAGTGCTACGATGAACATTGGGGTACACGTGTCTCTTTCCCTTCTGGTTTCCTCAGTGTGTATGCCCAGCAGTGGGATTGCTGGATCATAAGGCAGGTCTATTTCCAGTTTTTTAAGGAATCTCCACACTGTTCTCCAAAACAACTAATCTCGAGAATATATAAGCAACTCCTACAGCTCAACTCCAGAAAAATAAATGACCCAATCAAAAATGGGCCAAAGAACTAAACAGACATTTCTCCAAAGAAGACATACAGATGGCTAACAAACACATGAAAAGATGCTCAACATCACTCATTATCAGAGAAATGCAAATCAAAACCACTATGAGGTACCATTTCACACCAGTCAGAATGGCTGCGACCCAAAAGTCTACAAGTAATAAATGCTGGAGAGGGTGTGGAGAAAAGGGAACCCTCTTACACTGTTGGTGGGAATGCAAACTGAACATAAAAATTTTTGACCATTTAATTTTACAATAGCCACGTTAGCTACCATAAAAAACTAAAACTAAAATCTATGCATTGAATTTTAATGTATTCTCAACATGTTTTACTATGTATTATTAGCAACAGGGAACAATGAATCATTAATTTACATGTATTCTGAGACATATTTTCAGCATTCAGGCAAAATAATAAGTGATGTATAATCTTTGCTTTTACTGACCATATGCCATCCTAATGTTTGATCATTCTTGAACATAAGCCCTAGCTGTTATTAGGCACCAAATAAAAATGCAATTGTATTTCTTATAAAATTATCCAAATCTTTTTCTTGTTTCTTTAGAATAAACATAAAATGATTAATTTGACCTGCGACGCAACTTAAAATTCATTTCTGTGTTTCCCCCCATGAAATCTCATTGCATCACTGACTTTGCCTTCCTCTTTGTTGCCCAAGGACACAAGCTGTTACGTGTTTCCAGACCCATGGTGCATGTCTGTTCTCCACACCCTTGAAAAAAATCAAGAGTTGGGTAAAACATGAAAAAGAGTTGTGACATTATTTCTGTTATTTATTTTAATAATAATAAGGAAAAGGGCAAAAGCTGAAAGAGTGAATCAATCAGGTGTAACTGAAACTAATCTCCATGTTGTAAGCCACAGAATGTTGCTTTAGCATTTCCTATAAAGCAAAAAAAAAAAAAAAAAAAAAAAAGGACCAAAAGTTGTGTTTACTCTTCATACTTACACTACCAAAATAAAGCTGCAAATATACATCTTAGTCTGGATGAGTAGAATTCTACTTCCTTCATCATTTGTAATTTTCTGTGAACTTTACACTAAAATGTTTATCACATAATGCTTTCAATTCTGAAAAAAGATGTTAATTTATGGCCATGGTAATAAACATAACCTATAGTGAGTCACTGGAAGTCTACTGGCTCACCGCATCTTGGGATATTTTCTAGTAACATAAAGCCACTAATTCTGATGAAATAATTCATACAGCAAAAAACAGTGCAAACATTCCTTGCAATGTGTTCTGAAACCTGGAAGGTAACTGAAATAATAAAAACAAGGACAGATAACTAGCATGCATGAGTACTGTTTTTTCCTAAGAACTCAGGAAAATATAATGTTCAGCTTAATACTGAATTATTTCTGGTTCTGATTTTTAAATACGGATCAATATTGTGGGGATTTGAATCTTTTAACGGTAGTAATAATACAACAGCAGCAAAGAAAAATTTTCTTGTCAGAGAATACATTAGCTTTCAAAGGAAAAACCAAGATAACCTATGAAAAATTGCGATTTTAGAGGGTAAAACGAAGCATAATGGCTAAACAAAACATTCTGAAGAAAAGTAGAATGATTAGGTGCACTGTGGATCACAAATTATTGCACTTTAATTTTTAAATGAGCTTAGACATCTGTGAAATTTAAACCCCAGGGCCAGTGATTTGTGTAGCATGGTGTTACAAAAGGAACAAAGCTTTGACATGCAAATTTCGGCTTTATGTTGCATCAGCAAGGGTAACCTTGCAAACAACCTTCACACACACACTGGAAGCTGAGTGATGCCTCCCATATGGATCCATTCTTCCTTTCCCCTTCCCAATTGAGTTGACAGCAATTCTCAGTTCATTTTCTAAACAGACTGATAAAAGCTATACTAGGCCTGTACCTGTTATTAACCTCCCTTGTACTATTATTACTCATAGTGGTTTTTTCCCCCGCTCTGAGATAGCAGCTAAATGCAGAAGCTGATCTTTGCATATGGTGGGCTATTACCCCCCAAGAAGAATTGCAAATGTCAACCTATTATCGGGTCATTAATGTCAGGTCATGATATTTCAGAGTTTGATGTTTTTAACCTTTATAGACATTAACCCACATACAATACACTTTTGAAAAGAGTTTATTTATCCTTGGAAACAGTGGATGCATGCTCCAGGAATACTGTTCTGTAATATTAGGGACTGTATATATGGCAAGGATCATTAAGTATATTTATGTAACCACCTCTTCAGCTTAATTTGGCCCTTCATCTATTACTTTAGAGGAATCAAAATCATGGATGAATGGGGAGTGAAACAGAATTTGATAATGCCCTTTTATTATAGAATCACTCTGCGATTCTGACTGAGAATGTTTAGACAAAATTTGCAAAGATGATATTAATCTTTTCATTGGAAGTCAAAATTGTTTCCTGTCATAAAATTCGATGAAGTCAATTTCAGTACATGAAGTAGTTTTAGAGTATACCGTTAAAGTCATAATTCAAGAGGTTGAGGAAAATCTAGGATGAAATCATTTAAGTAGGAGATTTTATACATAGCTACAGCAATGCTCACCTTGCTCTGGATACATATCAGCATGATGCAGATTCAAAATCAAGAAAAACAAATGCAGGGCACATTGCATGCACACTTTAAAAATACTTGAAGTACTTTTTCTGATTCCCTATATTTTAGCTTAACTGGCCACATCTTCTAACAATATTTTGGAAACTGATATACAACAATGGAGAGTAAGAAAGGAAAGGATCAATCAGAAGAAAAAACATGAACATGGTGACACAAATTCATTGTCTTATGCTTAGAGGAAGGGGTTTTCTCATATTTCTGTAATCAAGTATCCATATAAATCATTTTTTCATTGCATAAATCATTCACTGGGAGGCTATTATTTCAGTACCTATTAAGCACTAGCACAGCTCTGGGCCCACTGTGGCGGACAGATGCTAAGAGGGCCTCCATGATCCCTGCCTCATGTAATCTCTCCCCTGGAGTGTGAACAGACCTATGGCTTGCTTCTGTGTAACAGGATGTGGCAAAGGTGATGAGATATCACTTTTATAATGCTGTAGCCTAAGAGTGTAATTGCCATCCTGCTAACAAACTCTCTCTGTTGTCGCATCAGTCTGCCGGCTTTGAAGAAACAAGCAGCCTCTGGGGAGAGGGTCACAGAACAAGAACCAACTGAATTCTGTCAACAATTCTATGAGCTTGGAAGCTGATTCTTCCTCATCTTAGCCTTTAATGAGACTCCTACCTGACACCTGGTTTGATAATTTGGACACGTGATTGATGCAAAGAGCCGACTCTTCGGAAAAGACCCTGATGCTGGGAAAGACTGCACGCAAAAGGACAAGGGAATGGCAGGGGGTGAAATGGTAGGATGACATCATTGACTCAACGAACATGAGTCTAAGCAAACTCCAGGAGATGGTCAAGGACAGGGAAGTCTGGAGTACTGCAGTCTGTGGAGTTGCAAAGAGTCGGACGTGACTGAGTGACTGAACAACTGACTGACTTCTTGGTTATGACCTTACAAGAGATTTCCAAGAAGATATTCAGTTAAGCTACACTTAGACTCTTGACCTACAGAAACTGTGAGGTAATACATTTGCTCTTTAAAGCTGCTAAATGTATGTTAATTTGTTATGCAACAACAGATAACTTAAAGACCTAAGGGTGTGATAATGAATGTAACCATTAATCGTTGCTATTTTTCAGGAATGTTGTATGGTCCATGGGTGGAGGAGCACACAGTCTAATACAGCCTGATGAACACTGGCTCTGATGGTGACTAAGCTTCAACTCTAGGGACGCAAACCCAGAACCAAACCAGGTCCTGAGCGGGGAGGAAAGGATCAGAGAGAAGTAGCAGCTAAGACTTGAAGGACGAGTTATCAGCTGCTCAGGAGAAGGGGGTTATGTCTGTGTGTGCCATGGGGAGGAAGTAGGGTTGGCCTGGCAGAGGACATGGTGTAGGAAAACAGAGGGGAAGGTGAGATGCAGTATGACCCAATCAACCATCTGGCGTGTTGGACATGAGGCCAGGAATAGTAAGAGATGAAGATAAAGAATTAAACTGAGACCAGATCATGAAAAGCCATGTGACTCATGTTTATGATGAAAGCCTTGTCTACAGTGAAATTCTAAGGGTCATAAATCATTACAGGATTCTGCAGAATTGTATGTAAGAAATATATCTTCCAAAGTATTGTCTAGTTGTTTTCATAAAATATAATTTTCAAAGAGTTTAAAATGTGAATATATGGTCAAAGATTAATGAGGAAAATACATGCCAAACTTATTTAATAAGAGAGTTAGTAAAAAAAAAAAAATTGTGTCAAATTTTGAGAGAATTTTTGATGAGAATTTGAGTTAGATTTATATTCTCAACTGGACAAAATTATTTGCATTAGTGTAGATAGGAATCTCAGGCTTTGTATCAGTTTTCTACAAGTTGATCTCAACTCCTGCAGAGTTGTGAAAGAACCTGATCACTTAAATACACATCCTTATATAATCCCTTACATCACCTAGGAACTCCAGGAGGGTTCCCTAGACTAGGTTCAGCAATTCACTGAAGGGCCTGACACAGGCATCATTTTGCCTATTTGCAAGTACTGAATCATGTTTCTTTGTGTACTGCGTTATCACCCTCATTTCATCTCTGATTGCTCCCTATGAATTAAATACTTGGGTCACCACCATTTTCCCTGAAACTTAAATGTATTGATTCTTTTTCTCCTAGCACTTAAATTCACAGAGAAATCTGAACTTCTTTGTCAAACGGTTTTATCTTTGTGAGAAACTTACCATTTTGTAACATGTCTTTGATTTTCTAAAAGGATATATAATTAACTATCTTAACAGAGCTTGTCTAAGGAGGTGAAACTCCTTTTGTTATTTTGACTGGAACAACAAATCATCTTCATTTTATACATGGTTCTCTTTTGCTGTTGCTGTTTTAATATAATGACAATTGCTAACATTTATTCTGCACTTATCTGTAAAAGCATTAGGGTAAATACCTTACATGCCTTATCTCTGTAAAAACCTCACAAAACTCAGAAGATATTGTTATAATCACTGTTTTACAAATGAGAAAATTTGATGCACAAAGAGGTCATTTTGCTCAAGGCCACATAGCTAACAAGCATTGGGATTAGCAGTAGACTCAAATTGACCAGTCCCATCAGTCCCACTTTGACGAGTATAAAATCATCATTCAGTGATTGATTGAACACACAGTTACAGGATTCTGACAACATCTGGGCATGGTGCTGGACACTGGGAATACTGTGCTAAACAAAATAAATGTTACAGTCCAGAAGACTAAATGTTATTTTAAATTTAAATTAAAGCAAACATTGTGATTAGAAAGAAACCAGAGCAATATGACAAAGCCCTGTTTTCAAGTGAATAACCACCATCCAATTCCTGGAGACACCCCAGGGAGTACCTCTGGCCCCAGGATTCCTGCCAGGTAAGCACTTTAATTCTGCTCTCACCACGTCAGCACTGCTTTACTCACTCATCTTCTGTTTCCTAACTGTATTTTTACCACAATCTGGCTTTCTGTTTCTCTCAACCCAGGACCACGCTGTCCCCAGCAACGTACCAAGGATGTCAAGTTGCTTTCTAAAGTGTTCTATGTGCTCTGTAGGAAACCATGTATAGAAGTGTGTTTTCTTCTGAGTCACACAGATTCCACTTCCTCCAGTCTGCTCTGCAATATATTCTCTTAAGCCCCATGGTGTTGGATTTCATTACTTTTCTCATCTTCCACAAGGAGGGAGTTAGACAACACTGGCATCTTCCCTTGGCTTTGATCAGTGACCACACAGGTCTCAGGCTTAGGCTGATGGCCCTGTCACAGCATGTGGCATGGCATTCAGCTTGCTCTTCCCAATGCCATTCCCCTGGCAATCCTGGGCTGTGCAGGGGGGCTGGCTTCTTGTGTCCCAGTCTGGTCCTCTGACAAGTGAGTAGGATACACTCTGGCTGGGAGGTCTAAGAGTCACCATCTTTGCACTGTATTTCAAACAGACAGGCCAATTCTATAAGTAAACAAGGACATTTTTACAGATGGTTAGGTCACAGGCAGTGTTTGCAAGGTAGCTTCAATGGAAAGCAGGCTGGCTTTCAGTCTGTACTCTGTGCTAATGCGATGCCCCCTTTTCCCTTTCCATCTTATCTTCCTTCTTTCCTTCCTTCCTTGGCTTCTCATACGTTGGTAAAAATCTTTGGGAGAAGTGTATTGGGATCAACTATTCGCAGTGCATATTACATAGAAAATAATTTATTCTAATGTGAAGCCTGACCAGTTTCAAAACCTCATCAATGTATCAGGTGTATTTAGGGAACCAGGATTCGAGTGCCCCATCTCCAGGCTTCTACTGGCTGAACAGTGAACAGATTTGGCACCCAGAATGGAGGGGAGGCAGGTAAAATCAGCTGATTGATCATCTCCCATCTTATTGTAACATGTAGTGCTGCCGATTTGACAATTTATCTATGTATAATCTTGTCTTTCATGTTAATTTTTAGTTTATTTTACAGTCATCATATTACTACCAAAGAAACATTACCCAGACTGTATGCGTCTATAATTGAAGATAAGAAGAAACCATGTTTTCATGGTCTTCATTCATCTACTGACCTAGTCACATATACTAAGACCTGATGAACTGACTCAATCTTGCCATTTCTCTCTAGGGCTCTACCTTCTGCCTCTCTGCTCTCCACTCCTGAACCTTCACATCCCCAACCCCAGATTCCCATCATTCAGGGGAACATCATTATGCCTTGTGCTCAGTCACTTAATCATGTCCAACTCTTTGCAATCCCATGGACTGTAGTCTGTCAGCTCCACTGTCCATGGAATTTTCCAAGCAAGAATACTGAAGCTGGCTGCCATTTCCTACTCCAGGGGTGCCTACCTTCTTATTAAACTTATAAATGCTTTGAGAGCAGGATGACTTAGAAAGCTCTCTTTTCATTTTATTTATGACCTATTGCATTGTATTCCTATGGCATTCTATCTTTGTCATCAATTTCTTTTTCTCTCATAAATATGGTTTTAACAGCTAACTTTATAAACAACAATGTATATCACTATTTAAGATAGCTGTCTGTGATTTATGGAAAACACATGTTTCAAGGGAGGTAACAAGTAAGGTACAATCATAAAAGAGTAAGGTTAGAAACAGACTGTCCATCTATCATGATCCCTGGGAAAATATTTTTGCTCAAAGTGACAGGTTGCTCTCATTCTAAACTTGGTTTAAATGTGAAGCCAAACATGCCCGCACAACATGTTTTATTTCTCTCCAAAATGTCACTTTTGGTGAACCACGGTAGATGCAATCACCCTGGCATTTCACTGTTCAGAAAGGTGCTTCAATATTGTTCACAGACAAAGCAGGGGTCAAGCATTTGTCTCAAAGTCCTGGGGCTCCAGGGAATTGGGTTCTAAATAGTTTCTATGGGTGCCCTGGAAACTACAGTGTACATCAAATGAGAGGTCAGCTCCCAAGTTCCCTGGGGAGACCACAGCAAACATAAATACTTTTGAAGGCGGTACATTTAAACATGCAGCAGTAATATATACAAATGACCCATAAGCCAATGGAGCTAAAATAGCTCTTTCTTAAATCAAATAAAGAACACAAGACTATGAATTACAAGTATGCATAACACAGGTCCAGGAATGTTAGCTACACAAATGTTAACATTTTAGAAAATATATATTATGTACATTTTTAAAGGAGTTTATTTTGTGATTTGCTCAGAATATTAAAGAACTGAGTTCAGAATTTTCATGCGAGATTTGTTCAATAAGAAAATCAATGTATAATACCAAAGATATTTCACATCTTCATACGATGTACAGTTTACATCACTGGTTAGTGTCCAATGAGTATTTGACAAATGCCCACATTTTTTTGAAATATGGGAATATCCATTAACCTCATCAAGTATTTAAAATATATTTTATGGTATTATCAACAGACTTCTGTAACTGTAGTCAAATGGTTTTATCACTTTCTCTTCATGGTCTCTTTTCCTGTCACTGGAATGCATGACTGTGGACATAGAAGAGCTTCCTCCTTCCCCACCACACCCTTACCTGAAACACAATTACCAAGTGGGTCTGACATGAAGTCAGAAAAGCACAAAGGTCTGCAGGTGGCAAGCAGAAACATTCAAGGGATGTAACTATAAGTTACTTGAGTGAAGCTACGTTTGGGTAAGAACACTTAGGAGAAATGCAGATAACAAAAAAGTACTAAAAATCAATGATCCAAACCAGGGCTCTTTGAGAAAGCAAAAAAAAAAAAAAAAAAAACCAGAAAAAACAAACTACAAAATTCTACTCTAACTTGGTCAACTCCTGTGTCCCACAAGACGCAAAGACTCAAGTTCTGTATGGAGTCAGGCTTTCTGGCAAGGGAATTCTTCACAGAATTTATCTATATAACTTTATATTCACTTATGTAACTAGTCAGTCAAGATGGCAACACAAAATATCTATGCCTTATATAAACTTTTTTTCAAAGACCAAGAGAAACAACTATATTATTATTTCTCCCTCTGGCATATGCTATGTTTCTTATAAGTCACTTTCCATAGTGTCTTACATCACTTATTTACTCTTATTTGCATGAACTTATTCTTATCACACTAGCTTGGGAGTTCTTTAAAACAAAATAATTTTTTGCATTCTCTATAGTTCTTAATACAATTTTTATATATAGCAGATACTCCATAAATATTTATGATGTTGAATATATTTTGAAGTATTTAGCCAAATGGAACAGCAGAAGTTTTAGAGCGATAAACTTTCAAGTCAATAAAATTAGACAATAATTTAGTGGTAATAGCTATGTGTCAGAAATATGATAAGCTAGGACTAAAAAGATGAATTCTTCCCTGTAAGAATTTAAATCTAAATCTAAGAGGAATTGGAATCTAGAAACAGAGGTGTAAACAAATAAACCTACTCTAATTAAGACAGTTTGACATGGAAACACAGTTGACAAATAGAAAATTACAACAGAATAGAGTACAGAAAGGAAGTCAGATATATAGCAATAGAAGTATTTCAATGCAGAGAAGAAATAATAGATTATTTAATGAATGGCACTTGGCAATTTACTGTATGACTTGAGAAAATAAAACAGCCGTATGACCTAGTATAAGTAAATGTTAGTCGCTCAGTTGTGTCCCACACTTTGTGACCCCATGACTGTAGCCCACCAGGCTCCCCTGTCCATAGGATTCTCCAGGCAAGAATACTGGAGTGGGTAGCCATTCCCTTCTCCAGGGGATCTTCCTGACCCAGGGATCAAACCTGGGTCTCCTACATTGCAGGTAGATTCTTTACTGTCTGAGCCACCTAGTATACATATATTTCAAATGTAGAAGGACTCCAGTATTAATGAATATATATTGGATTGGCCAAAAAGTTTGTCTGGGTTTTTTCTAAGATGTTATGGAAAAACTGAACTAACTTTTGTCCGATCCAATATTTTATTTTGAATAATTTTTATATTCTTTAGTAGAGACCTTGGGAAAAACCCACAGCTGGGATTCTGCTGCTGCTAAGTCACTTCAGTCGTGTCTGACTCTGTGCGACCCCAGAGACAGCAGCCCACCAGGCTCCCCTGTTCCTGGCATTCTCCAGGCAGAAACACTGGAGTGGGTTGCCATTGCCGTCTCCGATGCATGAAAGTGAAAAGTGAAAGTGAAGTCACTCAGTCGTGTCTGACTCCTAGCGACCCCATGGACTGCAGTTACCAGGCTCCTCCATCCATGGGATTTTCCAGGCAAGAGTACTGGAGTGAGTTACCATTGCCTTCTCCAATGGACTCTGCTGCTGCTGCTGCTGCTAAGTCGCTTCAGTCGTGTCCGACTCTGTGCGACCCCATAGATGGCAGCCCACCAGGCTCCCCCATCCCTGGGATTCTCCAGGCAAGAATACTGGAGTGGGTTGCCATTTCCTTCTCCAATGCATCCAAGTGAAAAGTGAAAGGGAAGTCACTCAGTCGTGTCCAACTCTTAGCGACCCCATGGACTGCAGCCCGCCAGGCTCCTCAGTCCATGGGATTTTCCAGGCAAGAGTACTGGAGTGGGTTGCCATTGCCTTCTCCGCAATGGGACTCTAGGTAAGCTCAAATCCTAGAACTCTATACAGTTAGAAAAAGCTCCTGGAGAAAACTACTCTTTCTAGTTAGAGAATCAGAAGGCAACCCCTGCAGGACAGACCTTCTTGGAATTTCCCTGCTCTGCCCCAGGTGAGAGACAGCAATGAAGCAGCAACTCCCCCCATCCCCTTCCCTGGTTGGTACCAAAAGGGAACAATAGCAACAGTCCTTCAGAGAAGAGTCTTTTGATTCTGCCCATCTTACAGCTGTACAGCACCAACAATCCAGTGGCCCACATCCCTCTTTCCTGCCATGGTTGAGACCCATGTGTGCAGGTCGGAGTTGAGTTTCCCTGCCCTACAAGTGAGCTTCAGTAATGACACCACACCCCTGATGCAGAGGCAGCATGGCTGACTGTGGCTGGATCAGCCCTGTAGGATTTTTTTCTCTCATTGTTTTGCCCACGTTGGGTCTCTTTGCGGGAAATTGTGCAATGCAGTGCAGAGGCCAAAGTCCCAACTTTTAAAGATGAACACACTGGGAAACCAGGGAAGAGGGGAAAGGACCATGGAGAGGAGAAAGCAGAAGAAAGGGATCTTTTACATTTGTACACTGAGTCCCAGTCCACTCTCAAATTGCAAGTACATGAATCCAACTGAATTCAGACAGCAAAGATGTTCAGAACAAGTAGAGAGTGAGGCTAAATTACAGACTAAACCACAGTGGAATATATGTGGGGGCAGACAAGAATATAATGTGACTGGCCCAGAATATAATCTAAGCTATTAAAAACAACAAGAAACAGAAAAATCAAAAAATTATCAGGAAAAGACAAACAGATACCAATGTGGAGATGGCACAAATGCTACAAATAAGATATATACTTTTAAATAATTACTACAACCATGATTTATGAATAAAGGACAAACTGTTGCAATAAATGGAAACAGAGGTGTCAGCAATGAACTTAAGTTAAAAAGTAAATTACGAATGAAGAGTTGGCCAAAAAGTTCATACAGGTTTTTTATAGATGTTATGAAAAACCTAAACGAACTTTTTAGCCAATCCAATACGTGACATGAAAATTTTCCTTGAGTGCCTTAAAATTAGAATTGAGATGACAAAGGAAAAAGTGTACATGAAGATAGACTAGCAGAAATCACCAACAATGAAGAAAAAATAGTGCAGAGGCTCAGAGGAAAAATATCAAAAGGTCTAAGATTTGTGGCATAAGACTGAGAGAGCAAAGAGAAAAATTAGAACACAAAAAGTATTTGAAGAAATCATGGCAGAAACCTTCCCAATGTTGATGAAATACATAAATAAAAAGACCCAAACAACTAAGTAAACCTGAATTAGGTAAACTGAAAGATAAACATGACCAGATACATTAAATCAAACCACTGAAAACCAAAAATAAAGACGTTTTTAAGGAAGCCAGAAATAAATGATATGTTACATTTAAAGAGATGATGTATTACATTTTAAAAAGGGGAATTAAATGACTGTACATTTCTCATGAAAAACCAAAAATGTCAGAAGGCAGTGGAACAGCATTTTTAAAGTGCTAAAATGACAGACCCAGAATCATATCTAGCAGAAACACTCTTCAGAGATGAAGCCAAAGTAAAGATGATTTCAGTAGGAATAAAACTAAGGGAATTTGTCAATAGTAGCTCTGCTTTAAAAGAAATACTGATGTAAGTTCTTCAGTGGAAGGGAAATAATAGAGAGACATATGGAACGTCAGGAATGAAGAAAGAGGAAAAGAATGGAGAAAATGTTGATAAATAAAACAGACTTTTTGCCCTTTAAATTTATTTAAATGTGTAACAGTGGTGAAAGCAAAATTATAACACTGATGTAGTTTTCACCAAAGCTAGATATAATACATATGAATGCTAATTCATAGAGGAAATTTAGGTAAAGTATATGATAAGATCTTTTGCTTGTACTTGAAGAGTTAAAATTCTGAGAATATACATTATAATCCCTATAAAACACTAAATAAAACTAAAAAAAGGTATAAGTCTAACCAGTTGATAAAATAAAATTTAAGAAAAATTCCAACAGTACAAAATACAGAGGGAAAAAGAAAATAGAAAACAAAAGCATGAAACTACTACTAATAAAATGCTAGACCTTATTCTAAATATAATACTTATGATAAAGGTAAAAATCATAACAAATAAAAGATACCAAACAAAAGATCTAAATATATGACTCCAACATTCACTTGAAATATGTCTATAAAATACCCACTTGAAGTATAATGGTATAGAAAGGTTAAAATTTAAAAGATGGGACAAGAAACACCATGCTAACAAAAACCCAAGTAAAGTAGAATTGCTATATTAATATCATATAAAGAAGGCAAATGATCAGAGAAAGATGGACAATTACAACTGTTAAAGGGGTTAGGTCACCAAGGAGACAAAGAAACTGTCTGTACCTAGCACTACAGCTTCAAAAATGTGGCAGGAAAAAACTAATAGAAATAAAAGAGAAACAAACTCACAGTTAAACTTGAGTGGTCAATGCTAATTCATAGAACAGGTAGACATAAAATCCAACAGGGATGTAGAAAAGTTGAACAACACAATTAATTGGACCTAAGTGATACTTAGGGAACACTCCATCCTCAGTTAGCTGAGTACACATTCTTTTCCAAGGCACATGAAACCTTTAAGATAGACCAGCTCCTTGGCACAACAAGTCTTATTTTTAATAGAAAACTGAAGACATACAAAGTTTGGTTTCTGACTATAAAAGTAGTAACTGAAAAAAATGAAATATGAAAAATCACAAATTATTCAAAAATTATAACATATCTAACTCATAAATCAAAGACGAAGTTTCAAGAGAAATTCAAAAACACTGTCTACTGAATTAAAATGGATACTGTTGGAAATACATCAAACTAAAAAAGCTTCTCTATGGCAAAAGAAATGATTAACAAAATGAAAAGGTAACCTATGGAATGGGAGAAAATATTTACAAATCACGTATCTGATAAAGCGTTGATATCCAAAATATACAAGGAACTCACAGAACTCAACAGCAGTCTAAGAGTAAACAAACCAATTTAAAAAAACGGGCAATATGGAATTTAGAAAGATAGTAACAATAACCCTGTATACGAGACAGCAAAAGAGACACTGATGTATAGAACAGTCTTTTGGACTCTGTAGGAGAGGGAAAGGGTGGGATGATTTGGGAGAATGGCATTGAAATATGTATAATATCATATATGAAATGAGTCGCTAGTCCAGGTTCAATGCAGGATACTGGATGCTTGGGGCTGGGGCACTGGGACGACCCAGAGGGATGGTATGGGGAGGGAGGAGGGAGGAGGGTTCAGGATGGGGAACACATGTATACCTGTGGCAGATTCATTTTGATATATACCAAAACCAATACAATATTGTAAAGTTAAATAAAATAAAAATTTAAAAAAAAACAGTAAAATAAAAATAAAATAAAAAATGGGCAGAAGTTGAGTAGATATTTTTCCAAAGATATTCAAATGGCTATCAAGTACTTCAAAAGGTAATCAATATCACTAACCAGAGAAATGCAAATCAAATGCACAATGAGGTATCTCTCAATGTCTGTTAAAATGGTTGTATTAAAAAGAGATAATAAATGTTGGCAAGAAAATGGAGAAAAAGCAACAGTACACTGTTGGCAGAAACGTAAATTGGTACAAACACTGCAGAAAAGAGTGTGGAGGTTTCTCAAAACATTAAAAATAGGGCTATTGAATGACTCAGTAATTCTACTTTGGGGTCTAAATCCAAAATAAATAAATAAAATAACTAACAGAAGAGCCTCTTGATGAAAGTAAAAGAGGAGAGTGCAAAAGTTGGCTTTAAGCTCAACATTCAGAAAACAAAGATCATGGCATCGGTCCCCTCACTTCATGGCAAATAGATTGGGAAACAATGGAAACAGTGACACACTTTTTTTTTTTTTTTTTGGCTCCAAAATCACTGCAGATGGTGACTACAGCCATGAAATTAAAAGATGCTTACTCCTTGGAAGAAAAGCTATGACCAACCTAGAAAGCATATTAAAAAGCAGAGACATTACTTTGCCAACAAAGGTCCATCTAGTCAAAGCTATGGTTTTTCCAGTAGTCATGTATGGATGTGAGAGTTGGACTATAAAGAAAGCTGAGTGCTGAAGAATTGATGCTTTTGAACTGTGGTGTTGGAGAAGACTCTTGAGAGTCCCTTGGACTCCAGGGAGATCCAACCAGTTCATCCTAAAGGAAATCAATCCTGAATATTCATCAGAAGGACTGATGCTGAAGCTTAAACTCCAATACTCTGGCCACCTGATGTGAAGAACTGACTCATTGGAAAAGATCCTGATGCTGGGAAAGATTAAGGGCAAGAGGAGAAGGGGACGATATGGATGGTTGGAGCAGAAGGATGAGATGGCTGGATGGCATCACCAACTCGATGGACATGAGTTTGAATAAGTTCTAGGAGTTGGTGATGGACAAGGAAGCCTGGTGGGCTGCAGTCCTGCTGCTGCTGCTAAGTCACTTCAGTTGTGTCTGACTCTATGCGACCCCATAGACGGCAGCCCATCAGGCTCCCCCGTCCCTGGGATTCTCCAGGCAAGAACACTGCAGTGGGTTGCTATTTCCTTCTCCAATGCACGAAAGTGAAAAGTGAAAGTGAAGTCACTTAGTCGTGTCCGACTCATAGTGACCCCATGGATTGCAGCCTACCAGGCTCCTCCGTCCATGGGATTTTACAGGCAAGAGTACTGGAGTGGGGTGCCATTGCCTTCTCCGGGGCTGCAGTCCATGTGGTCGCAGAGTCAGACACAACTGAGCAACTGAACTGCACCCGCATGTTCACAATAGGCAATGTGTATAATCAACCCAAATGACCACTGACAGATGCATAAAGAAAATGTATCATATATATACAATGGATTATTATTTAGCCATACAAAAGAAGGAAATTCTGTCATTTGTGCAACATGGATGGACCTTGAGGGCATCATGCTAAATTAAACAAAGACAAATACAGCATGGTATCATATCTGCAACCAAAAAAAAAAAGGTGGGGGAGAATTCAAAGACAGAGTTGCAAAGTGGTAACTAGGGACTCAGGGATGAAAGAAATAGGGAGTGGTTTGGCAAAATAAAAAGAAAAAAAGGTTAACAAATGATTTACTTTATATGTGTATCTCAATTTAAAAAAAAAAAAAAACTCAAACGACATTGGTGATTTCTAGGAGCAGGGGGTTAAGAGTGGAGGAAAGGGGTGATGTTGGCCAAAGATGTATACTTCCAATAAGATAAATAACTTCTGGGAATCTAATGTACAACATGGTGTCTAGTTAGTAATGTATATTTGAATATTACTTAGAGGGCAGGATCTTAAAATATCCTACTTCCAAAAAGAAAAAAATGTTTGTGTGAGGTAATCAGTTCAGTTCAGTTGCTCAGTGGTGTCCAACTCTTTCCAACCCCATGAATTGCTGCATGCCAGTCCTCCCTATCCATCACCAACTGCAGGAGTCGACCCAAACCCATGTCCATTGAGTCGGTGATGCCATCTCATCCTCTGTCATCCCCTTCTCCTCCTGCCCTCAATCTTTCCCAGCATCAGGGTCTTTTCAAATGAGTCAGCTCTTTGCATCAGATGGCCAAAGTATTGGAGCTTCAGCTTCAACATCAGTCCTTCCAGTGAATACCCAGGACTGATCTCCTTTAGAATGGACTGGTTGGATCTCCATGCAGTCCAAGGGACTCTCAAGAGTCTTCTCCAACACCACAGTACAAAGCATCAATTCTTCAGTGCTCAGCTTTCTTTATAGTCCAACTCTCACATCCATACATGACTACTGGAAAAACCATACCTTTGACTAGACAGACTTTTGTTGGCAAAGTAATGTCTCTGTTTTTTAATATGCTGTCTAGCTTGGTCATAACTTTCCTGCCAAGGAGTAAGCATGTTTTAATTTCATGGCTGCAGTCACCATCTGCAGTGATTTTGGAGCCAAAAAAAATTAAGTCTGTCACTGTTTCCATTGTTTCCCCATCTATTTGCCATGAAGTGATGGGACCGGATGCCATGATGAGGTAATAGATAGTTAGCTAATATTTCTGTGGTCAGCATTTTATAATATATATATATATATATAAAATCATACTACACCTCAAACTTATACAATATTACACATCAATCATATCTCAATAGAAGTGGAAGAAAAAAAGAATAGCAAAAAGCTGTTAAAACTGTAACATAAAAATCTGCTATTTACAGCTAAACAGCTTGGTGGGACTTTAACCTTAAAAGTTTATGTTATAAAAGAAAAATCAGTAATTTAAATTCAAATTGAGAAACTCAAAAAGAAAGGGCAAACTGTGCTTATACCAAGCAGAATGAAGGTAATAATAAAGAGGAAAACTTAATAAAATTGAAAACAAAAATGGAAACAAATCATTGAAATAAGATTCTTCAAAATCAGTCACCTGGTAATTGACATTGATCAACTTCCAACCATTTTGACTACACAGTAAAAGGAAGAGCATGTATGCTTAGTCACTCAGTCTTGTCCAACTCTGCAAGCCCCGTGGACTGGCTTCTCTGTCTATGGGACTCTCTAGGCAAGAATACTGGAGTGGGTATCCATTTTCTTCTCCAGGGGAACTTCCTGACCCAGGGATCAAACCCAGGCCTCCTGCATTGCAGGTAGGTTCTTTATTGTCTGAGCCACCAGGGAAGCCCCAGAGGAGGAGCAGAAGCTAGTTGTGGATATTGACAAATGAGAGGGTATCACTACTCACCATGCAGAAATTAAAGAAAAACAGAATATGAAGAATCATTTAATGCCCATAAATTTGACTGAGATGAAACTGACCAATACCTTAAAGGAAATAAATAGACAAGACTCAGAATTGAAACAGATAAGCAATGCTACTGAAAACTTTAAGTCATATTTAAAAAAAAAAAAAAGGAAAGTTATACAAAGAACTCTTAACTTCATGCCCACATCATTTTGCTCATTTTACTCGTGCATTTTACCAAATGTTTAAGGAAGAAATAATTCTAGATAGTCTCTTCTAGAAATTAGAAGAGGGAATTCTCCCATTTTATGAGACTACCATAAAACCATACAAAGATAAAGTTTCACACCAATATACTTCACAGAAAAAAGTAAAAATCTTCACCAAAATTTTAGCAAGTCAAATCTAGCAACATATAAGAATAATAGTGTATCACAATCAAATGGGAAATATGTTGAGAATCAAATCTTGTTCAACACTTGAAAATCAAGGTAATATACCATATTAACAGACTAACAGGAGAAAGGCATATTTTTTTATCAATAGATTGAGAAAAATAACACATACTATAATATTCAAGACTCATTCATGATAACCTATCACCAAAAAAAATAGAAGGACTTTTATTTTACTTCAACTATTAAAGGACGTTTACAAAATATAGCTAAGTCACGCCTAATGGGTAAAGACTGAAGGCATTCCTATGATTAATAGCCAAAAATGTCAATTCTCACCACTCCTATCCAATACCATGTTGAAAATTCTACCAAATTCAAGAAAAATAAAAATCACTTAGATTGGAATAAAGAATTAAGAATATTTGCAGAATATGTACTTGCTTAAAAGAAAGAATCTACCAAAATTTATTTTAACTGTAATTAACAGGTTAGTTCTGGCCAAAGTGATCTTTAGATTTATGCAACCTCAGGTGGATTCTTAGTATAGACATGTTTATACTGAAATGTATATGACTAAATAAAGGCGGAGAAGGCAATGGCACACCACTCCAGTACTCTTGCTTGGAAAATCCCATGGACGGAGGAGCCTATTAGGCTGCAATCCATGGGGTCGCTAAGAGTCGGACACTACTGAGCGACTTCCCTTTCACTTTTCACTTTCATGCATTGGAGAAGGAAATGGCAACCCACTCCAGTGTTCTTGCCTGGAGAATCCCAGGGACGGGGAAGCCTGATGGGCTGCCATCTATGGGGTCACACAGAGTCGGACACAACTGAAGTGACTTAGCTTAGCAAATAAAGGACTCAACCAAAACAATTTTTAAAAAATCAAATTGAATCAAACAATACTTGGTTTTATTTATTTATTTTTTTTTAGATCTCCTGTGGATTTATTATAAATTCTTGCTTTTGTTTTTTTTTCTAGGTAGTCTGTTTTTGTTTTAAAAATTTTTCTTTTTTGGTATTTAGAAAGGGTTTTTATTTTTGTTCTAGGCTTGACCTAAGTATTAATAGTTTTCATACATTCTTACTTTCCCTTTTTGTTTTGTTTATTTTTTTTTTTTTAGGACACAGGTAAACTTTATTTATTTATTTAATTTTATTTTATTTTTAGACTTTACCTTGGGGCTAGCGTACTGGGACAACCCAGAGGGATGGTATGGGGAGGGAGGAGGGAGGAGGGTTCAGGATGGGGAACACATGTATACCTGTGGCGGATTCATTATGATATTTGGCATAACTAATACTTGGTTTTAAGACATATTCTAAAGCTAGAATAATTAACAAAATAGTTAAAGGAGAGATTAGCAAACTATTACTCATGAGTCAAAGCTAGTTCAACGCTTGTTTTTGTAAATAAAGTTTTATTAGAACAAAGGCATACCCTGTCATTTGTATATTGTCGATGCTGCTTTTCAGGTACAAGGAGAGACCGGCAAGGAGTTGTGAGAGTGATCTGTACTGCCAATAGAAGTATCTATACCTTTTTCAAATCTTGGGCTTTATCTGCAAGGAGATCCAACCAGTCCATTCTGAAGGAGATCAGCCCTGGCTGTTCTTTGGAAGGAATGATGGTAAAGCTGAAACTCCAGTACTTTGGCCACCTCATGCGAAGAGTTGACTCATTGGAAAAGACTCTGATGCTGGGAGGGATTGCGGGCAGGAGGAGAAGGGGACGACAGAGGATGAGATGGCTGGATGGCATCACCGACTCGATGGACGTGAGTCTGAGTGAACTCCGGGAGTTGGTGATGGACAGGGAGGCCTGGCGTGCTGTGATTCATGGGGTCGCAAGGAGTCGGACATGACTGAGCAACTGAACTGAACTGATACGTGCTGAAATATATTCCCCATTTGAAGAATTGTTTTTTAGCTTTTATGCACATCTTTTAATACTTCTATGTATATTATAAAATACATAAAAACATTAATCTGTGTTTAGAGAAGGTGATTGTGCCTTTGTAAATTAAGACTTAATTCTCCATTTTTAAAAAGCTTACAAGATTAAAAAGCAAAGTACACCCAAACATCATTGTGAAATTCCAGTGGACACAAATACTTACTATACTTCAACTGGTGCAGAGCATTCCATGTATTTTCTATGCTCTAGGTAATATACTTGTGCATTTACAACACACAAGTTTTTCTGTATACAAAAAATGTTCCGTGTTCAGACTATTTTGCATTTTTTACTGAAGATAAACACATCATTCTATTTATTGAAATCTATTACATTAAAAATAGCTACATACTTATAATATTGTTAATGTACCATAACTGAACCCTAATATTTTAACATTAGGAATGTTTGCAGTTCAATTTAATCATTTTTACTAAAATATTATTAATATTATGAAGACTATTCGTGCACATCTGCACTAGAATTTTAGAAGTGGGTTCATTACTACCCAATTTCCTTTTAAAAGGTGTAACATTTTATATTATTTTTACATAGTACAGCTCTATACTCCAACCACCTGAAAAGATTTTGTTAAAGTGAATCTTCAACTCTTGCTCACTTCAGGATGAAAAACTGGCTTCTAAATTTGATTATTTTACATTAAAATACCTAGGAATCTCAAGTACATAAGTAAACAGGCCATATGTACATATTAGTTTGTGAGCATCCCTTTTCCTTTTCCTCAACTTAGATGCTATTTAAATATGTTGCTATTAATCATTTGTTTATGTGTGTGTGTGATATTCTTGCCATGAGATTTTGTTTAACTATTTTGTTATGTGTTTTTATCTTCATACAATCCAATATTTAGCTTTCTCTACTGCTGTATTATAAAGTTTTATAATATCATCAACACCTTTATAATATACTCTATTTAAATATTGTTTTCTAAATAAAGTATAGATTGCATCTATAATATTTACCAAGTGTTAGTGCTTTCACATTAATTCTATATTTTTTTCCCTATTTTCTAGCCTCTCTGTAAATTACATACTGAAGCATGATGGTTATTTTACTGCAGTCATTTATATCATTTGTACATTTTCATTGACTCTTAATATCTGACAAACGTACATTTTTCACTATGATTCTGGTTTACAATCTCCTTTTATTTCTAAATGTGATATTCATATTCAGTTTTCACATGTCTTGGTTCATTAAATTTCCTGGCTACTACATCTTCTTCAAAGATTGCATCCATTGTTAATACAAAATGCCATTTTCCCCCCACTTAAGGTTGCCTTACAGGCAGTACTGCAGATGCTCACATTCCCATTTCTGTAGCATTTCACTTATAAATATCCCTGTCTTCAACCTTTTTGTGCCTTTTATAGTAGCATGATCTATTAAGAATATCACAGAGCTAACCTGTTCATTAATTCAGGTTAGGATTCCTTATATTTTAATCTATTAACTAAATCCAATTACATTAGTTTATATATCATTAATATTTGATCTTATTCGTAAAGCTCATGCTTCTATGGATAATATATATATATTTTTGCTGCCTTTCCAATTACCTGATTTTTCCCACTTGTATTAATCAAGTTTATACTGAAACTGCCTTCTTTGCCTCTTATCATTTGAAATTTCTTTATATATTTCTATTCTAGTGATTTTCTAACTAAAATATTTATAAGGAATATACACAATTCCCACATAATAGTAATTGCACATTCAATTCTCCTCACATCTCCCATCCTACTTCCAGAGATTACTTGTAACTAGATACATTCTCACTCAGGACTCTTAATAATAGCATAGGATAATATGCACACAACTTGATTCCATCATGAATACACAAAGTAAGAGAATCTTACACTTTAGTATTGGGTAGGCCAAAAAGTTTGTTCAGGGTTCTGAACAAACTTTTTGGCCTACCCAATACATTATCTTCAAAATAAATCACAAGGCAATTGTATATGTTAAAGGAAAAAGCTGAACTAGAACTAGACCTAGGCTAACTGAACTGAGTAAAACTCAGTATTTAACATATGTCCACTTTTTTTCTTTCCCTCTGATTTTAATTCTGGTTCTCAACTATGCAACATGACACCCAATATCCACATTTCAGAGTATTTTTCACTATTCTTAACAAAAAATGAAAGATATTGAACATAATGTATCAGGCACTGTGCCAAGTTAAAAAAAAAAACAACTAAAAATGGTGTTTGATCTCACCAAACTACCAGTTTAATGGGGCAGAGAAATAAATTGGTTGTCAAGTGTAATGGAATGAAATAAGTGCTGTGATGGGCAAAATATTGAGTGCTACAAAAGCACACAGAAAAGGAAATTTATTCTCTCGAAGGAAAAGATATTAAGTAGTACTATCTTGCCTGATATTAGGGTATACTAGACATGGATATAAAGTAGAAGAAACACTGAAGATAAAGATACAGTTGTGAAATAAAGTAATAGAGCAACACTCATTGTGACAAGAAGATTGCAGAAAATGGGAAACTGGAAGGTAAGAGTCCAAAATACTGAGAATCATTTTATGTATAAAAAGCTTCAAAAGCCTTGTTAAAATTGTGGACCTTATTCTCAGGGCAATGTTATTAATTCTAGGTCTGATGTAAATCATAGCTTTAACATATTTTTAATAGAAAGCAAAATTCCCTGATTTTTAAAAAGCATGCAAAGTATATACACACTGATAAAAAGAGACAGGTTAAAGTCACAAAACAGTGACCCTAGTTAAAGCTAATATGCAGCTCAATGAAACAAACATAACCTAGCTTTCAGAAAAAACAAGTAAACCAGGTCATCTGAATGCGGGAAGGCAGTTTATGATTTTATTTTCAACAGCGCTCAGAGTAGACAGAAATTTACTATAACTATGCCTCATAATGAGGGTAATCACTTACTATACATACATATAACATGTAAAAAATGTTTGAATTGTTTTTAAGAAAATAAATTATTTCACAAGGGTGATTTCTTATTTCTTAAAGTTGACAAGAGAATCTTATGCACATTGTTCCAGCTCAGCCAAAGAAAATACAGTTATTATTCAGTGTTCTTCTCAGTGAACAACATAAAATTATTTTCAATTCTGAAATGGAACTAAAGTTGAACAAATGTTTAATGACTATATGGTCATATTTAGAGTAAATTATGACTGGATACAGAATTTATGAGTTTGTTTTACTAGGGCATTATGTTCTCATGAGGCTACTTGACAAAAAGTAACTTATCTCAGCCATAAAAAATAGTTTACAAAATTGTAGATAAGTTTATGTTTTCTTAAAATAGACAAATTGGAGTATACACAAGAATTTCTGTTGTAATGAGTAACCCAATTTTATAATGACTACCCTTATACCATTACACTATCATTGCCTAGATCTTCATGCACTGAGGCATGAAGGGTTGGTTATTTTTATTAACTAAAAAATAGGTCCATTTTCAGACAAGTGAAATTATTTTTCACATTATTTTTCTGTGAAGATGTAAGTATATCAGCATGTAGTAAAATTAAGGCCTTTTAGAGTAATGTCTGTCAGCCAGCATTTGAAAAAAAATTGATGTGGCCAGTGCTATTCTTCTCTGCTGGATTCCTGACGGTCACAGTTGATTGCACCTGGTGAGTTGTTCATAAATATGTTCAACATTAATGAATGAATATTAAATTCTTCATATGTATTAGCTTATAGCTGAATTCTGTAATTCAAGGTAGTTGTGTTCTATTAAATCACAGAAAACACTAAACTAGCAGATATTGGACCACTGCACATAGAAGAAATTCACAGTCAGGTTTCTGTGAACCTCTGTTCACATTTTCATCATATGATTAATACATAACTTTGTTGTATATGTGTTTGTTTATAAATATTGTATTTAATGTATTGATTCATTAACATTGAACTCATAGCCAACAGCACCATAACTTAAGCTCTACATCAGAGCCTTCTCATACAATTAGGCAGTACTTCAGCATTACAGTTGAGCCATTTTAAACAGCAAACTTACCAAAACAAAAAAGGCATAAAAATGCTATAAACTGAGAGCTGGAAAAAAAAAAAAAACTGCAAAAAAAATGTTAGAAGGTTGAAACAAAAGGAACGATATACCATGTTCATGGAATGTAAGGTTCAATGTTGTTAAGATTTCTCCCCAAAGTGGTTTAGTAAGTATACCTTTCAAATAAGCAGTAATAAAATAGTTTCCAGTTATATCCAGCAGAATGATAACTGGACAAGAACATTGTTTCCCATCATGCAGTCCATAGCATCTAGTGTATTTCTGAGATCCTTGCTTCAGGCCTAGACTACTTAACAGAGAGCACAGCTTGTATATTTCTCAAGCCCAAAGATAATCTGAACAAATACAAGACACTGCAATCCACTAGTCTTGAAGAAACACTTTCTTGAAACTGTCAACAGAAGTTGAGAGGCATCAAAAATTGTGCGCTGTGAGAGAATACAGGTAAATACATAACCTGAGAGGTGGTACATGTGCAGGATTTACCTCTGCTTATGATCGCTGTTATTTCTGCAAAACTTTCAAAAGGCACTTGTAAGATTAAAATGGGAAGTTTGACGAGTTTTCTTGTATCCAAATTATAGATTCTCAGAAATACGATTAAGTTTAATGAGATACTGGTTCCTTAATTCTAGATGACCAATTTGTTATAACTATTTATAGCAATATGAAAACCTATAGTTTCCACATAAGGAATTTCCTGCATTCTTCTGTAGTGCTATCTTTTGATAAGCTGCAACTTTTTATAGTAATATTAGTAGGGCTAATAACTAGATTGAAAAGAGATGTGAAAATCTCAAGTCTCTTATTTATATGGATATTCATTATCATGTCTATTACTGAAAGCATTTGAATGAGAATAATGATTGAATAAACATGTGTATCAAGTAAAATTTCCTAACATTTATTATTTTTGTTCCCCTAACCAAGAAGAACTTAAAACAGTCCTTAGCTTCGACTTATTTTTGCTATTTCTCTAAAAGCAGTGTACAAGGTATGGGTTGTTCCCACATACACTGGGTTAAGTGTAAAGTTAACATCTACTAGCAAAATACTCAGCAACCTATTAAGATACATCCCTAAGTGGAACAAATTCCGTTAAGGCATATTTGTTTCAAAATAATCATAATTATGTCTCCAACACTGAGTGTCTTTTTGACCCTGGTTTGTAAGTAAGTGTGTTATAAGAACATATGGAAATGTTTTGAAACTAAAGAAATAAAATTAAGAAGTGAACAGGAAATAGATAACTACTCAGTAACCACTGAGGAACAAACAGATCTGGACTATGTGAAAATGTTGGCTCTCTATGAAAGGAGTTATAAAAAGTATAAAGGCATTGAAATTTATACACTTTTTGAGGAATTACAAGTAAGAAACATAGATAACAGACTGGTTCACTGCCAAAGAGAAATCATTTTCTGAAAATAGAAATTCTATTACCATTCAAATACCCACCAAAGAGAGTAAACCTAAAAACTTCTTCCCATAGATTCATCAGTGACAGGATTCTCTTAAAATATTAACTCAGGCAACATCAATTCAATTAGAACATTCCTTTGTTTTCCATGTCACACCTAACAGAGACTATTTTCTCTAAGAATAGATTATCGATAGAATCTAGACAAATTGCACTAGCTTGAAAATGTGAGACCTCTTCAATGGCCTTAAATGAAATGAATGACAAACTAGTTATGGCTGCAGCATTTATTATAGGTAGCAGATAACACTAATGTCATGCACTGGTTTGATAGAACTTTTCTAAAAGCATTATGTTTGATTTTCACATGTTTCAAGTATTCATACAGTGATGTTAAAAGTATTCAATACATACTTTCTACTAGCAAGACTGAAGACACATTTCACAAATGTATTTCATACATGGTAGTCCCCAGCTCCTTTGAAGAAAGTTATCCTTCACTAGCCTGTATAGTACCAGTTACTAATAAGCATTAAAGGGATTCAAATGTGATATCCAAAATAAGAGAGGAAGGTCCCAAGCATTTGGTCTTTTCACCTCACCCATATAAATTGCCTACTAATTTAGTTTTAAGGACAGAAATATTGATAGACAAAGAGAATATAAGGCTGAAAGTGACTTGAATCTTATTTTTCACTTTTAAAATTGAAGAATTATATTCTAACAGAGAAGTGAGCAAATTTTGAAATGGTCCATGACTATGTATGTGTGTGCACTCAGTCACATCTGACTCTTTGCAACCCCCTGGGCTGAGCCTGCTAGTCTCCTCTGCCCATGGAATTTTCCAGACAAAAATATTGGAGTAGGTTGCCATTTCCTCCTCCAGGGGATCTTCCCAACCCAAGGATCAAACCTGCATCTCCTATATTGGCAGGTGGATTCTTTATCATTGAGCCACCTGGAAAGCCCCCAGGACTTTGTAGCCAACACTAGATCAAGGAAGACATGGTAGGCTCTGTTCATTTGTTCCTGATTTCAGTAGGAAATTTTTGAAATTTAACCATTCGTTTAACCTAAATTTAACCATTTATGTTAGATGTTAATTTCTAGTATTAACTTTACACTGGTCTTATTAAAATTTTTCCTCTTTTTGTTCTATCTCCTTGAAGAATATGCCTCTGCTGTTATTTCTTCCAAATGTATTTGGAAGACTTCATTATGGAGACAATTATTAAAGCTGTTGTATCTGTAGTCTACGTAGGAAGTTTTTTTTTTTTAAAGTTAGAGTTTCCATTTCAATAACAGAATACAGACTATTCAAATACACTACTGGGTAACTCAGCTGGTAAAGAACTTGCCTGCAATGCAGGAGAACCCAATTCTATTCCTAGGTCAGGAAGTTCCCCTGGAGAAGGGAGAGGCTACCCACTCCCAGTTGATAAAGAATCTGCCTGCACTAAGGCAGACCTGGGTTCAATCCCTGGGCTAGGAACCCTGGAGGAGAGCATGGCAACCTACTCCAGTATTCTTGCCTGGGAGAGTCCCCATGGACAGTGGAGCCGGCCGGGCTACAGTCCATGGTGTTGCAAAGAGTGGGGCAGAACTGAGTGACTAAGCACAGCACATTCTAACTTCACTATATTTTTTCTAGACATTTGTACATTTCAAAGTATTCAAATTTATTAGCAAAAAGGGGACTTAAAGGTTCTCTTGTGGGCAAATACTATAAAATTTACAATACTGCCCCCTCTTTTGTTGATAATATTAGTAAATTGTACCTTCTGACTTTCTCATTAGTTCTCAGCAGGGCCTCAGTTTTCTTCTTTCCAGAAAGATTTTTTTCTTTCAGTTGAAAACACTTCCATTTTATAAATTTCTGCTTGTGTTTTACTTTTTGTATTATTTTATGAACTTTTGAGGTATTTTAAAGTTTCTTCTGGATACATAGGTTGATTCTTAATCTTTCTTCTTCATTAGTATAAGCGTTTAAAGCTATTTTCCTCTGAGCACAGCTACAACTGTGTCCCACAAGTTTTTATACCATGTTTTATTGTCAGTTTTACATATTTTACTGTCTAATTTTCTTTGATTTCTCATTAAACCTACAGGATAATTAGAAGTATATAGGTTAACTTCCAAAGAAATACTTTTCCTACTTTTTCTTACCAGTTTCTACCTTATTCTGTATTCATATGTTCTATCCTTTAAAATTTATTGACATTAATCTGTGGTCTTGTACACTCATGTGTATGTGGTCTTCTGTACATTTGGGTGCAGTGTATCTGTGTGTGTGGATGCACATGCTCAATAGCAAACCCAAAGAACCACCAAAAAAAAATTTACAGTAAAATTAGTTAATTTAGGTGTTAAGGTATTCTTCTCCAAAAAAAAAAAAAAAAAAAAAAAAAAAAAACAAAAACAGAATTATTCTCCTCCAAAAAAACAGAAGTGAGATTGGGGAAACCAACAGCAATCAAAGAACCAGGGGTTATCTTTTGGTGTAAAGGGGGGAAACTGAGGTGAGCAATGGAGTCTGAGCGTGGGTGAACCTAAACACCGCACTCAACTCTTAAAGGCCACTGACATTGCAAGCCACTGTGGTCAGTCTGTTCATGAAGCCAAGGACGAGACTCTCTGGATTGGGTCTTCTGTCAAGATGGATTCTTGGGTAACATAGCATAATCATAGGGGTGACATCCTGTCTCATTCACCATTTTCTCTTGGTTTGAAGCAAGTTACAAGTGCTATCTGCCTTCAAAAGCAGAGGACTACACAAAGACATAAGCACCAAGGAGTCACCTGAGAGTGTGTCTGCCACCATCAGTTTTGGGCAATTGACCTTCCTCAAATCTGTCCTTAAATTAAAGCAAAAAGTAAGTCTTTACAAAAGCAGATCTCTCTGGATAATCTAGATTATAACTACCAAGGTATAACAGTACACCAATCATCAATTGGTACCTAATTTGTGTTCTTTCAAATCATAAAGAAGGTTAAAACTTTGCTTCTCAGTCTCTAGGATCCTGTTTAAAATTTTTATTCTATTATTTTTGGTTTCTATGAAGGTTGCCCAGAGTTATTCCTTGGCAAAGACCTTGAAGTAAAATATTCTATCAAATGCTGGGCTCAACTCTGTTTTACCTCTTTCAGAGACCTATCTTGTTGGCTTGGTTTTATCTTCTGAAAATTAGTTTATAATAGTATATAATAATATTTAAAAGTTTATTTTATATCCATATATCCATTCCTTTTTTCCTAACGTCATTTCATTATTTTTCTTGTTACTAGTATATTTGTTCTCTGAAATGAGCTGATAACTTGAAGGTTATCAATTCACTTGCTCAATCGTGTCTGACTTGGTGACCCCATGGACTGCCACCCGCCAGGCTACCCTGTCCATCACCAACTCCCAGAGCTTACTCAAACTCATGACCATTGCATCACTGATGCCATCCAACTATCTCATCCTCTGTCATCCCCTTCTCCTCCCACCTTCAGTCTATCCCAGCATCAGGGTCTTTTCAAATGAGTCAGTTCTTCGCATCAGGTGGCCAAAGTATTGGAGTTTCAGCTTCAGCATTAGTCCTTCCAATGAATATTCATGACTGATTTTCTTTAGGATGAAGTGGTTGGATCTCCTTGCTGTTTAAGGGACTCTCGAGAGTCTTCTCCAACACCACAGTCCAAAAGCATCAATTATTCGGTGTTCAGCTTTCTTTACACTCCAAAACTCACATTCATACATGACTACTGGAAAAACCATAGCTTTGACTAGACGGACCTTTATTGGCAAACTAATGTCTCTGCTTTTTAACATACTGTCTAGGTTGGTCATAGCTTTTCTTCCAAGGAGCAAGTGTCTTAATTTCATGGCTGCAGTCACCACAAGCAGTGATTTTGGAGCCCAAGAAAATAAAGTCTGTCACTGTTTCCATTATTCTCCCATCTATTTGCCATGAAGCGATGGGACTGGATGCCAAGATCTTAGTTTTCTGAATGCTGAGCTTTAAGCCAACTTTTTCACTCTCCTCTTTCACTTTCATCAAGAGGCTCTTTAGTTCTTCTTCGCTTTCTGCCATAAGTGTGATGTCTGCATATCTGAGGTTATTAATATTTCTCCTGGTAATCTTGATTCCAGCTTGTGCTTCATCCAGTCCAGGATTTCTCATGATGTACTCTGCATATAAGTTAAATAAGCAGAGTGACAATATACAGCCCTGACATACTCCTTTCCCAGTTTGGAACCAGTCTGTTGTTCCATGTCCAGTTCTAACTCTTGGTTCTTGACCTGCATATAGATTTCTCAGGAGGCAGGTCAGGTGGTCTGATATTCCCATCTCTTTCAGAATTTCCCACAGTTTGTTGTGACTCACAAAGTCAAAGGCTTTGGTATAGTCAATAACACAAAGGTAGACATTTTTCTGGATGATTTCAATGATCTAATGGATGTTGGCAATTTGATCTCTGGTTCCTCTGCCTTTTCTAAATCCAGCTTGAACATCTGGAATTCACAGATCATGTACTGTTGAAGCCTGGCTTGGAAAATTTTGACCATTACACTTTGCTAACATGTGAGATGACGGTTTTCTAGACTACAACTAATATAGTAGGAAAAATGTGTCCATTTCTATAAAAAGTTTGAAAAACAGACATTAGAGAATTACATTGCTATTAAATATGCTAGAAAATATATATATATAGTTGATGGTGCATTTAAATATTCCAACAAATCATGTATTGATCTTAATCATATGATTGTTATTTTCAACTTCCAAATATAAATTCAGCTGCTAGCCATAAAGCTTAATGATTAGTTGTCCTCTTTGGCATTTTTGGAAGTGATATGGCAGAAAATATATGGAGAAAACATAATTTTTTGATGATCCTAAGCTGGAAAGGATTCCTTGAGATACAGGATTTTTATCACTATGTGGCAAGACCTTTGTGAAGTGAAGTGTATGTCGCTCAGTTGTGTTCAACTCTTTGTGACCCCATGGACTATATCCCACCAAGCTCTTCTCTTCATGGAATTCTCCAGGCAAGAATACTGGAGTGTTTTGCAATTCCCTTCTCCAGGGAACTATCCCCACCCAGGGATCCAATCCAGATCACCTGCACTGCAGACAGATTCCTTACCATCTAGATTCCATAACACCCAATACAATACAGCTAGGCTTTGAAGTATTATCTGACTTCTAAGATCAATTTCCTACTCTCCATCCCCTAAATGTTATACTTCATGAAAGAAAGGAAATAAAATAATATTATTTAAGAATGGAATAATCCTTGGAAAGCACAAAAATTCTTATTCTCAAATAGAAAAGTAATGAGAAGAAAAATGATAAAGAAATGCTGTATTGAAGAGGATGAAGAAAAAACTTCTGCTTTATGACATTGAGTTCCCGGCTGAATGGCAGAAAGCAAGTTTGCACTGTGAGTGCTAGGTGTATTGGTGCAACTTGGGGATGCATCCTTTGTGATGCAAAGAGCCTGTATTTCTATATTAGTGTGAAAGTATTTTTTAACAATATCCAAGTGATAACTTATCTCACAAGGCCTACATTGTAAGTTTGTTTCCTTGTATTCTGTTTTACATTTCTAATTCTCTTATTTTCTGTATAATGGAGAGAGACCTTACACTCCTTCATATTAAGTTAAAGTGGCTACTGTGAAATACAAAATGGAAACTAAGGTATTGCATCTTCATGCTAGGATATAAGAAAGAGACTGGGACCCCACTGGTAGCTGGGGAAAGCATGACAATGGTAGGGCAGGAATTCCAGGACAAGCCAATAGCTTTATTCAGGGTTCGGTATACTCAGGATATACTAATGAAGCAATGAGAGAATGTTGAGAGTAATGATGAAAAAGTGATATGAGGATCTAATTATCTTTCATTTGGCCCATTTTTTTCCTTAAGGCTTTGGAAGAAGTCTATTTGCATAATTCCATTAACTTGAGGCTGTACACCATATGAAGCATGTTTGAATAAAATACCTATTATGATCATCTATAAGGTAATGGACTCGAGCATCTTCCCACTAAGATGTTTTTGTCTGTCTATGACTTGCTACTGCCTAAGCTCTATCTGATTGTTATCTGCCAGTCATTCCCCTCAAATGAACATTTTAAGTATGCTCTGAAAAACAGATGGGGTAGAACACATGGCATTAATGCTAATATGAAGCGCCTTTCCAACTTGTTGGCCTCCTGGCCCAAACTCCTTCCCTCTAAAAGACAGATGGAGAATGACATCTCTATTTTCTTTATTACATCAGGTCTTAACCCAACATTAATATCAATTGAATAAAAATCAATTTTAAAACTTCCCCCAAATGTCACATTATTCAAATAGATCATGCTGTCACAAAATGGACTATCTATTAAAGCAATAAAAGTAAAACACAAATGCCCCATGTTGACATTTCACTGCAGAGCATCTCCACTAATAAGATTCTGGCTTCAGTTCTAGTTGTTATGCACTTGTGAAACACTAGAAACCAGATATAAATCAAATGTTATAAAGCAGCTCCAAGCTCCATGACAGCACAAGAACCTACAGAAAAAAATGGCAGGGCAGTTCTGCTTCTCCTCCCCTCAAACATAAGCAAGCATTTCTTTGCTTACTACATGTTATGCTTATTGTGTTAAAGCTATAAGTTTAGGAAAGGAAATACGTGACTATAAATGCTAGGCACATTGTAAAGCCTCAATAGGTATTTTTATTAGATATATTGTATCTTACTTTTTATGTAATATTTGATCATATGCTGTTTTCAAGTGTGTTCACAATTGCATTTGATTGACTAGAGTGATTTTCCATTTAATTGCTGTTTTCCTCTTCCAAATTCCCCAACTGAATCACTAACTTGACTATATCCTATAAAAAGGGTGACAAAAGTACTGCTTTGACTGCCGTACTCTTTTTATATTCTTTCACCAATGATTAAGTTTTCTATTTCTAATTACATTTTCTATTTTGATTAAAAGGAGACATATAGAAAGCAACCATAGAAAGAAAACTTCCAGTTGAAGTAATAAGGAACCCATTTCCTAATTTGGGAGGAAATAAAACTTTTTTAAATTTAAGAAATCAAGTAGAAATACAGAAAATATTATAAAGTATTATAATCATTTCTCAAAATTCCATAAATTCTCTTATGGTTTCTTCATTCACTTATTAGCAATCATTATTGATTTATATCATCCATTCATTTAAAATTACTTTTCATAGTTTTTCACATTTCCTAATCATTTGGAATTGGTAGTTTTATACTTTCACTAAGTTGTATAAAGTTTCCTTTTGCTCTTTTACAAAAATTTACTAAAACAGTAAGTTAAATAGCTTCAGAAAGAAGCCAACATTTGAGTAATTTATACACTCAAAAATGCAGGATTAGAAAAGCTTGAAGTTTTTCCTCTGGAAACCATTTAGTCTTATAAAACTGTGGGTGTGCTAAGTTCCAAAGCATCTTTCTGCACAATGATTTGATACATATTAGAAATTCATATTCACTAATGCAAAGGCACAGGACATAGTTTTAAGTTCAAATAATTTTCTTTTACTTGCTAAATCAAATGAATACCCAAGTGTTGTTTTTCAAAAAGAGCATATGATTTCTGAGGAGGACTGGGGAATTTTACCTCTTTATCTGGTAAGTCATTTCTATTACTTCTGGGGCATAAAGTTCTAAAAACGGGTAAAAGATAAATATCAACTTTTCATTGTCCAAACCTTCACTAAAATTTAACAAGCCTTTTTCAATATTTATATAGAGTACTATGTTATCAAATGCTTAATGTCATGAATTAAAGTCTTTTTAATGTGAAAGTAGTGAAGTTTTTCCATTGACCAGTACATCATTCTGCTAATATAATTAGTGGTAATTAAACATTATCTCTTAATAAATTCTTTAAAGCTAGCAGGAATCAGTTTTGCATCATTCTCATTTAGATGAATAATGTATAATCTGCAGAGATTTATTTTTGTCCCATTTAGGTGAAAATATATTTTTCATATGCTTAGAGATGATGACCCATTTACCTTACCAATGATTAACCAATGTCAATATTTCCCACACAATACTAAATTCCTTACTAAAATGTAGGAATTTTTTTTTTTTTTTTTTTGCAGAGTTTGACCTCTAAAGCATTTAGTAAACTTTCAATTTCCTATGCAGTATGTGAGATACTGACTGAAAAGTGATTTAGAACCATGCAATCTTTCCATTCTAATTTATATATTAACAAAATTAGAAAATAGAACACTACACAAGAAAAGTAAAACAATTTCATTTACAAAAAGATAACCAGAAGTCATTAGTCACTTGCCTATTTTATAATGAATCATAGAATTTTTATCATTTTCATAAATCATTTACCTTTAAATTTTAAATATGAAGGTGTTTATCATGTTGTTATAATATTTTGATGATGATTTGTTACACAAATGATATTACATAAGAATTGAGATAAGTTTTGGAAAATTGACAGAATTTTTAGTAATTTTTATTTCAACTACTTTGACAACTGAAATTTAAGGTCCTAAGGATTAAATGTATAGATTTTAACTCAAATAAATATAGATTTTTTTGCTTAGAGATATTTAATCTCAAGAAAGTTGGTTTTGAAGTTTTATGTTAATTAAATCAAGTAATAAGATAGGAATGAAGATGGATATAATAGATTTTCTACCAAGAAAACATAAGAATGCTATGAACAGATGGGAAGGAAAAAAATGGAACTAAATCTTGGTTTCTTAAGCCACATCACACCATTTCCAAGGAAGGGCTTAGAAGTAATTTAGAAACTCATCCGCGTTGAATACTTGGAGATTTGCAAGAGTCTCTGAAGAGAGTTTCTGTGAGAGATGTTATACTTTTGTTGCTGTTGTTCAGTTGCTAAGTCGTGTCCAACTGTGTGACCCCATCAACTGCAGCACACCGTGTTTCCCTGTCCTTCACTGTCTCTGGAGTTTGCTCAAACTCATATGCATTGAGTCAGTGATGTTATATGTTATGCTATGTTTCTAGCGCCCTCCTAACCACCAAGATACAGGACTAGCCAAAAGCTAGCTATTACTTCCGTTAATAATTTCAGCTAGACTTAACTGGGTATTCCAAAAAAATCTTGACGTGAATTCTAGCCTTAGTGGGTAGAGAAAATTGATTTCTGTGTGGAAATCTAGAAGGAGAGGAACAAGGTAGTTAGGTGCTCCAGCTGCATCGCAGAAGGCAACTGCTGTTGCAGTGGATTTAACTTGTTTGCCAGAGTCATAAATGGCATGAGCGTCTACCGTCTGAAAGATGTGGACCCCACAAGTGAAAGCGAGCATAAGAATTCCATCAGAACCTTCCCAAATGGATCACTGAGAGGGGCGATGTGACCTCAGCAAGGGTCCATTTCTGAAGCAGAGCTGTGGAAGCAGTGAATCACCAGCCACTGAGGAACTGCTTTGCCCAAACCAAGGCAGGAAACCAGCACTGAAAAATCTATTGATGCCACCAATTCCATTTTAGAGGAAAAACTCAAGCGCTAAGAACCTGCAAGGCCCAGTCATTTTAGGAGAATCCAGGTAAGAACATTCAGTCACTGGTATCTCTGTCTCTTCCTTGCTTTGATTTTCAGGTTATCAGTGGTTAGTAAAATTAGAAACTCAAGTCAAGGAATTAAGAAGAGAAGGAAGAGATTAAAAGAAAAAGAAAAAAACAAGGCAGACTATTCTAAGTACCGGACTGAGTCTATTTTCCACTTAACTTCACTGAAGGAGTTTTATTATCCTACAATAAGTAGAAAATAATACTGTCTTCCTCCACAAAATACATTTCAAATGAACATTGGAGGCAAAAATTAAGCCTCTTACACTCCTTTCATCTTATTTGTTCAAAATATTACATGAAGCTTCAGCTTGCCTTTAGAGGCAACCCAGAAATGAAAATAGAAAAGAAAGGAGAAGGGAGAAAAACTGATTGTGATTAAATCCTTACTCTAAGGCAAACAACTTATAAACCTGAAGTAAATGAGAGGACCTGAACTGACAATTATAAATGGTCCCTACCAACATCAGAATGGGAGCTTGAAAGCAAATTGAATTCAAATTTAGATAGAAATGTCACATGTCCTATATACCCAAATTGTTTTCTGTAAACATCTTTGCTGGGCACATACTGTTAAAATTATCTTAAACAGGATTGCAAATTTACACCCCTTTGATTGGTATGAGAAAATGCAAACCATACTCTCTCACAAAACTCTTAAACTTTCACCAATTTCACTGGCAAAAACACCCCAGAATCTCAGTCACAAGGGTATCACAGAGTTGATTTTGTGTGAAGTCTGTTTATGAAGATTTAGAGGTTACCAATAATCATTAACAAGGTTTAAGATTGAGTCTGGTATTAATTACATTTACTTTCAAGATATTAATTCTACTTACTTCTCAATCCAATATATTTAGAGCTGTATTATGAAAATAAGTCCTAAATGTCTTACATTTTCCCCAGCTATAAATGAAAAAGGCTTCAGATTCTCCTTCATTGACATCACTGCACTGATCAGAAAACAATTATACACACTTTAATAGGGGCAATTGTTGGAATGGATCGATGTTAAGTCAAGTCTCAAAGGCTACTCCCAAATAATAATAATTATAGTAATTATATTGTAGTTGTGATATATCCTAGTTGACTGAGGGGATAGATCTTGGATGAAGTTTTAGGATACAATTCTGCACAGGTTAGAAAGAAAATGGGAGATCTGACTTAAAACACAAGAATTAGCATTGCTTTTGAAACTGTTAGAGGACAAAGTCCTGTACTTTAATGGTTGCCCTGGAAATCTCCCTATAAATGAAACTTTATCTTATGATGAAAAAATTATTTTATGTTATGACGAAAAAGTTATGACGAAATGAAGCCTAGGGCTTCAGGTACCAGAAAGTAACTTATTTCCTATTATTTTTCCTTTCAGTTCAGTTCAGTCACTCAGTCGTGTCCGAATGTTTGTGACCCCATGAATCCGCAGCATGCCAGGCCTCCCTGTCCATCACCAACTCCCGGAGTTCACTCAAACTCATGTCCATCGAGTTGGTGATGCCATCCAGCCATCTCATCCTCTGTCGTCCCTTTCTCCTCCTGCCCCCAATCCCTCCCAGCATCAAAGTCTTTTCCAATGAGTCAACTCTTTGCCTGAGGTGGCCAAAGTATTGGAATTTCAGCCTCAGCATCAGTCCTTCCAATGAACACCCAGGCCTGATCTCCTTTAGAATGGACTGGTTGGATCTCCTTGCAGTCCAAGGGACTCTCAAGAGTCTTCTCCAACACCACAGTTCAAAAGCATCAATTCTTCAGCGCTCAGCTTTCCTCACAGTCCAAATCTCACATCCATACATGACCACTGGAAAAACCATAGCCTTGACTAGATGGATTTTTCCTTACAAGCTATAATTTCTTCTATATTTTTCAACAAAGATATGATAAGCAACTCATGACTTCAGTTCAGTTCAGTCACTCAGTTGTGTCCAACTCTTTGTGACCCCATGGACTGCAGCACACCAAGCTTCCCTGTCCATCACCAACTCCCGGAGCTTACTCAAACTCATGTCCATCAAGTCAGTGATACCATCTGCCATCTCATCCTCTGTCGTCCCTTTCTCCTCCTGCCTTCAATCTTTCCCAGCATCAGGGTCTTCTCCAATGAGTAGACTACACATCAGGGCCAATGTATTGGAGTTTCAGCTTCAGTCCTTCCAATGGATATTCAGGACTGATTTCTTTTAGGATTGACTGGTTGGATCTCCTTGCAGTCCAAGAGACTCTCAAGAGTCTTCTCCAACACCACAGTTCAAAAGCATCAAGTCTTTGGCACTCAGCTTTCTTTATAGTCCAAATGAAAACATCCATGCATGAGTACTGGAAAAACCATAGCTTTGACTAGATGGACTTTTTTGGCCAAGTAATGTCTCTGCTTTTCAATATGCTATCTAGGTTGGTCATAACTTTCCTTCCAAGGAGTAAGCATCTTTTAATTTCATGGCAGCAGTCACCATCTGCAGTGATTTTGGAGCCCAAGAAAATAAAGTCTGTCATTGTTTCCATTGTTTCCCCATCTATTTCCCATGAAGTGATGGGACCAGATGCCATGATCTTAATTTCCTGAATGTTGAGTTTCAAGCCAATTTTTTCACTATCCTCTTTCACTTTCATCAAGAGGCTCTTTAGTTTTTCACTTTCTGCCATAAGGATGGTGTCATCTGCATTTCTGAGGTTATTGATATTTCTCCCAGCAATCTTGATTCCAGCTTGAATCAACTTAGTAAGGCAATTTTATAATAAATTGGTGACACAAAGCAAACTCCAAAATTTATTACTTTTCATATTATTACACATTTTAAATAAAACCTTTTCTTTCGTCTGGGTAATTACTTAAATATCAAAAGGCAGGTTCATTTAGCTCATACAACTCAAGTTATTACCAGGTACTCCCTTGAAAAGTAGATTTTTTTCTACTTCAGGTAATTCTTTTTGACTTTGTTTTGAATCTTTTCTAAGACTTATCTAAAGTTAAATATCTTGTCTCAGCTGAACAAATTTACTGCTGTGTGTTTATACTTTTTTTCCAAAGATATTCAGCAACTATTCATTCATATGATTTTTAAATGAAAAATCAGTAAAACAGAATAAAAGATCAAATAAGACATATTTGATTCCATGTTTTATAAATGATGAAGGAAAGTAATACAGAGATAATGTTTAACAGAAGGTAATAAAATAATTTTGTCCCAGGGATTATCAGTTAGAGGATTGATTATAATTGGCAGGAATTCATAGTGAGCAAGGTAAATATTTTCATAGTAAATCTCTTCTTTGTCAATAAACAAATAGATTAAAATTAGGTACATGCTACACTTTGAAAACACAGAGTTAAACCACTTGAAAATTATGGGTAAAAGCGATGAGAAAATCTTATTAAATAAATGGTGGAACTAAAATTCACCCATAGCTGTTGAAAGTGTCAGAGACTCTCAAATACTGAGGCCTCTAGATAACCACTGGCAATATTCCAGATTTTAAAGTTCTGGAATGATAGGGGCATTTGTCTATGTAACTTAACCTAGCTGATTTTTCATTTTCTTCTTCCTTGTTACATAAGAGTATGTGTGATAGAAACTTTGAGTATTCAAGGTAATAATGTTCTATTTGCAATGAATTAGACATACACATATGGACATTTGACAATATACCATCTTTGAGTGACTACCATGTGCCAGGAGCTATCCCACAAGAATAGCTATATATCTGTTTATCTACATTTCAAGCCAACAATTTCTACATATAAATTAAGCCTGTTCCATGAATATATAAAAATTATAGGTAAAGAAATGATGGCCCGTTAAAAAAGTAAAATACACATTCATTTCATCAATGCTGTTTGACCTGCTTCAAATAATCAGAATACAGAATCCTATTGATTCTAATGCTAGATGATTTTGAAGGGATCCCATAAAGGTATGTATATAAGCTTCCCCAGAACTTCAGATGGTAAAGAAACTGCCTGCAGTATAGGGGACCCAAGTTCCGCTGCTGGGCTGGGAAGATCCCTTGGAGAAGGGAATAGCTACTCACTCTGGTATTCTTGCCTGGAGAATCCCATGGACAGAGGATCCTGGCAGGCCCCAGTCCATGGAATAGCAAAGAGTCGGTCACAACCCAGCGGCTAACACACACACTTCATAAGGGTATGCAAAGAAAATTATATAGAATCATCCCTCTTAAAACATTGCGTACTCTTTTTTTTTTTTTTTTTTGATGTTAGTAAGGCTGTGAGAAATCCTTAGACTATAACTAGAGACAATGTAAAGAGATACTAAATGGAGAAAAAAAATGACAATATTGACAGAAGCCAAATATTTTGCGAGTTCCAAAGGCCATGAAGCCAAGGGACCCAGCTGTGTTACTGTTGAAATAGATCTCTATGCTAATATTCCAAAATCTATTAAGGGAGCTAATGGAGAAATCCAGACTAGTAGCAATTGAAAAAAGGAAACACCTGCCCAAGAAACAGTTTTTCATTCCTTAAGATGGGGCCTGGATATGATATTTTAAGTTCACATATCCTCATTTAAATTTTTAAGTTTATATTTTGAATATTGAAGGACATGTGACATTAAAAAAACATTTTTAAGATTATATGTCTAGATGCATAAATCTGTAGAAGCCAACATTATTCCCATCTAGAACCTGAAGGCCTTCACATGCTTTTAGGTGTTCTTCTGTGCAAGTTCACCAATTCTTAACTGTGGCTTCTAAATTAAGAATCACAACTCTTTTGTTTGAAGTTCAGACAGAGTATGCTTAGCTCTTTTATTCCCCATTCTAATTAAGTATAGAGGTTTTTTGTGGGTTGGTTTTTTTTTTTTTTTTTTTTTTTTGCCTGCTTTCACAGCTGTTTTACCAATATGTTCTTTTCCTTAGGAGGTACTCTGGAGTATAAAGTTATAAAAATCAATTCATTCCCATTTGTCCACACAGTTGTTCCTGTTTCTGGACATACGAATAAGAGTAAGGAACTAGTTTCAAATGACTTTACATGAATTTATACAAACTTCATTAAATGCAGAATACCTGTCATTACCCAAAAGGTTCTTCAAAGAAGTTTCCTATTTATTTGAGCATGCCTGGGGTATTGACTAGAGAATATCTGATTATTCAACTGTACTACCAGTACTTACTAATTCAAAAATTCTGTCTAAGGTGTCAAACTTCTATCCATCTATTCAGTCTCCTGCCTGCAGTGCAGGAGACCTGGGTGTGATCCCTGGGTTGGGAAGATCCCCTGGAGAAGGAAATAGCAACCCACTCCAGTATCCTTGCCTGGAAAATCCCATGAACAGAGGAGCCTGGTGGGCTGCAGTCCATGAGTTCGCAACAGTCGGGCACGACTGAGCAACTAACACTTATTCAGTCTCCTGGTTGGCATCTATGTCGAGTATCTTCCTTTGTGCAGCTTTATCCTCCATCCTGCTCTCTCTCCTAGGAGGCTGACATGTATGGATTACTTTCATTGGTTCTCATGCTTCTTTGGCTTGCAATCAGAATTGCACTGGGGAATCCCAGTTGGATACCAAAGGAAGGAAGAAGCGTAGCATCTAGTTTTTCCGCTTTGTTCTTTCCCTGTGAGGTTTCATTGGTCTGCTGTGGTCCTTGACTACTCTTAAGACCATTTAGCAATGCAAGACTCTTCCTCTCTTCCACTCCTCATCCATTCAGCCTCGGGTACAATAAGTTGGGCTGCTACTTGCTCTGGGTTCTTTTGATCTATTATTTTTAGAAGTTCCCTTACATCCTGTTAACATCCTTATAATTAACCATTTGTAAACAAAGCCTACTTGCACTATCCTATTGCCTCTTGGGACCAAAATGTTACAATATCTTCATTTTGACCTTTCTAAAATTAAGCTTATTAATTCCCTCCAATTTTTTGAATTTTTTTTAAAATTCTGCTAATATGGCCATTTTTCTAGCCATGTTATGAAATTTAATAAAACCATAACAAGGTTATTCATTTGTTTAGAGCAGTGTAATGAACAAGTCTAGTTCATGTATATCCTTTCATTTAATCTCATAACTTCTGCATTACTTGTACTGCACAGGAAGAAATTTGCTTTGCAGCATGATGCATTGGTCATTCAGAATGGTATCTTAACTCCAGAGCATTTGGCCTTCACTAAATACAGAGGACTTCTCTTACCTGAATGACTAGAAGTCAGTTTACTTTCACTCTATCTTTAATGTCTCTTATTTCTATTTTTATGTCCCATTATTTCCAGCCATAGAGCCCTAAATAGATTTCCCACCATCCTAATTCACTCCAGTGTATCAGCAATAAAATAACCTTTCTTAGAGCTCTCATGTTTTGTCCAACTTCCAAACCCTAAAGTGACTTTTCACTGCCACTGATAATTGCCAGTCTCCAACAGTCTACACTTTAAGCAACCCCTCAAGGCTTATCTCTCATTATTCTCATTATTCCCTTCATCTCAGTTTAAGTAAATGAATACGATTGTACCTGATTTTCTCTGTTCATTTGCTTTACTCACATTTTTTTCTTGTACTGGGAAAATCTTCTTTCTTAGAAGATAAGATACTCCCCATCTTCAAAGGCTCAAATAAAGTATCACTGTAGATTACTTCTGCTAAAAGGAAATCACTTTGCTCTTTGAATTTCCACAGCATTTTCACACCCTCCTCTTCATCACATCATGCTTCTATTTTAGCTTCTGTGTGTATATTTTGTATGCCTATCATGTATTTCAGATTCCTTTGCAAAAGGAAATCATTTCTATCCACACTTGCAGCCCTTAGGAGGTCACTGAAACCTGACTGAGTCAAAGAATTAGGTTCAAAGAAGACATTTGTAATTTTTTTTTTCTTTTTTAGAAATATCAACTCAGCAAGTGTATTACCAGCAATGTTTCTTTAGTTCCTGATCATTGCTATTAACTACATTTCCAAATCCACTTTCTATCTTGTAATAACAGCTTAGGTGCCTTGTGTGACTTTATAATAACTGCTAACAGAGGAAATATAATCCAGAAAGAAACTTTTTGTAGAATATTTAAGAAATAATGGAAATATAAATACATATATATATGCCTATACATCTAAATACTTGCCTATATATGTAATTTTTCATTACATTCTAACATCTAGAATGTATCTATCATTTTGCAGCATCAAAAGTAAAAAAGCAGAAATAAGAACATATCTTACAGTTTTATATTAATGATGTGAGATCCATTTTTAATATGTTGGTAGATATATAATAAAAATATCATTGCAACATATAGGGACCTTCTTTCTCACATGTATTTGCATTTTTATAATGTAATTACCTTCAATTAACTAGAGACATCTACTGTACAATGTATTCAAATATCAATCTCTTGCTTTACAAATAAAATTATCTTCAGAAGTACAGGTCTTATTCCTCTTCTATTTAAAAAAAAAAAGCAAACAAACTACAAGCCATATATTCAGTCTAGCCATAGCATTAATACTTTACCAGACTTGAGTGCTACATCAATGCTTGTTTAATGTTTCAAGTCACTAAAATTCCTGTTCTCAGATATTTTATCTCTTCAGATAAGACATAACATTCAAGGAGATAACCACACTGCAGAGGTTAATTTACCTTTTGACTGCATAAACTCAGCTTGAGATAATTACAGTAGGATGTTTGATGTTCTTTGTTTCTAACGACATTTAACCTTTGTCTGCATTGTTGGATAACACTGTGCTATAGATGGTAACCAGCTTCCTTTGGATCACACATGATTTAAAGATGGGCCAGGGTAAATACACCTAATTGAGGCTATTACTGGTCACTGAAAAAGCCACAGTTAAGCACATTGTGCTGTAATCTTACAGAGGGGCTCCATCCAAGTCTGTCTTTACTCTGCGTCTCCCACTACCACACCATTTCAAAGGAAATAGATATTGTCTTTCAGGGTCTTTTATGTGCCAGGCACTGAGCTAGAATATTGCATATATAACTTATTTCTATTCTCTAAACAAAAATGCATTTTAAAAATGAGGTTCAGAGAAGCTACCTTGTTCCCATGGTCACGGTGGGAAAAAGGCAGTGAGATGAGATCCAAAGTCCATTGTCTTTTCCAGGCTCCATGCCACCCCCCAAGAATGGTCCCAGAAAACAGTAAAAGTAGATGCCATAAAGCATGATATCTGCTCAGATATACATCGTGGTGGGCTGGTAAAGAGACCAAAAAAGCTGTTTTTATTTGTAGCATTTGACTATCATCATGGTGTAATTATTCCCACCCTAATTTCAAGCTACCAACCTGAGGTCACTGAATGCAAACTTGGGAAGAAGTGTGCATAGTTGGCTCCTATCAACTTGTAAGAGCCAGCTCCTGCACACCATTAGTTACTCCAAAGAAGAAGAGATAATACTATCAAGGAAATCAAACTGCAAGTGGTGAGTACTGAAAGGTAGGTGTGAAGCAAATATGGCGACTTCTGCCCAGACCTCAGGCCATCAACAGTGAGTCACAGACTTTTTTTTGATAAAGCAATTACTTCATGAACGGAACCACTTCCACAGTTGAATGATCAATTCTTATTGCAAAACCATTTTCACCAGAAAGTGGTACCAAAAAGTCTTAGAGTAAATCAAGGAGGCAGATACTTCACAAAAAAAGAGGTTACCTTCTTGATGGAAGATACAATCTGTTCTTAAGCATGTAAAAATATAGTCTTAGGAAATATTATGGGTCTTTCTTAAACTCTGGACTCCAGTATATAACATTCATAAGTGTGCATATTCATGGACTAATTTATTCATTCAATAATTGATCAACTCCCATGCATCCACACTGCACCAGACCCTGGAGATATCTTTAACCCCTGATTAAATTTCCTACCACAGCAAGCTTATATTCCACTAAGAAAAGACAAGTCAAATTAAACATATAAGAAAATAAACTTTATATTTTAGTAGGACTTGAAAAGTTAATTTTCCAAAGCCCAAGCTATTATTTGAAAAGACAGAAGAAATATACCTTACGTATCTAGTACCCAAACATACTTAAGTTATATTCTGAAAACCTAGAAGAGTCACTTAATTCAAAAATATTTCTTGAGTTCCTATCATGTACAAGCAGTATCTAGGAAATAGGCAAATTGCTTTTTTCTAAGTCAGTTCTTTTCCCTCATCTTAAGCGATTTATAATGTAATGGAAGAGGTAAACAAATACTAACAAGTAAAGATATGAAGATACTAGATCATTTCAGTTACTGATGTGTACTATTAAAAGAATGAATAGTGTAACAAAGTGACTACATGACAACTTAGACTGAACTGCTCAACAGAAGAGTTTCTGAAGATGTGGACGAGAAAAGATCTCTGAAATCACTGTCTCTCGGTACATCCAATAATCCCAATAACTCTTCCTGCCTCTACTCCAATTTTCAGGGGCTTGAGCCTCATTCCTTTTAGAACTCAGGTTAGGAAGAAAGCAATCCAGGCTGAGGAAACAGAAAATGCAAATATCCTGAAGTAAGAAAGAGTTTAGAGTATTCTACATACAGAAAGGTACATATAGCCCAAGAATAGAGATGAAATCCATTACAAACAACTTCAGGGACTCTGCTAAATCATTTAGAGTCTAATTCCAAAATGGAATCACTGGGACATCAGAAGGAGGAAAGGGATACAATCTGCTTCACATTTTGTTTTTTTGTTTTGTTTCTTTGTTTTACAGCTTCTCCCCTTATGACAGATGATGGCAGTGGGGACTAGGGTTTGGAGAGACATGCTGATAATTGGGAAAGTGTTAGAATGCTGTAGAGATAAAGACACAAGCTGGTTCAGTCCCTGAGTCTGGTATCTCAGAAGACTTTTGCTCTGCATCAGTGGCTCACCTCTGCTTGAGGTGCTATCTCCCAAAGGCCAACATTGTTTTCTTCATATAGTGTCTGAAATGTATACACTTTTCCTTGCCTGATGTCTACATGCACTAGAATGTAAATTCTCTGGGTGCAGGGACACTGTCTGATTTATTCAGTTACGCTTACAGGACACAGAATGCTGTCTGAGACAGCAGGTGCTCATTAAGTGATAAAAGAGTGAATTAATGAATATCTTCTACCCAATGGTTCTCATTCTACACCATGGGCCATACAGGACAATTCAAGCAGTCTATGAGAAAGCTCTTAAAGTAAATGCAGCTGTTCTATACCTTTTGTTTTTGTTTTTTTTTTTTTTGAGGCTACTTCTACTTCCTTGTTTCTCTCAAATATTTTAGTTCCTTAAATATCCTAGTTGATTTTAAAACTTTGATTAAAATAATAAGTAAACTTCTAATCACATATACAAACGTATAGAAATTAGATATGATTAAATTAATAACAGCTGCTTCTGACTTTGCTTATATTCTTTTTCCCTACTGCTCTTCTTTGCTAAGTTTAACCTGCTGATTTCAGTATTTCTTGTATCATTCTGAAGGTTCAACAGACTTATATTTTACTTATGATCTTTCATGATAAGCAATCTCTATGCCTGCAAACTGGGTCAAACTAAGCTCTCCTGTGGAAAAGAAGAAAATTATCTTAACAACAGGACTCAATGGTACCAACTCCTACTTGCTATCCATGAACTTTTATTATTTGGCAATACAAAGTTGATTTTATCTGATGTTATACTGACCAGCTCTTTACACAGCTAAGTTTGGCCATGTGACTGTTTGGGCCAATTAGATATAAGTAGAAGCATCAGAGGTCAAAGGCCACTTAAAACTGTGTCAGAAGGAATGACCTTTTATTCACTTTCCCACTACTTGGAATGTGGATGTGTCCTATATAAGGACTGTTCTACAGAAGTGATTTATGTCACCTCTGTACTGAGCTCCTCCTCATTCAGGACGCCCACACTCTTCTCTGGATGTGTATCTCCGCCCTGCTTCTGAGTTGGATATCCTGCAGGAGTTCTGGCAATAATCTTGGAACCTGCACATTTAGTCACATATTAAGAACAGTATGACAGAAAAATTGAACTGTGGTCCCTCATAATAAGAGACACCATAATAGTTCCCAACTGTTTAATTTCCACTTGTTTTATAAGAGAGAAGTTTTATTCTTTACCCTTCTGTTATTTGGTGTTTTCTTTTGGATGCAGATGAAACTAATCCTAGTTGAAAAATTCAGTACATTTCTAAATTTCTATTTTATATGGTCTTTCCTTGTGATTTATAAGAATGACCATTTCACTTGGGGGGAAAAAAAAAAGACGCCACTATAGAGAATTGAAAAATCATTTTGACTACTTTTTAAGTTGATGGCAAAAGACAAAAATCAAAGATATTCAACTCTAGCTTTGTTCTGTTCCTTTTTTAATTATATTCCTTGATGAATTATATATGAATATATAAATAAGAACTACTGATATTTGCTTGTTGGAAAAATAAATATGATTATTGGTTTGATTTTATAAATGAAGAAGTTAAAGTTCCCAAGAATGCTTATGTTTTTCCTGGATTTCATAATTGCCATTTACATGTTCATGGTCACTGACATAATTAATATAACATTTAAACAATTTTAACTACATTGGTCATCGATGAAATATATTCCAAGTTAAAAAAAATTGTATTAAATATTCATGAACTTGAGCTGTACATTATAAGCATCTTAATCCTATTTGAATTTATAGGTTTTCTAGTGAATTCATCAAATCAGTAGTCTAAGTATCCTAATATTTACAATATATCAATATGAATATTATATTTTCTACTTTAAAAATGCCTTATGCACCAGAATCTAAGAAGACAAGCACGGCATCAGATACTTATTGGATTCTTAGATATGACATCATTGTGTATATAAAGTTACTCACTGTTCTTCAGGAGAGATGGATATAAACCCGTATAACCACCATGAGTGCTATGATAGGTATCTGGAGACTAGCTATACTGGCAATGGTGGAGTGAATCTGTGTTGGCATTAGGAAGAGAGGAAAACTTTAGCTGCATTTGGAAGGGTAAGAACTACGCAGGTAGAAAAGCAAAAGGAAAACTGAGCCAGAAAGAATGCCCTGAACACAAGCATGGAAGCAAATACAAGCCACCTCTGTCACACTGAGGTAGGAGACAGTGGGCCTCAGGCCAGACACCTGGTATTTGTCAAGTGGAGTAAAATTCAAGCTTTGTTCTCACCCAGACACTCCAAGGACAAATCTAGGGATAAAAGCTGAACTTTGCTAAAACAGAGAGATAAGGTGCCCACTCTGGAGGTCAAGGAAGGCTCTGTCTGCACATGCACAGGAATGCTTCTTGAGGGTCAAGAAGGGAGAGGGCCCCACCCCATAATAAGTGTGGCCATGCATGCATAGGCCACTGTGGTGGGATTCATCGTAGCAAAAAGTTGCAAATGCCTCTTGGGGAGGATCCATGGACTAGCCAGGTGTGAAGAGAGAAGCAGGATGATTGGCCAAGGGTAAAGGAACACCTGGAAAGACTGTCCTATATAAACGATTTACGTCACCTCTATACTGCGCTCCTCCTCACTCAGGATGCTCACGCTCTTCTCTGGGTGTGTTATCTCTGCCCTCCTTTCGAGTTGGATAAACTGTTTCCTGTGTGTGCTCCCATACCTTGTGCTGTGCCTCTAATAATAAACCGTGTGCTTGTTATTACAGTTTTTGCCTCCTTGAAACATTCTTGCTTTCAAAGAGCAGCAAGGGCCAGGGCCACTTTGCTTTTAGCCTCTAGTCCCTGCTGGTCTAGGACTCTTGGCTTTCATCCAGGTTACATCCCTGGGCAGGGAACTAAGATCTCTATTCAGGGCTGCTCACTGTTCTCCCTCCAAGATCAACATTATTTTCCCAATCACAAACGCTGGCCTACCACATTGAAAGCACCATCCCCAGAAATTTCCTGATCTCTGAGAGTTCCATTTCAGACGCTCTGCTATTAGATACACCACTTCCTGAATGTCCAGCCTATTGACTGAGTCATCATCGTTTCATCAATACCACCTTGAACTGCCTTCCAGCTTCACTTTTTATTTGCTGGAGCTTTTAGGAGAGATTGTAGTTTAACTGATGTTTCATGGCATAATCAAAATAGTTAAGCACATAGCACAAGAATCACAAAGTAAAGGACAAAGTAAAATCCTAAATATAGATTTTTATATTTTAAACTATTACCATATTTTATGGATTTAATTATTTTTACTTGGAATTCTAAGCTGAAGACCATTCTGGGGAACAGATTTATTTAATTTTCATACATGCTGGATAAACAATTTTTTTTCAAAAAATGAAAATGACCTGCCATATGCCATCATAAAGCAACTCAGGCTTTATATTTTACTCCTTTACATTCCATCCTCATGTAGCAGGATCTAGAAAAGTCTGAAAATCCAATTATGTCAATCATTCAAAACTCATTTGTACATGCATTCCTTGAATAGATTTTACATATTTCATCAATAGGTTTTTTTCGGCAAACAATGGTAAGTTGTGGTTGTTTTCATGTATCAAAAGTGAGAATGCTAAAGTGGAGAAACCAGCAGTGAGAGTCACCCGAGCTCTTTTGATGAACGTCTCCATAGCATTGCCTACAGCATGGAGGAGTGGTGCTCTGCCAGCATCTTTTAATGCACCACCTCTATGGACACAGAAGGTGAAGTATTCAGGAAGTCTGCCCAAGACACATGGTGTGAAGACCATTGTCCTCTTGAGGGCTTTAAACATTACTGTCAGCTGTGAGCACCATTTCAAGTTTCATTAGTGGGAATTTCTTTCAAACTTATCTTCATTTATTTGAAGGCTAATGTGAAATGGGCATATGGTATTCACCTGTATTATGAATGAAACTCTGCCTAAAACCAAATCTATGAACACGAGTACACAGGTGTACACATAAAACACTGTACATCTGCTGCAAACACACATTACACACATGTTAAATTGTTTTCTCTCCAAATTTCATTGGCTGAGCGTATCAGTAAATTCCTGTAAATTAAGTGCTTGAGGTTATTCTGTAATTTATAATCCGATTATCGTTTGCCAGAAGAAAGATATATTCATATAGATGAAGAATTTGCTAGCCATTGATCTTTATTACTACATATTTGTAAATTAGGGATCGCTGTTTTGTTTAAAGTATACAATTATATAAAATATGATTTTGTTAACCAAACCATATTTATCATGTGTTACCCCTGCTAGGAGAGTTATTGTACTAGAACCTAAGGGAGATAAATGGATAACATTTCCACTATGCAAAGTTTCTACTATGAATGTAATTTCTATAGCTCTTAGATAATTTGTTCAAGTTGAATAAGATGTTGACAAAACAGAATTAAAACCACCACCATGGTTGCTTTCATTCAGTTCAGTTCAGCAATTCATGCTGAATTGCTTGCTTTGCTCTGTACTTTCTACATACAGTCATTTCACATTCTTTCACGACCTTAAATATCCTAAAACACTGCATTTGCCCTATCACTATACCCTCCTGATTTTTTTTTTCATGTTCCAGTACTATGTATACAGACAGGCTCCATCTGCCCAAACCCTTGCTACTAATCTATAGAAAAAGTAACAAAACTATCAGTATGAAGACACAAAATTCTGAGCCAGCTCTGACTTCTGCTCATAGGGACCAAGCAGGGTATTATTACACAAGAGGAAACACAGAAATAAATTTAAGAAGCAAGTCTTTGGTTGTGGGTTGAGGGATACTAAACACAGGTACCCTTCTGTTACTCATACCTCTTTGTACTTGCCTCTGTAACACTAGTTTAGAACAAGCATTATATCTACCAGAATTTAGCCTTCTCACCAAACTTTAAACATTAAGAATTCTGTCATAGTTCTTAGCGGTGAAAGGCTGAATCAGGCAGCTTGAAATGAAATACAATATATATTGAAGTGAATAACGTTTCATAGACTGTTGTATTAAATACTACTAAAGTATTCTATTTGCTATTAAAATATGATTTATACTTGGCTAAAGTATCTAAGAATATGAACAATTTAAATAGTATTACAGAGCAATTATATGTTCAGTTGCTCAGTCGTGTCCGACTCTTTGCGACCCCATGAATCGCAGCACGCCAGGCCTCCCTGTCCATCACCAACTCCTGGAGTTTACTCAAACTAATGTCCATCAAGTCGGTGATGCCATCCACCCATCTCATCCTCTGTTGTCCCTGTCGTCCAAGGGACTCTCACGAGTCTTCTCCAACATCACAGTTCAAAAGCATCAATTCTTCGGCACTCAGCTTTCTTCACAGTCCAACTCTCACATCCATACATGACCACTGGAGAAACCATAGCCTTGACTAGACGGACCTTTGTTGGCAAAGTAATGTCTCTGCTTTTGAATATGCTATCTAGGTTGGTCATAACTTTCCTTCCAAGGAGTAAGCATCTTTTAATTTCATGGCTGCAATCACCATCTGCAGTGATTTTGGAGCCCAAAAAACTAAAGTCTGACACTGTTTCCACTGTTTCCCCATCTATTTCCCATGAAGTGATGGGACTGGATGCCATGATCTTCGTTTTCTGAATGTTGAGCTTTAAGTCAACTTTTTCACTCTCCACTTTCACTTTCATCAAGAGACTTTTGAGTTCCTCTTCACTTTCTGCCATAAGGGTGGTGTCATCTGCATATCTGAGGTTATTGATATTTCTCCCGGCAATCTTGATTCCAGCTTGGGCTTCATCCAGCCCAGCATTTCTCATGCTGTACTCTGCATAGAAGTTAAATAAGCAGGGTGACAATATACAGCCTTGACATACTCCTTTTCCTATTTGTTGTATATGGTGATGTGAGTCATAGTTCAATTATTAAGTGACTACTCAAATATTTATATTGATTGCTCTAAGTCTTAATTTCTTCATAATAGCCATCAAATACCTTCTTCATGGGATTCTCAGAAGTAACAAATAGGTTTTATAGACATACACATACGCGCTGAATATACTCGATGTGTTAATTAACAGCAGCTCTGGAAAAGAGTGATCTTTGCTTTCTTTTCAGAATTATTAGATTTATGATAAAGCAAAATTGATTCACAATATATGACTTAGATAATATATTGTACAGTGACTAATTTTATATGATGTCACACACAATATTTGAGAATATGCTGGTCTTTAATAACCCCACACAAAGCAACCATCGTCCTTGCGGGAGAAGCATGATCCAGCATGGCAAAAACAAACTGAAAGAAATTTTCACGTCACATCACCATCACTGAGTATGGATTTTACCACAAACACTTAAACAAAAATCTCCAAGTGGTTAATGAAAAGATTAGAATTAGTGTACAGAATCACTTATAATTAAGACGAACTAATTTAAATATCAGTGCTGAAAACCAGTGCTAAAAAGTTGGAAAATATTACACTGTCTAACCAAAAAAAACAGAAAAGAATGATATGTTCAAAAATAAAACACGTTTTCATAGTCAGGGACCAGAATTCAAAGACCGACCTCTATACTCTAAATTCACCTCTGGATTGTAAGTTAAGCAGATTGCTTTCACATTTGAATGCTGACCTTCTAATACCAGCTTTTCCAGGATTAGGAAATTATGGTGAGTTCTTCCACCTCCCTCCAAGTCTCCACTGTGGCAATAACATTGACAAGATGGTTGGTCAAGATTAGGGATGTGGCTCACAGGCAAATGACACGACCTCATCTTTACACATGACTTCCTAACAAAAGCAGACAAGGACAAGTGACCAACATTTTCCCTCTGATCACCACATATGTAGACGATCTCCCACTGACATGAGCAGACAAATTATCCTAATGAATAAATTCAACAGTCACTTATTAGTGATGTCATACAGAACAAAATATTAATACTTCAGAGCTCTTTAGCCAGTTGTGTAGATGGAAAGTGAACAAGGTCACTCTCTCTAGGGGAAGGTTTCTCAACCTCAATGCTATTGACATTTTGGGAAGGATGATCTTGGAGCCAGACAGACCATAAAATTGTAAATTGCCAGGAATTTGTTGAAATCTTAGGAAATGTATGGAGTTTTCACAGACTGTGGAATATGGACTCTAGTCCATTTTATTTAAATACCAAATAACTAGTCTATGTTAACTGATAATTGGGTAACATTTAAGACATTTCATGGAGCTGTTTCTCCATATATTTCCTAATTGAGGACAAATGTTCAAGCAAAATGCAGTTCAGCAAAATTCACTATTTTGAAAATCAAAATAACTTCAATCTTATTTTCTGATAGGCTGATTCAAACCAAAATCAATATTGGGGTACTGAGAAGAACTCTGAATACTTTGAATGAACATCTATATAAATCATTTTGCGAACCTTTTGGTCAATAAGGAGTGACAGTGAGGTTCAAGTAACAATAGGTCTTGAAGTTCAAATAAACATTAACAGTCAGCTCTTAGAAATGTTGGTAACTATGAAAAACTCCTATCTGCCTGACAAACTGGCAGACTCAAAGTGCATTCTTCTATCTTAACTTTCCTTGACCCTCTGTGCTTCATTCTACACAATTAACTTGACTATTCTTTTTGAAAAAAAATTTTTTTTTTTTACTCTGTAATTCAGGGGTCGTCTTATCCCTCTCACAATTTTCTCAGTTTTCTTTGATGATTCTTCTCATTGGCCTATCCTAAATTTTAGGGGCCAAAAAAGTCAGATCCTGGGTACTCTATTTTTTATTAAGCATACAAATCTACTCTCAAAGCTTTTAAAACTATAGGTTGTCCAATTTATACCTGCAATCCTGACATCCATTAACTCTACACTCCTGAATCTTACATTCTACTCTAAGATGACTGAGGTAACTAAGATTTACCTTAGTCGAAATCTATAACTCATCTTTTCCTATCACAGCAATCTATCAGACGTTACCACAACTCAGGGGTGAATGCCATCCATGAAACTAGCCGAACTAAAAACATGAATTCAACACTGATGCCTCTAACCCTCCCCGGCTGTCCCCATTCTATTCATTCTCTGCCATCAGCTTCTAAGGTATGTCTTAGATGCATTAACTTTTGCCCATTTCTGTTGACAACAGTTTAGTTCAAGTTATGGGTCTGAAAAATCTCATGTTTTTCTCTAAATACACCTTTACTTCCTGTACCAACCCTCAAAGTATTCTATAGTATTTACTCAGAGATTCCCCTCATGTCAGTATCACACCTTGTGAGCTTAATATATGCCCACTGTTTGGGGTACTTGCTGTAGCCTTAGGGCTTATCGTCTTGTGCTTAATCTTTTTGTGCATGCCACATGGTTCGTCTCATAGCTATGAAGCACAAGTCCTAATGAATTTTCAGTCTAGTTTGATATATCCCTAAAAGGGATCAATAGCAGTTTAAGTGGGACCAGATACAGATTTGGGATGACTTTTTCTATACCATGAAGTTTATTTCAAACATGAAAATGTTTTCTAAGAGTACCTTAAAAATTAAGGAAGTTTATTAGGAAAAAATCAAGGAAATCATGCTATAGCCATTAGGAAAGGGCTATTAAAAAGCTGGGATAAAACAAAACAGTAAAACCCAAGAATGATAAATTGGGAGTCTAATTCTGAGCATGTCCATTCAGAGAGAGACAAATATGTTAGAAATGGTTTGCAAGGTGAGGTACAGGCTGATACTGCGGTCACTTAAAAATCAATTAGATGCTGTCTCGAGGGAAGCTGGACAGAATATCAAGTGCTGACAGAAAGTCTTGATGAGCTGAGCAGACTTCTGATTTTTCTACTCTTTCCTTGGCTATAATAGCCTGTGTTGTTAGAGCATTTAGGTTCAGAAAGTATTTAGTTGCCAAGAGGAAATTGTTTCTTCAGAACCTGGTAAATATGTGGCAGAAAATTCTATGCTGAAACTCAAATGGCTTCCTTAATTTTTTTCCTAATGTGATTACTACTTCTCTACCTTTAGATGAACACAGTGCAGCAACTTCAAAGAAATAGATGCTGGTTCCAGAGACAGATGACAACTTCAAAACTCACTTGTAATTTTTTTTTTTCCCCAGAATGTAAAATGACACATTTCAACACTTTTCAGTAAAACTGCTGTAGTCAGAGACACTCGGAAAAACTGAATGCACTATTTTCAAACCATGTCCCAAAGAGGAGCTATAGTCATTGTTTTTACTCAAAATGCCTTTCAATATATTCCCCTTTTCTATTCCCTGAAATACCATTACTGTGAAAAGTTTCAGCTCTGAAAACTGAGACTGTCATTGTCCAATTTGATAATAAAGTTTATTTTCCAAGATTTTTAAACAAAACATTGTATCTCAATTTCGTTGAAACCTCCGCCTCCAAGTGCACCCATTTCTCTCCATTCTTTCTCTGTGATTAACTTCTATCATCCTTCCCATGGTAAGTCCATGTCTTCAATAAATCACTTGTGACACACAGATTTCTAGTCCCCCAAACTTTTATCTCCTTTTACTGGTTCCTACACCAATCATTCTGGAAGAGAATCAGATTCTGGCAGAAAAACTCTTAATGGTCTTTCATACCAAATGTTTATTTTATTTAAGATTATGCCTGAATGATAGGGAGTTAATAGTCCTCTAAGGAATAATGTAATGGGCTTGGTTCTTGGCAAAGACATACTAACTTAGTTGTATGGATTTAAGAATATACTCAAAGAAAATAACTATTTTCTCTCTCCAGCTATAGGTATTCCATTTAATCCTCATGCCTGATTAGTATTCATAAAGAGGATTTCTTCTAAGTCTTTTAAAGTTTTCTTCTAAGCCCTTTTAATTTATTTCTGTCTCTACTTTTTCATAGTTTAAGACTTTAACTCTGTTTTCCAGAATTATTTTCATTGCAAGAGACAGGGACCAAATTTAAACCAACTAGTTAAAAAAAGGTAATTTGTTGATTTATGCAGCAGCAAAGCCCAGGGATAGTTGAGGTTCAGGTTTGGCTGGATGTGGACATTCAGATGAAATCAGGAGTTTCTCCCTATTCAGAGTACTGCCATTTTCTTTGTTGACTTTTTTTCTTTCTTCCAAGCAACCTCATTCCAGCATGGCTAATAATTGCCACAGCTTTATAAACCATAAGGAAATGGCAACCCACTTCAGTATTCTCACCTGGAAAACTCCATGGACAGAACAGCCTGGTGGGCTACATTCTACGGGGTTGCAATGAGTCAGACACAACTGAACAACTAACACTTATCACTACAAACCAAAAACTCAGCTAAAATGGATAAAGAAATCCTCTTTTAGCTTAGTCCAGTAATAATTCCAGGATACTGGTCTGGCTTGGGTCACTAGCCTGCCCCCCAAATGATCACATTGGCTAGAGGAATAAAATGCTCGAATGTGGTTTATTCTCCTTCTAAGAGACAGGAATAAGATTATTCTTACCTGTAACACATGGGTTCAAAGAAGGTGGTTTCTGAAACAAAATTTGAACACTACTATCAGATACAGGGAGAACATTTTCTGGACAGTGGGAACAATATTCGATTCCTAATATACCATTAGTTATAATCTGAATTAACACACCGCCAATACATATATTGAAGTCCTAACCTCCAAAGTGACTATTTTGGAAATGAAGCCTTTAAGGAGAAAACTAATGTTAAATGAGGTCATAGAGTGGGGTTCTAACCCAATAGGACTGGTGTCCTTATGTGAAGAGATGCATCCTGGAAGTATGTGCACAGTGAAAAGGTCACATGAGGACATAACAAGAAGGCTCAGACCTCAGAGAGAGACCTTAGAAGAATCTGATCTTTAGCACCTGGATCTTGGTATTTCAGCCTACAGAACTGAGAACTTCTGTTGTTTAATCCACTCAGTGTATGACATGTTATGGTAACCTGAGAAATAATATACTGTGTTAAACACAATTGATAATTATTGAAGCTTGGAAAACGGGAAGAGAATCCAGGATTACATTTGAGTCAGATAAGAATTTGGGGACAATTCAAGCTTCTTTCAACTTCAAAGTATAGAAATAAATTCTATTCAAGACCAGTGTTAAATATTGGCTAATGGCTTTAGTTGTCAATCTACATGAAACTAGGGACAATTACACAAGTACTTGTTTATAGAAATAACTGGAAATAATTATTTAAAAAAGCAAAAACCCAGGACACATTGGTGATCTTTTTTTTTTTTTATTTTATTTTTAAACTTTACATAACTGTATTAGTTTTGCCAAATGAAGATCTTTTCTTTGCAAAGCTGAGATAAAGTGTTCAGAGTTTTCAGTCTATTTATGGAAATGCTTTTATATCACATCTTTTGAATAATTTTGATATCAACTAACTATAACCTACACTATCAGTATCAATTTTCCCCTTTTAGCATAGCTTTGCTGCATCACTGAGACTATGTCAAGCAGGTGCCCTGTCATTGGTGTGACGAAGGTTTTTAACGGTACAGACATTCACTGAATGATTTTATGTCAGAAAGTGTTGGTGCTCTTTTACTGCCAAAATTGTTGAATGAAATTACAGACCTAAATAAATGGAAAGACATTAGCGTTTATGAATCAGAAGACTTAATATTGCTAATATGGCAGTATTTCCCAAGTTAATATATATATTCAACAAATCCCTATCAAAATGTTAACTAGTTTCTTTGTAAAATTTGCCAAGGTAATCCTGAAAATTATATGTACATTCAAGGAACTCAGAAAAGTCAAAACAATCTTGAAAGAACAAATGTTGGAAAACTCATTTCTCTATCTCAAAGTTAAAAAGCTACAGTAACTAGGATAATATGGTTGAGCATATAATCTCATATATGATCAATACATTCTGTAGTTGTAAATATTATAAACATTAAAAGAAGATACTTTTTAAAAAATGGTTCAGTGACAACTTAATATTCATATGCAAAGAGAATGAAACTTAATACCTACCTACCATATGCAAAAATTTACTCAAAATGAATCAGACCTAAATGAAAGAGCTAAAGCAATGAGACTTAGAATAAAAAAGAAAACACAGGTGTCAGTCTGTTTCTTTACTATGAAACTGTAAACACAAGGAACAAAAGATAGACAAAAGCAAAGTGAACATGAAAATGAGAAACTTTGTGCTTAAAAAAAGTAAGAAAAAAAAAGAACCTAGACAATGTGAGAGAACTTTTGCTAATCCTGTAGTTAGAAATGGAGTTAGTTATATTCAGAATATACAAAAACTTTTATAATTCAATAAGAAAAACAGTAATAATTCATTTTAAAATGGACAGAAAATTTGAGAAGACATTTCTTCAAAAAAGACCACCACTAGTACTCAGGGAAATGCCAATCCAAACCACATGAGATCACTTCACCCTCACTGGGATGGCTACAAAAAGAAAAACAGAAAAGGACTGATAAAAACTTGGATAAGCTGGGACCTTTATACACTACTCAGGAGTGTAAAACAGTATAGCTGCTTTGGAAAACAGAATGGGAGTACATCAAAATGTTATCATATTGCCTAGAGTTCTTTTTCTTTTTTTTTTTCTTTAAATTTTATTTTATTTTTAAACTTTACAATATTGTGTTGGTTTTGCCAAATATCGAAATGAATTCGCCACAGGTATACATGTGTTCCCCATCCTGAACCCTTCACCCTCCGCCCTCCCCACACCATCCCTCTGGGTCGTCCCAGTGCACCAGCCCCAAGCATCCAGTATCGTGCATCGAACCTGGACTGGCAACTCGTTTCATATATGATATTATACATATTTCAATGCCATTCTCCCAAATCATCCCACCCTCTCCCTCCCCCACAGAGTCCAAAGGACTGTTCTATACATCAGTGTCTCTTTTGCTGTCTCGTACACAGGGTTATTGTTACCATCTTTCTAAATTCCATATATATGCGTTAGTATACTGTATTGGTGTTTTTCTTTCTGGCTTACTTCACTCTGTATAATAGGCTCCAGTTTCATCCACCTCATTAGAACTGATTCAAATGTATTCTTTTTAATGGCTGAGTAATACTCCATTGTGTATATGTACCACTGCTTTCTTATCCATTCATCTGCTGATGGACATCTAGGTTGCTTCCATGTCCTGGCTATTATCAACAGTGCTGCGATGAACATTGGGGTACACGTGTCTCTTTCAATTCTGGTTTCCTCAGTGTGTATGCCCAGCCTAGAGTTCTATTCTTGGTTATATACCAAAGAAAATGGAAAACTGCTCACACAAAACTTGATTATTCATAGGAACGTTATTCATAAAAGATGGTAGCAATCCAAATGTCCAATGGCTTGTGAATGGATAAACAAAACGGTATATCCATACAACAGAATATTATTCAGCCAAAAAAGTGAAGTTACACTATCCCATGACTCTCTCCTATGTATTATGCATGATGTATCTACAACATGGATGAACCTTAAAAACATTATTCTAAGTCAAAGAAGCCAACCATAAAAACCATGTATGGTACAATTTCATTTATAGAAATGTCCAGAATGGGCAAATCTATATAGACAGAAAAGTTAATTAGCTGTTGCCTAGATCTGGGGATAGATGTCTATGGGTATGTGGTTTCTTTTTAGGATGAGGACAATATTCTAAAATTGACTGTGGTAACAGTTATACAGCTTTGTATACACCAAAAATCCACTGAATTTTATACTGTAAATAGATCATGTGTGAACTGTATCTCAAAAGATCTTATAATTGTTAATAGCATTTTAAAATATACTCAAAAGTAAATATAGGTTACAGGTATGTACAACATACACACACTGAGAAGGGACAGTCATATGATCATGATTTTTTTATTAATTCTCATGCAGTAAAGTTGAAGAAACAAAGTCCTTCATTTGCATAGAATTCTTATTAACAAAAAGATAAGGCAAAAACTCAAGTATACAGCAATGTCATCTTAGCTCATTGAAAGCTCAGGATGAGTCTTCAGAACATGTCAGTTCCCCCAGGTTAATCCCTCAAGATAAGATGTATGTTATGTTTCCATGAATACTACCACAAGGAATCAGAGCAGAAAATGTATTGAAATCATAAACTAAAATGTTTATCTAATTATGACTATATAAGAAGATGCACAAGATGGCAACTACAAAGAGGACAAGGTCAGTAACTTGATAACGTGAGGGAGGAATAGTAAATACAAGTAATCAAGACAAGAAAAAATGTTGATTGTGAGGAACAGAGACTTGCTGAACATCCGGGGTAATCTGGCTTTACCACTGGGAACTTTGTGCTAAGATTACTGTAAACACTTGATATCACTAACTTACACTTGAAACAAGATACATGTCCATAGTTTGTTAATTTAGTTGTAATTATAGGCACTTAGTTAAAACTTAATAGAAAATGACTAAGTCTCAAAGAACATGAAAAGAATGATTTTTAAAAATTTAAGTAGGAACAACTGATTTAAATCCATGAAATGATTTTTAAATATTCATATCAAAATAGCATTCAATTTCTAAAACAGTAAGACTGAAATGCTAATTCAGAGAGGTAAATTCAGTTTCAGTTCCATAATTTCATCTCCATTCAACACATTTCAATATGTTTCTATTCCTACATGTAATACCTACTTCATGATATTATATTTTATAGACAGTTATACAAGGTAAGTTATTAGATTTACATAGGCTTATGTCATTTACTGTGAAATGACAGTGTTATTGTTAAATTGCACTTTAATATTTCTTTCTTATAATTTCACATTAAATCTATAGAAACCCTTTTATCATTAAATCTGATTTTTTGAAATTCTGATCTAAAATTATCTAAGTTGATTATATTTAAGCATAGTATAAGCATTCTTAAGAAATACTAATATTATGTTTCAAAATGGAACATTTTAAGTAAATCCTATTAAATTATTAATTATATAATATTATAACAGATTATCAATGTTGCCTTATTTTATAAGAGGTCAGACAGGGGGAAAGACTTATTATAAAGAAGAAATGTTCATCCATCTGAATGATTAGAAAAAAAGAAGTCTAAATTAGTTTATCAACATGTCTCAAAAGAATTTTCCAATTTTAAAACCAGTTTCAGTAACATCTTAAGCTTTAGTACAACTAAAAATGCCAGTAACTATTTATGGCAATTATAAGAAAACAGAAAAAATGATGAGTGCAAGAAAACAAGTTTAAAAAGCAGCAAAATAGGACAGCTATTGGTAATAATCAATGGGTATCATCCTATTTGTGTTGAATTGGAGATTTCAATTAGGATCATTTTTTTTTTAAATAGAAGTATTTATTTTTTAAAAGAAGGATAATTGCTTTCCAGTATTTTGTTGTTTTCTGTCAAACCTCAACATGAATCAGCCAGAGTTATACATATATCCCCTCCCTTTTGAACCTCCCTCCTATCTCCCTCCCCAGCCCTCTAGGTTGATACAGAACACACAGCAAATTCCCATTGGCTATCTATTTTACATACGGTAATGTAAATTTCCACATTATTCTCATCATACATCTCACCCTTTCACCCTCTCCTCCCCTCTCCCTATCATAAGTCTATTCTCTATGTCTGTTTCTCCACTGATGCCCTGCAAATAAATTCTTCAGTACCATTTTTCTAGATTCTGTATATATGCATTAGAATACAATATTTATTATTCTCTGACTTACTCTACTCTGGATAATAGGCTCTAGGTTCATCCACCTCATTAGAACTGACTTAAATGTGTTCTTTTATATAGCTGAGTAATATTCCATTGTTTATATGTACCATAACTTTATCCATTCATCTGTTGATGGACATCTAGGTTGCTTTCATGCTTTATCTATTGTAAATAGCACTGCAATGAAAAATAGGATACACGTGTCTTTTTCAATTTTGGCTTCCTCAGGGTATATGCCTAGGAGTGGGATTGCTAGGTCATATGTGGTTTTATTCCTAGTTTTTTTTTAATTAATTAATTTAATTGGAGGCTAATTACTATTATAGGATCACTATTAAATAAAGTTTTCTTTCCTAGGAGTGTAAGATGTTCCTCTCAGTTTGCTAAGTTAATCAGCCCATCATTTTTGACAGAAAAAAAATTGGGCCACTGCACTTAATCAAATAGCAGTCTATTTAAATGTACAAAATTCAACTTAGCAACTACAGAAGGAATGGGCAGAAGAATGATGTATGTAGAATATAAATAAAATATTGAAGACATAAAATGTATAAATACATGGTTTTTATATAGGCAATCAAATAAGTGAAGTGGTATTTAATATTTAAATAAGTGAAAATTCGGGGTATAAAAAACAATTCTACTTATTAGGAGTATCTTAAGAAAATATATATTAGAGAGCCAACAGCAGACTACAGCCAATCCAAGAGTACTTGAGGAAAATAAAAATTTTCCTATTTTAACTATGTACTAAAAGACGTCATTTGTTGATTAAGAAACTGCTAGAAACAAGCCTTTGAGTAAATTAAATGATGACTTTTATTTAAGAGTATGAAGCCTATGAAAAAAGGTAGCAGTGGCCACAGGACTGGAAAAGGTCAGTTTTCATTTCAATCCCAAAAAAAGGCAATGGCAAAGAATGCTCAAACTACCGCACAATTGCACTCATCTCACATGCTAGTAAAGTAATGCTCAAGCAATACGTGAACCGTTTACAGTGATTTTAAATGGCTGGTTGGTGTTTATTTATATATTTTTCTAATTTTTACCATTTATGTATCACTTCATGGGAAATAGATGGGGAAACAGTGGAAACAGTGTCAGACTTTATTTTTGGGGGCTCCAAAATCACTGCAGATTGTGACTGCAGCCTTGAAATTATAAGACGCTTACTCCTTGGAAGAAAAGTTATGACCAACCTAGATAGCATATTGAAAAGCAGAGACATTACTTTGCCAACAAAGGTCCATCTAGTCAAGGCTGTGGTTTTTCCAGTGGTCATGTATGGATGTGAGAGTTGGACTGTGAGGAAAGCTGAGCACAGAAGAATTGATGCTTTTGAACTGTGGTGTTGGAGAAGACTCTTGAAAGTCCCTTGGACTGCAAGGAGATCCAACCAGTCGGTTCTAAAGGAGATCAGTCCTGGGTGTTCTTTGGAAGGAATGATACTAAAGTTGAAATTCCAGTACTTTGGCCACCTCATGGGAAGAGTTGACTCATTGGAAAAGACCCTGATGCTGGGAGGGATTGGGGGCAGGAGGAGAAGGGGACGACAGAGGATGAGATGGCTGGATGGCATCACCGACTCGATGGACATGAGTCTCAGTGAACTCCTGGAGTTGGTGATGGACAGGGAGGCCTGGCATGCTGCGATTCATGGGGTCACAAAGAGTCGGACATGACTGAGCGACTGAACTGAACTGAACCATTTCTTTGCCCTAAACCAACTTTCTTTGATTAAGTTAATGCAAATAGAGGGTTAACCTCCTCTAAAATTATAAATTACAGTTAAAGGCTTTCCTGTTTGTTAAACAGACACTCAAGTCATGTCCAACTCTGTAGCCTGCCAGGCTCCTCTATACATGAAATCCTCCAGGTAAGAATACTGGAGTGTGTAGCCATTTCCTCCTCCAGGCAATCTTCCTGACCCAGGGATTGAACCCAGGTCTCCTGCACTGCAAGCAGATTTTTTAAGGTCTGAGCCACCAGGTAAACCCTGAAGGCTTTCTTAGGTACTTAAAATTTTAATATTCCCCTTCCTCTGCTCCCTGACTTTCAAATTTATTTATATCTTTCTACCGGGCTATATCCCTTCTCCAGTGCATCTTCCCTACCCATTCCAGTATTCTTGGGCTTAGCCTGTGGCTCAGCTGGTAAAGAATTCGCCTGCAATGTGGGAGATCTGGGTTGGGAAGAACCCCTGGAGAAGGGAAAGGCTACCCACTCCAGTATTCTGGCCTGGAGAATGTCATCGACTGTATAGTCCATGGGGTCACAAAGGGTTGGACACAACTGAATGCCTTTCACTTCACTCACCAGGCTGTATAGCACAAAATTGTTGATATTGTTTTTTATATATTGCTCCAATTTAAAAATACAGACTAGATTCTCTGCCAATCTGTAAATGATCCAAATTCAGCCCCAGATGAACAAATATTTACATTGTTGTCTCAACAACGATTCATTTGCTCCCTCTTTCAGTGTGAATCGCTCAAAACTGTAGTAAGATACCAGTGTCTTTTTAAGGGCTACAAAATTTGCTTTCTGCAGTAGAAACTGGTACTTGATGATAGAAATGATTTTCAACTCCTCCTATGCATCCGATTTTGTATGCAAATTGGTTGCTTAAAGGCAGATTCACCATTTAAACAGCCCTTTCTGATATGGTACCAAAGACATTGTTCTTCCTTAACCCTGAAATGAGATGACGATCAAGCATTTAAGTGTAAAAGCATTTTGTAGCCATAGTGGCAACAAAGAAATAATCAAAAGACAGACCAAAAGATTGCATGTCAGCTACAAAAGAGTGGCTGACATTTAGATATGATAGAAATGCTCAATTTAGCTCAAGCAATTCTTAAAAGAGTACCATTCATATTTACTAAGAAGTTCTCCAGGTCAAGTTGAAGATTTTGTTGAAAAAAAATTCAATACTCTTGCCTGAAACGTTAAAAAAAAATGTGTAAGTTTTGATAACTGCTTCAATTGCACATTTAGCATAGTCTGTTTAGATAAGAAAAGAACCATTCTATAAATTATATTTAATAGGAGGAAAGCTTAGATTAAAGCCACCGACTACGAGAAACTTCTACCTCAGAAATGTTTTTTTATACCTAAAATCTTTGCTGTATTTCAGGCTATAAGTCCATGACAAATTCTCTAAGTTTGGTAACTTCCTACCCATTTTAAGGTCTTATTTTAGAAATGTAGATTATAGCTTTCAAAATAAGAATTTCTGTCAAGAAAGAATGTAAGATGGGTCTATTGTATTCCTGAGTTTCCATTAGTGAATGGTGATAGATTCTATTTGCCAGACACATGAGAAATATTGCTGACCCCAGTCAGCTTTAGTTAAACATTTGACAGTCTTTTACTCAACTTTAAGGATGTAGAAATGCTATATTATTTAAGACAGGAGCCATGAAAATAACCTTGCAATATTACTGCTAGCTTGTCTCTGTATTAAAATAAAATTATTTGACTTACTAAGTAGAACTTAACTATCAGCACTAGTCCACATACAATGAGAAATGGAATGTTGCCTGCCATGTCAGTAAACAAAGGATCTCAGAGTTATCAGTGATTACAGCCACTGCTGGCAGTGAGCTGGTGAGCTGATGAACCCTAGGGTAATTCAGAAAGTAGAAAAATACCTGCCATCTAGCAGCCAGACTGCACTGCAGCCACTCCCTATGGTGAGTTCCAAGGAAACTCTGGATGTGAAAACACAGGACACTGGCCCCAGATAGCTGAGGTGTGTGTCAAAGAAAGTATTTCAGTGAGCCCAGATCTTTGCATCTTCCCTTATGCAGAAAAGCACTAAATGTCTTAACTTGGGATATCTGCTGCTGCTACTGCTGCTAAGTTGCTTCAGTCGTGTCCAACTCTGTGCGACCCCATAGATGGCAGCCCAGCAGGACCCCCCGTTCCTGGGATTCTCCAGGCAAGAACACTGGAGTGGGTTGCCATTTCCTTCTCCAATGCATGAAAGTGAAAAGGGAAAGTGAAGTCACTCAGTCATGTCCAACTCTTCGCAACCCCATGGACTGCAGCCTACCAGGCTCCTCCATCCATGGGATTTTCCAGGCAAGAGTACTGGAGTGGGTGCCATTGCCTTCTCCTGGGATACCTAGTTTTATTTAAATAATGTTTTGACATTCAGACTATCTTCCCTTTATTGCAAATCCTTATGTATCCTGGATCCCACCTTGCCTCTTCAGAGCAGTTCTCTCAGGGTTACTCGAGTTACTTGAGATGCTGTCTCCCAGGCTTAAAGTCTTAAAAATTTCTGCCAAACAAAACATAACTCTGAACTTCTAAGTTGTGAATATTTTTTAAGTCAACACACATTGTTTTCTACTTTTACACATTTTTGGAAAATTTGATTGTATGGACATGCCAACACAACCACTGCAACATATCAGACTAGATGGAAAGCATGATTTATTTTTCTTTCTACAATTAAGAAAAGTATCAAAAGGAAGCAAGACTGTGGTATCAGTCTATCAAAACAGTTCATAATCATAAGATATTATGTGAAGTTTCATTCATCCCATTGAGAACAAGGAGTTCACTCTTAGAGAACTTCTATCTAGCATTTATGTTTTTCTTCAAGTAACCTCTAAAAGTATATATAGTTGGATCTATGTACTTCCACAGGTAGGTAAAAATTAGATTAAGCTAGCTTAATTTTAATCCTTTTTACCTCTTGATGATAAAGTTAAATTCATCTCAGGGGGAATTAAAGCACCCTACTTTGTGAGGAATGCTTTAGGGATCTCTGCATCTATTAATGGACCGACAGGTGTTCTCCAAACAATTAGGACTAATTAGCATTTTTGTTGACTAGATTGAAAAGGGAGCTCTGGAAGAAACACTTAATGGCCAAATAAATGATTATTTCACCCTTGGAATTTTCTTTGCCAGTGAAGAGGTAAAATGTACTGTGGAGAAGTCTGGAAAAGGGAAAATTGCTTTACTCCATGATTATTACCATGAGTTAACTTCCTTTAAGAGATCAAAAAAAAATTGTTATAATTCAAACTAGATTTCCAATTACAATGGCTACCAGATACAACTGTTGGATCATTTACATAGTTTGTGGTGGTTTCGTAGCTAAGTTGTCTGACTCCTTTGACTCCATGGACTGGAATCCACCAGGTTCCTCTGTTCGTGGGATTTCCCAGGCAAGAGTACTGGAGTGGGCTGCCATTTCCTCCACCACGGGTACTTCCTGACCCAGAGATCGAACCCATGTTTACTATGTCTCCTGCATTGCAGGCAGATTCTTTATCCACTGAGCTATCATGGAAGCCCCCTTACATAATTTACCTCTTAACATTAGATAAGTCTTATAATTTTGGTACTAATATTACCATATTTCCCCTTAAAAATTGATATTTGACGAGGATATTTAACATACCCAAAATTATAAAAACAACAAACTCCAATCCTTGGCTAATCCATTGTAAATGGCTTTTGTTTTCCCATGACACCTTGTCACCTCTCCATCTATCCTTTATTTTCTAAGGACATCTCATATTGAGGTTTTTATTTTTGAAACTGGGAAAACATGATGAATTATATGGTCATTAGTTATGGGTTTGTAATTTTATAGAAATTTTATAAAAAATCCACTTTATATCTCCTCTATTAATCAGCATAATTTTGAGAATTTATTGCAAGTCAATCATTCAACCAGACTCTGAAAAACAGGGTAATTAAAACAGCCCTTGCCCTAAAGGAAAGAGCTAATTAGCAGCATGCTTCAATATAAAATTTTAAGTCCATTCTGATTATTATTTATACCCATTTTCATGTCATCTCTCTTGAGTTTGCCACAGTCACATAAAGGTAATTGACTCAGTGAATCATTAATAAACACAGCAATTATTTAAGTTACTTCTGATGTTAAGATACTGAGAATGAGAAAGTCACAGATACTAGAAATCTCAAAATTAGAACCAAGTAAAGTTAAGAATCTGTTGATAAAGTACAATGACAAAATCATAATAAAGTTGTTTTAATGTCACTGAAGGTTTAAGTTAACATTTGTTCACCATATATTAGATAGTCTCCTCTAAACACACATTGGTGGTAAGAGGTATTAAACACAATTTGACCATCTTCAAAGTTTTAAAAATCCCAAACTGCATTATACCTCCAGAATAAACCTGAAAATGTACTGCTACTAAGGTAGCAGTATCTTAAGAAGCTATTATATAAAGATTCTGAACATTTCAATTTATAGATAAGTTTTGGAATAGTTATTTCCCTAAATGCAGGAGACACAAGTTTGATCCCTGGGTCAGGAAGACCTCCTGGAGAAGGAAATGACTAACCTACTCCAGTATTCCTGCCTGGGAAATCCCTTAGACAGAGGAGCCTGGCTAGGTTACTCTAGCAGTTGCAAAAGAGTCCTATATGACTTAGCGAATAAACAACATCAACAAATTATTAATATGTGCAAAACAGTTTTCTTTTTGATCTAGATTTTTCACATTAGACTACATTTGCTCTGGATCTGACAATCTAAAGAATACTGATTAGATTTTTTATATTTTACCTTACAAAAATATGAATAAAAATTTATTCTATGTTTCCTTTAATAAATTATCAATCTTAAGATAGTAGCATAAGAAAGCTAGTAATTAATTTTAATAAATAAATTCCATATTAATACAATTCTGTTTTTAAAGTACATGGGGAGATAAAGGACCATAAAGTAATGTCAAAGAGCACCTATACCAACCTGCCATTGGAACACACAAGAGCTCAAAGCAACCAAGACAATTCTTTCAAATATCTCTATTACAGCATAATGTTTTGTCACATTCACTTTTGTAAGACTCAAAAGCTAGTGTAACTTTCGAAAGTTCAAAAAATAATCAGGCATGGTTGCTCGTGAATTAGACACAAAAAGCCAAATATATAAACAAACTCAAAGTTATAAATAATAGCTTCTCAAAGGACTTAAGACAGACCATATTGATGTCACAACAGAGCATAAACTTTTACAACAACCTTTATTTTGCTTTTATCAGATGCTCAACTTAAAAATACACTCTTTATTCACACGTCAGATTTTATTAAAGGCACAAAATAAACTGATAGTAAATCTCAGCTCCCATAAAGTCATTCATACAACAGGATTTAGTGAGAGATGAGTAGTTTTGTTCTCCTTCCCAAATAACAAGCTGATTAAAAATATATTAGCATACTTTTCTATAATAGATTAAAAGTGAAATATTACCTTTCCCCAATATAGAATTTTAAGTTATAATTGATTCATATAATTCAAAAGATAATCAATGACAAGATTTTAAGAAAAGCAATTTTCAGTGCTCTTCTTTGAATCTTACTTCCTCACTCCTGTTCTCCAGAGAAAAACTTTTAGCTAGTTGAGTTCTTTCTTCAACAATTCAGCTCCATACCTAAATAAATATAGTTACACTACTATTACTTGAATTATCAATCTCAGAAACTAATGACTTCCTGCTGTAGCACATAAGGATTTAGTTTCTTAAACTCCCGTCTTTAACATTTCCACTCCCTCTAGAACTGCTTTTGGTTAAATCAACAGGTAGCTTCTACATTTTCATGTTGTTCTTTAGTTGCTAAGTTGTGTTTAACTCCTATGTAATCCTATAAACTGTTGCCTGCCAAGCTCGTCTATCCATGCAATTCTCCAAGCAAGAATACTGGAGTGGGTTACTATTCTCTTCTCCAGGGGATCTTCTCCACCCCAGGGATCAAACCTGTGTTTCCCATATGGCAGGCAGATTCTTCACCACTGAGCCATCCTGGAAAGCCCACTGAGCTGAGCTACATAGTATCTATAATTATTTTTGCCTTCTTGTGCAAGTTCCTACTTTGCTATTATTTTTAGTTTCCTGTCTTAGCATGTATACTCGTTTTGTTCTTGAGACAGCCACAATCACTGTTTCCTCCATGTACTTAAGTAAATCTATCCATGTTTTCCAACTAATACCTTCCAAGGTAGGTAGACCTTTATTATTCTTCTTGGCTACCATCCCTGTGGGGGTTTCAGCTTGCTGCTCTATCTGCAGTGGGACAGTTTTAACATTGCAAAATTATTTCTCTGTAATTTCTTAATGTTTTTACAACTCCTAACAAGCGTGCATTGGAGAAGAAAATGACAACCCATTCCAGTATTCTTGCCTGGAGAATCCCAGGGACAGAGGAGTCTGGTGGGCTGCCGTCTATGGGGTCGCAGAGTCAGACATGACTGAAGTGACTTAGCATCAGTAACAGGTGTATATAAGCTCCCTTAATTTTATATAACTTGACTTTCTTATCCTTTCATTAGATGCTTAACTTGTAGTATTTCTAAATACCACAATACCTTATTTCATTTTATACTATTATATTTTGTAGTATTTATGTGCCTTTAGGGAAACATTTGAACACGTTATGTCTACTATCTTTTTTCCCTTTCAGAAATTTCCTCTACTTCCTTTACTAGAATATTTTTCCAAAACTTTTTCCTGTGTTTCTATTTATGCTTTCTACATTGAAGACTTTCCTCAACTACCTGGTGATCTTTGACTGTCAAGCCTTTATAAGAGTGTAGATTGGTAGGCTTCACTGAAGGATACTCACTCGGAGTAACCTTCAGTGAAGCCTATCACTCTCTGAAGAGCTACCCCAGGCCATCTAGATTCTCTGAGGAATAATTGTCTAATCTTATACTGGGGGTGCTCTTTTGATGCCGACTTCGGGTGACTGGAAAGACAAAAAGGACCTAAAGAACGGTGTTCAATTTATAAATATCATCCATTCTACCATGGGGGAGATTTATTTCCATTTTCCCCTTAGCCTGGTTTCTCCACATCCAGAGTCTTTATATCCTTTTTTTCCTCCTCCAGAAAGAAATTCCTAGCCTGTTTCAGAAAGGCCCAGAAGAGAAATGAATGCTGGTATTCACCTGGTTTACTCAAGAATGAAGACGGAACTGGATTTCTAACATCTTCATGTATTATTGACTTCCAATAATTTCCACTGCTTTTGGATTTAGGGGGTCCAAGTTCAGGACCTTTCCTGGGATTCCCTAGTTGAGTGCCCTTGGTCTCTATGAAGTTCCTTCTCTTGCTCAATAGCCACTCTTGGTCCTTAATAGGCTCTGCATCTTTTCTCCCTATTGTCTCAGTTCATATGGTAGTTGACACCTTGCTGTCATTTTTATATGCTTTAAAGAGGGGAAAATGTTTAATTAATCTTCTGCAATTATTTGGAAGTGTTAAAATAACCTCAAAGTTGTAAATTTGTTTTAAATTGAGCAAAACACTAACCAAGATTCTCTGAAGAGTTATCAGAAGGGATAGATCTTCAGAATATTAATTGCTCTTCTCTTATAAATTGACAATTCTATTATATCAAAAGTTCAGTACTTAAATAATGGCTTTCAGACTTCTCCTTTTGAAATTCTATCCAGTGGATTTTTAGCTTGCAGCTATTGCCTCATAGTTAGCAATTAGTTTTCAAAAGAGAAATTTTAAACAAAAACAAAGAAAATATGATATTGAGCCCTTGGGAAAGGGTTTAAAAAGACATTTTGGGGAAAGAATTTGAGATTGGCATTAGTTTTGTTTTGTTTTGTTTTTTTCTAGAAACTGTTCTAACTTAAGGATAGTTTATGTATTATTTTGTATGTACACATATATACTTAATATAATTCTCTTGAGTAATTATTGTTCCTTTTATATGTATCCAGAAAGCAACTGGCAGAAGTTCATGCATTTTTATTCCAGGTCAATTAATCAAAATTATTTGACTCTACTAATCATTTACAGAATACTAAATCATTTAAAATTCAACAGCTGCATTTTATTTTGACTTTCCCTCATATTCTAAATTCCAGTCTTTGTATAGATTCTGAGATCAGATGAAAGTTGTGAAATAGCTACTTCAATGGCATTTTCTATTATAAAAAATGAATCACCTAATACAGTACAAATGAATTCATTGAAGTCAAAGACATGATTCATGCAGAGTATAAGCAGCGAAAGGTGACATAAGAAAAGAAGTTTGCATGTTCTAATACCTTAAAATCAGACAGGAGAGGAGATGTGGACATATCATGAAGTTGACTAATGCCATAAGTTAATCAAAGTAAAATTGATAGAGTCAGAATATTCCAGAGTCATTTCCATTTTTGGAACAGTGAGAAAGTCAGGAATAATTTTGGGGAGGGGTGTCCATCCATGCCCAGTACTGAGCCCATCACTCAATAGGTGATGGAGAGAGAGGTGGTTGGGACTAAGGAACAGGTACAAAAGCTGTAAAATGTTAACTGACCAACTGACAGACGTTGTAAAATGTAACTGACAGGACAGTGGGGGGTTCCCAAGATTATCCCTTTTGGTGGTTTGCTAGGACAACTCACAGGCCTCAGGCTTTCTCAAGTGTAGAACTGAGAGCAGATAAAAGTTCAGAAAAGGGAAAAGGAACAGAGGCCAAAAGTTAACAGGAAACCAGACAGTCTTCAACAGTCTTCTCAGTAGAGCCATGCAGAACATGCTCACATCCTCCACCAACAGGACGGTGACATCTATGAAACGTTATCCACAAGGGAAGCTCACTTGACCTGAGTTCAGGGTTTTTGTTGGGGGTCATACAGGCAACTTCTTCCTAACACCCAAAATCTAGACTTTCAGAATGAAAGCAGGTATTCACCATTAGCCAGTGTTTATACAAGTATTTTAGGCAAGTGAGTCATTTTAATCATTTCTGAGAATGGTGAGAATCCTCTTGAAATCCCTGTTAGCATAAGCCAGCCAAGGCAAGCAGGCCTTGCTAAGGACAGCAGTCTCAGGCCAGCTATGTTAGTTCTCTGCATAATTACACGCTACAGAACACAACTTGTAAAAGGTCTTGAAAATTTAAAGTTTAAAAATGTTTTCTGAAACATTAAATCTTGCCTTTAAGATTATTTTGATACACTTTGAAAAACTTAACAAGTAGACTTCTTGTTCTGCCATAGTGAAATGTCCTAGAGATTCATTCATTACTCTGTATTGCTCTGAGAAAACACTTTTAGGTCAAGAATACAGTTACTGATAGTAGCATTCTAATAGTGTGACCAGTACAGTAGGTGAAATTTTCTTTCATTAGTTCTAATAGTGCAAATAGTTCTTTTTAGAATTCAGATTTTCTTTAGTCACAAGTTAGCACAACCTATTTGCGCACTGTTTTCTGTTTCAAATCTAAGAACAATTTTCATGTGCAAACCGGTTGATAAAAACTTTGGACATGTGTGTGCTGGATACTTAGTTTTTCAAAGTGCCATAAATTGCTTCATGAACACATTTCAGTTTTGCTCATTTGTTTATTTCTTCTCATACTCTTAGAGAGTACACTTACAACTTTTAGACAAAATATTTCACAGCAATAAGGCTAGACTGAAGACGAAATGCCCTTCACAAAACATTTTAATTAAAGGTCTTTCTTTGCTGCTTAAAAATTTGCTCTTTCATAAACTGCAATTTGTGTTGTCAACAAAGCTGGCTTTCATATATATATGTATATATATATGAAAAACTAGTTTTAACTTTTCAAGCCAATTTTTACCACCCAGAGTCATTATAATATAGAGTAAAATATCCACGTGGACAAAGATATTAATGAGGTTTCATCTTTTTATGTCATATGCTGACAACTTCAAATTTATACCTTCTAATCTCTGTGACTAAAGAAATAAGATCAGCTTGCAGAAGCACAGTGGGGTTTTTTTGCAAAGAAATGGTGAATAGAAGAAAGTTTAATAGTATATAAAAACATAATTCCCCAAATAGCTAATTACAGCTGTTGTCCTGCTGATGGAAGATCTTTGATACATTCTAAAGGATTAGATTCCTCTGAGATTGCTAAAGAAAGAGTACAACTAAGAAGCAAATTCTGACCCTTGATATTAAATCAAGTTTACTTTATCTCCAAAATAGAGCAGGACTAAGTTTGGTTACAATTAGGTATAATTAACATGAAGATTATTTCCATGTATCAAAACCAGAGGAAGAAGCCTTGCACATTTCCTAGGTCCAACTTTCATAAAACAGAATAGCTTTAAGGTCTAGTGTAAACTCATATTTGTGCTCTTTATCCGAACAGAAAATTGTCATTTCTTTCAGCTTCCACAACAGGTTCTAATGGTTATATACCCTGTAAGAGTAAGTTATACAAATGAGGAGAGAAAATAGATACAGAAAGTTACATTCAGGATTTATAGTCCCCACAATAAATCTTCAAACTCAAAAATTTTTCAATAAGCCTAAAACAGTTTTGCACAAAGTATGAAAATACATTCCACAGCCCAACGCCTGGTGCATACTGATGCTGTTTGGCAGAGCATTATCATTCTGTTTTTGTTGAATGCTGTTTTTCTATAAATATGAAAATTTATACTATTTGAACAATAGTTTTAAGTTAGTTATCAATACCACTAATATTTGAAACTAAGAATTGTATTTGAGAAACTCTTAATAAGAAACATGCTTAAATTGGGAAATATTCTCTAAATGAAATAAAGCTATGAAAGATAATATGGGAGGGTCTAGAAAAATAACAAAGGAAAGGACAAGAAAACATTCTCAACAAATTTTAAGGATGTCAAAAGAAAAGAACAGTGAAAAGAATGAAATTGTTTTGGGTCTGAAAACCAGCTTCATTTCTTAGGTTTGCCTTAATCTTTCTAATAGTTTCAAATTAGCATTTTCTTATTTGACCATCTGTTGTTTCTGCTTTAGTGTTTTCTTCTCTTAATTTACTGTAATTAAACTTCTGTAATTATTTCTATCAAGTCTCAGTTCATGTGCACGTCTCTTTAGACAATTTCAAATGCATCAAATAAATAGCGCTATCATTCAAATGTGAAAAATATTTTAAGGATATTTTATAGCCAGTTATTTTGGTAGTTTTGCCTCCCATTTTCCCCTATTAATCCAGCGAGCTCAGAGAGGATGATAGACGAGCAGACAAGGGCTCCTGCATTCAGGACTTTTCTTACCCTTTTACACAGTGGCATATGGCGCTGAGAGATACAGAATTGATCGGAGAGACCACAGGAAGATAGGTTCTTTGCCACAATACAAAGTGCCACTTCACTGCATAGATTAGCTTCAAGAAAACAAAGAGAGATAAGAAAGTTTTCATCCGCTAAAGGTCAAGAACCCAACTCCTTTACTTGCAACACTCAAAATGCCACACGATTCATAAAATGCTTCTGCTTAACTACTGTTTAAGTGATAACTGAATGAAGCTAGTAAGACAGTGAGGTTCATTGTGTGTAATTATGTGTATTTTTCTGTGGTAAGCTTAATAAGATACAGCTATATAGCAGGAGTATAGGAGCTCCAGAGTGTGTCAAGAGATGAAGAGGGGACTGTGAGCTGGAATTCCAGCTGAGACAGTTTACAATGGAAGTAAATCTTACCCTGCTAAACTGAAAGGATGAGACTAATACAGAGGGAATGTCAACAATAGAAGTATCGATGTCAGGAGGGCTCTAAATGGCTGAGTGGTAAAGAATCCGCCTGCCATGTGGGACACTCAGGATCAGTCCCAGGGTCGGGAAGATCCCCTAGAGAAGGAAATAGCAATCCACTCCAGTATTCTTGCCTTGAGAAATCCATGGCTAGAGGAGCCTGGTGGGCTCCTACAGTCCATGGGGTCGCAGAAAAGTTGGACATGACTTAATGACTTAGCAGCAGCATTAATAGCAGGAAAAGCCCAGGCACTATGATACAGAGATGAGAGAGGTTTTATTCTAGGGCACCATGTGTCAGCCAAACGTTCGAGTTAAACTGGCCCCAAAACTCCTGCCATCTAATTGGTAATGACACTGAAGTTAGAGGAGCTCAGAGAGGGGATTATGGCCCCAATGCAGAAGGGGTGGATAGACAAAGGATCATGTCTGATAATCTCTGCTTTCTACCCCTACAATTCCATGAGTATTTCAGGGAATTTAACAGAGTCTACAGTAGACTTCATACTATGATTTCTAATCAGGGAATAGCCTTGTTTTCAGTTCAGTTCAGTCGCTCAGTCGTGTCCGACTTTTTGCGACCCCATGAATCGCAGCATGCCAGGCCTCCCTGTCCATCACCAACTCCAGGAGTTCACTCAGACTCACATCCATGGAGTCAGTGATGCCATCCAGCCATCTTATCCTCTGTCGTCCCCTTCTCCTCCTGCCCCCAATCCCTCCCAGCATCAGAGTCTTTTCCAATGAGTCAATTCTTCACATGAGGTGGCCAAACTACTGGAGTTTCAGCTTTAGCATCATTCCTTCCAATGAACACCCAGGACTGATCTCCTTGCAGTCCAAGGGATTCTCAAGAGTCTTCTCCAACACCACAGTTCAAAAGCATCAATTCTTCGGCGCTCAGCCTTCTTCACAGTCCAACTCTCACATCCATACATGACCACAGGAAAAACCATAGCCTTGACTAGACGAACCTTTGTTGGCAAAGTAATGTCTCTGCTTTTGAATATGCTATCTAGGTTGGTCATAACTTTCCTTCCAAGGAGTAAGCGTCTTTTAATTTCATGGCTGCAGTCACCATCTGCAGTGATTTTGGAGACCCAAAAAATAAAGTCTGACACTGTTTCCCCATCTATTTGCCATGAAGTGGTGGGACCGGATGCCATGATCTTCGTTTTCTGAATGTTGAGCTTTAAGCCAACTTTTTCACTCTCCACTTTCACTTTCATCAAGAGGCTTTTGAGTTCCTCTTCACTTTCTGCCATAAAGGTGGTGTCATCTGCATATCTGATGTTATTGATATTTCTCCCAGCAATCTTGATTCCAGCTTGGGCTTCTTCCAGTCCAGCGTTTCTCATGATGTACTCTGCATATAAGTTAAATACAGCCTTGACGTACCTCTTTTCCTATTTGGAACCAGTCTGTTGTTCCATGTCCAGTTCTAACTGTTGCTTCCTGACCTGCATACAAATTTCTCAAGAGGCAGATCAGGTGGTCTGGTATTCCCATCTCTTGCAGAATTTTCCATAGTTTATTGTGATCCACATAGTCAAAGGCTTTGGCATAGTCACTAAAGCAGAAATAGATGTTTTTCTGGAACTCTCTTGCTTTTTCCATGATCCAGCAGATGTTGGCAATTTGGTCTCTGTTTCCTCTGCCTTTTCTAAAACCAGCTTGAACATCAGGAAGTTCACGGTTCATGTAGTGCTGAAGCCTGGCTTGGAGAATTTTGAGCATTACTTTACTAGCATGTGAGATGAGTGTAACTGTGCGGTAGTTTGAGCATTCTTTGGCATTGCCTTTCTTTGCGATTGGAATGAAAATGACTGACCTTTTCCAGTCCTGTGGCCACTGCTGAGTTTTCCAAATTTGCTGGCATATTCAGTACAGCACTTTCACAGCATCATCTTTCAGGATTTGAAATAGCTCAACTGGAATTCCATCACCTCCGCTAGCTTTGGTCGTAGTGATGCTTTCTAAGGCCCACTTGACTTCACATTCCAGGATGTCTGGCTATAGGTCAATGATCACATTGTGATTATCTGGGTCATGAAGATCTTTTTTGTACAGTTCTTCTGTGTATTCTTGCCATCTCTTCTTAATATCCTCTGCTTCTGTTAGGTCCATACCATTTCTGTCCTTTATTGAGCCCATCTTTGCATGAAATGTTCCCTTGGTATCTCTAATTTTCTTGAGATCTCTAGTCTTTCCCATTCTGTTGTTTTCCTCTATTTCTTTGCATTGATCACTGAGGAAAGCTTTCTTATCTCTTCTTGCTACTCTTTGGAACTCTGCATTCAGATGCTTATATCTTTCCTTTTCTCCTTTGCTTATTGCATAGGAACCTGGAATGTCAGGTCCATGAATCAAGGCAAATTGGAAGTGGTCAAACAAGAGATGGCAAGAGTGAACGTAGACATTCTAGGAATCAGCGAACTCAAATGGACTGGAATGGGTGAATTTAACTCAGATGACCATTATATCTACTATAGCAGGCAGGAATCCCTCGGAAGAAATGGAGTAGCCATCATGGTCAAGAAAAGAGTCTGAAATGCAGTACTTGGATGCAATCTCAAAAACGACAGAATGATCTGTTCGTTTCCAAGGCAAACCATTTAATATCACAGTAATCCAAGTCTATGCCCCAACCAGTAACACTGAAGAAGCTGAAGTTGAATGGTTCTATGAAGACCTACAAGACCTTTTAGAACTAACACCCAAAAAAGATGTCCTTTTCATTATAGGGGACTGGAATGCAAAAGTAGGAAGTCGAGAAACACCTGGAGTAACGGGCAAATTTCGCCTTGGAATATGGAATGAAGCAGGGCAAAGACTAATAGAGTTTTGCCAAGAAAATGCACTGGTCATAGCAAACACCCTCTTCCAACAACACAAGAGAAGACTCTACACATGGACATCACCAGATGGTCAATACCAAAATCAGATTGATTATATTCTTTGCAGCCAAAGATGGAGAAGCTCTATAGAGTCAGCAAAAACAAGACCAGGAGCTGACTGTGGCTCAGACCATGAACTCCTTATTGCCAAATTCAGACTTAAAATGAATAAAGTAGGGAAAACCACTAGACCATTCAGGTATGACCTAAATCAAATCCCTTTTGTTCATACAGTGGAAGTTAGAAATAGATTTAAGGGCCTAGATCTGATAGATAGAGTGCCTGATGAACTATGGAATGAGGTTTGTGACAGTGTCCAGGAGACAGGGATCAAGACCATCCCCATGGAAAAGAAATGCAAAAAAGCAAAATGGCTGTCTGGGGAGGCCTTACAAATAGCTGTGAAAAGAGAAGTCTTGTTTTACTCATCTTTAAAAGCTGAACTGAGGTCAGCTTTAAAATAAGCCTTCTTAGAATGAACACCTTAATTGTACATAGAACAAAATGTTAAGTTCCATGAAAGTACAGTGTATTCTCAGAAAAACCTCAGTCTGATTGGCCAAGATAGAGTAGTCCTGAGAAATTTAAACAGAATTCCACCCTGGGGCAATCATAAAAGTAAGTTTTCAGCTATAAGTGACCTAACAGAATAGTAACTTCTTACCTAGTATGTCCTCTAAGACAGACAGTTGTTTAGTAGTTAAGTCATGTCAGACTTTTTTGCAATCCCATAGGCTGTAGCCCACCAAGCTCTTCTGTCCATGGGATTTTCCAGGCAAGAATACTGAAGTAGGTAGCCATTTTCTCCTCCAGGGGATCTTCCTGACCCAGGGATCAAACCCAAGACTCCTGCATTGGCAGGTGGATTGTTTACTTTAAGACATACTATCAAGGCTTAAATTTTGCTTTGCCAAATATTGCCAACCAGTTACCAGTAATAATTGTTAACAAAGTTGAATTCTTGCTGTTTCTTCATTGATATAAATTGATGCTAACACCAGAATCAATGCCCTGTGGTTCTCTTAAGAATGAATTAAGATATGAATTGTGTACAATGCTACCTAATATGAGTGCCACTTGGGTTGTTAGCTATCATTCCTATTAGGATAACGAGCAGGGCAAGTAGGCTATACTACCAAGCAGGGTAGTGTATTATGGTTACAGTATGGCTTTTATGTTGAGATAATACTGGTACCATTTTCCAGGACTAACATTTGTCATGGGATCTCAGTTTGACTTTTACGAACCTCAGTTGCTACACCTATAAATTGTACATAAATAAAAGGCACTGCAGAACCTCACCAGTGTTCAAAATTGGCTTCTCCAAGGGCCTGTGAAGAGGATGAGGGACATAGAAAGATAGGATCTGAAAAAAATGGGTGAATCCAGTGAGTCCATTGTGTAGTTAGACTCCTCAGTCCAATCCTTCAAGCCATTAGCCTTGTGACCACTCTTCTATTGAGTAGGAGGCTAAACATTTTCCAGACAAGATTGAAGGAGGAAGGCTCCTTGCCAACCAGAGGCAATGGGAATGATTCTCTCCAGCAAAATTCTGACAAGTCCCTAAAAGTCCTAACAAAAAATTAGAAGGAGCCTCAAAGGAGTGTCAGAGATTTGACAATCAAGAATCCTGCCCAGCTAGATAGGACACTAAATATTTGACTACACTTTGCCCTATCTATAAATATGAAGATATATGTTAGACATGGAAGTTATAGAAATTGTTAGTTGTTTGACTTAGAAGTTACATTAATGTTTATGAATTGTTTATTATTCTGTTTAGAAATCTCAGTTAAAATAGTCAGGACAGAACTGGGAGCTCTCATGTTCTATGAGATCCCCAGTCCAACATGAAGAAAAGACTTCCTCTTCTTTCCTGGCAAGAGCTCAGTCAATGAGAGACTGTCATGACTCAGCCAGTGAGAAGTCACTAAACTTTGAACTCTCAGGCCCTCCAAAAGACTGTTTCCTATAGCCCCTCCCAGCTTCCTTTCAAAGAGCTTTCTTCTCCTTGTTACTGGGGGCTTGCCTGTGGTTTGCCATGGTTGCAGACCCTGAATTGCAGTGTTTTGCTGATCCTGAATGAACCCATTTTTGCTGGGGAAATAACAGTCTAAGTCAACAAAGAGAATCACTGACACCTAAGAGAAAAATCCATACAAAGTTTTTAAAAAAGGATTAATGAGAAACAATGAAAAAGCAAGGAATGAAATATACCAGCCTCAAATTAATAACTTAGTAGGTGTGAAAGCTCAAAGGTATTCATGGTGTAGAAAAATATTTGACATCTTATGTAAAAAAATCAGTATCCAAACTTGCCTTTTTCACGGTTTGATTACACATCCTTCTCCAGTAGTCTCTTGACACTTTCTAAAAAGCATCTCCCTTGCCTGTCTAATGTTTTATTAAATCATTTAGTCTTCCTTACAAACTTTCAAGTAGAACTTACTCCCAACTTACAGATGAGGAAATGGAATCACAGAGAAGCTGGATAACCACTAAGGTCACAGAGTTGCTCAGTAATCAAAAGACAGTATTTTAATACAAGTGGGCTGCTTTCAGATTCTGTAAACATTTTGCTCTGCTGCTTCCTCTATAAAATTAGCCCCCTCAGGTAGATATTTTCCCCAACACACTCAACTCTTAGAATTCTAGTACTGAGAGGGATGACTACAGAAGACGGTAGGGCACTCAGTATGCATTTGTTGAATGAGGAAAAAATGAAAAGCCAATATTTACACAGAACACTATTACATACAACACTAAAATGAATATTTATAGTCAAATATATTATTTTCTACCAAAAATGTTCAATTAGAGGGGGTAATATGGAGAGGCCATATGTACATGAGAAGGTAAGAGACCTTTATAGTAGAAAGGCAACAAAAAAATGCATAAAATTAGAATCCAGAAATAGTGGTATCACTGAACTGAAAGACATTGTTCAAAACCACAGAGGTGAACGCTGGAACAAATAAAAACTCTCAAGGGTGAGAAACGCTACTTTTGAAGTAGCCAGGACCATGGCTGGCATAGGAGCAGCAGTGCCTCCAACGATGGAGCCATCTCTCCATTAAGGATGGTTTCTTTGGCATGCCAAAACCCATCCCCAAGACAGAAAACAAGAGGAGAGCAGAGAGAGACAAACAGAACGTTTCTCTCAGGAACATTGGGATGATGAAAATAAAGTCATGGAAGGTAAAAGATCATACGTTTTCTATGAACATAGCTCCTTTACAGCAAGCCTGAGGATGGTATAGTTCCACCATGGACTTAGGTGTGCAAAGTCAAATTTCTGTTTCCAGGTTCTGTCCCCAAATCTTTTACAAACAAAATCAACAAATGGCTTTAGTGTTCCTGAGAGGTTTTTTGCTGAAGGATTGCCTTTCTAATTAAGTCCTCCAACTCTTTAACATGCTAATTTTATCCATTAACTTGTAGATGAAGTGGTTCAGCTGTTATCTGTGAAACATGAACAGGGCTTGAGCTACATAATTTCAGGAAATCTGGATTTGAAATTTTTGCTAGTTTTTAGTAGAGAAACTTGAGTATTCTAACACGGCACTTTTTTTTTTTTCCCCCTGGTGTAGTTAACCAGAATTTTATGGGCTAGCCTAAGGGAAAAATGATGATAAAAGGAGATGAGCAATGAAGCCAGGGTGGGGACTCGGTGATGAAGTGACTGAATGATGGGGTGAATGTTCTCTGGAGCACATTTGTGGATCCCCATCCTTAAAGAGCTCATTACATAATGAAAGGGAACTAAAAAATTGCCAAGTCACTGAGACCTCTGGAAATGTTACCTAAACTAACATCATTTGACCATATCCAGCATAATAGAGAAATAAATTAGCAAATGTCATGCCAATTGCCAGAAGCATCCTAGTCCCACTTAATTCACTTAAAGATAAATTAAGTCCTAACTCCAAAACTTGAGCTTCTTAACCTCTGGACACCTCCGTTTCTGTTTGTGAAAAATGGGGGGAACAATATTGCCAGTATCATGGAACTGCTAAAGGATAAGACATCATGCTTTATATGTTAGTTATATTAAAATATATATAACCTATTTGAAGAGTGGCAGAAGGATATCTGATCTCTTTTATGTGCTGAATGCAGAATACTAGGCAAGCTAGTCCATAATCTACTCTGAAGGAACTAGTAAAAGCTTATGTTCATTAATGTACAACGGCAAGTATCCTTTCCTTTCAATCTAAATGGCATCACATAGTATAGGGAATCTGAAGTTACTAAGACCTCACTTTTCATGCCTGAAAAGGTGAACAATTAAGGAGAATCTGTGTCAAACCCCACTGGACAGTTAAATAGGCAAGAAAGACTATCAAGACTATTGCAACAAAGGGGAGACTGAACTTAATTATACTGGCACAAAAGATCAGAGTTTAAAACATCTGAGGTGAGTGGGCTAAAGAAAAGAACTGGAAGATGAACGTTGTAGGGAGAGGAGTTAAATCAACTGATTAGGCCATCAGTGTTTGTTACCTGGCACTTGCCTTAAATTAGGCTCTTTCTCCCCCATGGAGACTGGGAGGCAGGAACCCTCTGTCTCTTGATGAAAACTTTTCAAAGAAATCTCTCCCATAGTAAAACTATGGAGATGTGGGAAAACTTTTACATCTCAGAGGGGCCGAGACAATTTACAATTTCAAGTTTTCCAAAGTACACTCTATAAGAAGGAGCCCAGGGACCCCTAGTATGGAAGAAGCCTATGTGAAATTGAGTCAAGCTGAGGGGACTGTTAAGGTGATCTTGATTACCTGAAGCACTAAACCATTGCTATGGTTAGGAAAAGGCTTTTGTGTTGTGGCCAAGACCTCAGTCTTGGGCTTGCATCTCTGCCCCTCCACTTACCAGCTGTGTGACTGAGGGCAAGTCAGGTAACCTGAGTTTCCGTCTCCTTATCCGTTTTTTTAAAAAATAAAGTTGTACCAGTAGTACTCAGGCCCCGGCATGCAGTAGTTGCTCTGTAAATATTAGGCTAAGTATGTTATCACTCATTTGTCATCCTTTCAGCATCCTTGTATGGTAACTTGTGTTGTACTTTAGTATGTTTTTTTATGCTAGACACTGAGAAGCACGTTTCCACCCTTTAGGATAGAAGAAACTGTGGGGGAACTAGGCTGAAGGGCACTGGTCTGCACGAACTGCTCCTTTCTCAATAACAAAGTTCCCCTATGAAATTTCCTGAGGCTCCACCTCCTCAGGACTTAGGTTTAGAAGGCTTGAGATTAGTAGTGAACTGTTTCAATGCTATTCCTCCCTCGAGGCTCCAAGCTCTGGGCCCTCTTACCTTGTGCTGTCTTGTACGTCTTCACACCCAAGCCTGGGTGGAGGAAGGCTGACCGAAGTCTCCTCAAAACGAATCCTCTGCCGACCTCTTGAACCAGTGACCAGTTCGTGGCGGGGAGGGGGGGGGGGGGTGACGCGCAGCGTAACAAGCGCAAGGTCCCATGGGTAATGCCGCCACCGGCCCCTCACACGACACGACATTTAAAGAAAGCTGCTATGCCGTAACCCACAATATACGCTAGAGCCCGGAACAACAATAAAACAGCAAACAGCTGAGACCACCGTGAGGGGAGGAGTCGGAACAGGTCAAAGGATCCATCACCACAGATGAGATGCTTGCCGCACAAAACAACTGTAGCCATTTTGTTTGATGAGCGAGCAGGAGCAGGCCTCCCGGGACTCTTCCCAATCCTCTCCCCACCCCTATTAAAGACACAGAACATCCCCTAACTCTTCCCACCCCACTCCTCTCCACAAAGCCACAGAACTCCCCCACCTCTTTCCACCCCACTCTTCCTACCCGCTTCCCTTCACCACAGACAGCAACTTCACCCGTTCATCATCCCTTCTAGAATTTCAAATTGAAAAGGAACCCAAATCCATAAGAGAAGCCACATGAATTATTTTCCTTCCCCCCGCCCATTCCTTTGCCAAATAGCAAGTGCTGAGGTATTAAAATCGCCTTAATTTTTCCATTGAATTGTTTCATTAATTACGTTCCCTCAAATTAAAAAAAAGAAAAGCATTGTAAGACTTAATGGAAATAAACTTGTTGAAGCTGAAAAAAGACGGAAAAAAAATATTCCAAACCTTGATAAAAACAGATTTGTTAGATAATTTAAGACAATGCTCCTTTACAAGTCTTTTTCTTAACTTTGTAGACTCCCTGTTTATCACATGGATGTAATCATTTCTTCTAAAACAACACTTTATCACTCAGTTAAGCAAATCCCCCTCTTCGGGTTTAAAAAACAGCACAGTAAAACGATATGAATTTAGAACTCTCTAGTTTTAAAGGTTAGAAACTTATAACGAGTCTCACTGTTTTTACAGGGAGATCAGTGTAGACAGGACATCCTTCCCGCTGGAGGCTCTGGAAGAGAATCCATGCCCTTCACTTTCTTTTTCCACCCTCAAAACCAGCACGAGCCGATCGAGCCTTGACCACCGCGCTGCCTCTCTCTCTTACCTCTCTCCCTCTGCCTTCCTCTATATAAAGACTCCGGTGATTACATTGGTCTCACCTGGAAAATCCAGGCTATGAGCCCCACCTAAAGGTCAGCTAATTAGCAACATTAACTTTACCTGCCACCTTAAATCTCCTTCTACTTGTATCCTGACATATTCACAGAACAAGGGACGAAGACATTTCGGGATCTCCTTCATTCTGCCTACCTAAGGGTGGATAGGCGGAGAAGGCAATGGCACCCCACTCCAGTACTTTTGCCTGGAAAATCCCATGGATGGAGGAGCCTGGTAGACTACAGTCCATGGGGTCGCTAAGAGTCGGACATGACTGACGACTTCACTTTCACTTTTCACTTTCATGCATTGGAGAAGGAAACGGCAACCTACTCCAGTGTTCTTGCCTGGAGAATCCCAGGGACACAGAAGCCTGGTGGCTGCCGTCTATGGGGTCACACAGAGTCGGACACGACTGAAGTGACTTAGCATAATAGCATAAGGGTGGATAGGAAAGAAATGCAACAGAGGAATAAAAGACTCACAGGCTTGCCCTCCAATAACAACACAGATTGAAGCAGCTGAAAAGAGTTAATAGCCAATCACCAACCTAAATCCAGGTGAGTTTTAGGGGCCAAGAATCTAACAGTTCAGAAGAGTGAAACTGGCTTTTTAAGAAAATAAGACTCTTAAATGGCCACTTTAGTGAAGATCATATAAACACAAGTAAATTGTATTTAAAAATAAAAGCTCTATTGGTTTTCTTTAAAGTGAAATGTTAGTCACTCAGTTGTGTCCGACTCTTTGCAACCCCATGGACCATGACCCTCAAGGCTCCTCTATCCATGGAATTCTCCAGGCAAGAATACTGGACTGGGTTGCCATTTCCTTCTCCAGGGGATCTTCCCAACCCAGGGATCAAACCCGGGTCTCTTGCATTGCAGGCAGATTCTTTACTGTCTGAACCATCAGGGTAATCTTTGCTGCTGCTGCTGCTGCTGCTAAGTCTCCTCAGTCATGTCCGACTCTATGGGACCCCATAGATGGCAGCCCACTGGGCTCCTCAAGGCTCCTCTATCCATGGAATTCTCCAGGCAAGAATATTGGAGTGGGTTGCCATTTCCTTCTTCAAGGGAAGTCTTTAGCCCTATGCAAAAATATGGATGAGTCTCATGTACTTTGTAAACTTCTAAGTGATCTATAACAAACCACCAAAACTCATTAAATCAGAAATACTGAATAAGCCCTGAAAACAGGAAACAAGACAGGTTAGAAAGAATTAACACTAGAGCTGCCCTTGATTTTCACATGATACAAAGCAGCCAGCAGACTCAAGACTGACCCTAACCACTGCAAGCAATAAAAAATCTTTGAGATTATAATAAGATATATCAATAAAATGTTCTATATAATGAAAGTAAATTTTTTAATGTCTGTCATTGAAAACTCTGTCTACAGGAGAATGGCACAGCATTTTTCTTTATAAAGCACTGGAGTCTTCCAGCTTTGCCTTAAGATAGATCTGTCTAATGGAAGCAGGACAGCAGAAAAAGACTATCAAGTGGAATTCAACTGACCTGAACTATTTGAGAGTTGGACTTTTTTTATTCTGAAGACCATAAAGGGGTTCTTTATTATCATTATTGGGAGAACTCACACAACATTTTTGTTATGATTTTGGAATGCCACAGATTATTAACTTTTTGATGGAAGGAGTTGTAACATCTCTGCTTTCTAAATGTTAGTTTACATAATGACTCTGCCATATGATAGAGTCATTGCTGGGGCAAAGGCAGAGGTTTTATGTTCCTCAAAAGGATTCACTGAACAATGGTGGTTTTCAAGCAAGACTGGACCTCATTTTTTGACAGATTCTCAGAGGTAAACATTCCATGGGCTTCCCTTGTGGCTCAGCTGGTAAAGAATCCACTTGGAATGCAGGAGACCTGGGTTCAATCCCTGGGTTGGGAAGATCCCCTGGAGAAGAGAAAGGCTACCCAATCCAATATTTTGGCCAGGAGAATTTCATGGACTGTATAGTCCATGGGGTCACAAACAGTTAGACATGACTGAGCGACTTTCACCTTTGCAAGTGTTCCATAGACAGCAAACATAAAATTTTCTGTTCCAGGGCATTCTTGTCTTCCCCTATAGCCATGCTGTGCTTTGTTTTGCTAAAAATTATTATATGAAATGAAATCTGTCTTCTCGAGTTTACTATTAAAAAAAAAAAAACCCTTATTTGTAAACTCCAGGAAGACAGAAATTTTGCCATATATATGTTTGCTACAAAGAAAAACACATTGGAAATGTAAATTTATATTTAGCAGGGACATCTAAGGGACACATCTATTCAAGGCAGTCATCAACATAACTATTCTGTCGTTTGTCTGAGAAGCCTGAGCTTTGAGTTCAGAGAGAAACTCTCCTCCTTTGGGCTGCTGCAGAGGATGGCATAATTGTGGTTTGTATCAATTGGATTCTTGTCAAGGCTTTTCCCCTCAGTGGTAACTGAGATAAAACTCTCTCACTACCATCCCATCCATCATTGATTCCCTGGATCCTCTGCTATGTGATCCTGGGGAGTGAGCCTTGGAGACATACTCTACAGGGATGAAGTACACAATGTTTAACACCCAAGCCAGTGAAGTTATTACCCAATTAGAATGAACCCTGAAAAAAGCATCAGGTCCTGAGGTCCCCTGCAATGCCAGGCAGTTTTTAGGTCCAGAACCAGAATAAGGTCCTAGAGGAAGCACTAGGGTCTCTGGTGTCCCCAGAGGACATTGTGTTGTTGTTCAGTGGCTCAGTTGTGTCCAACTCTTTGCGACCCACATGGACTGCAGCATGCCAGGCTTCCCTGTCCTTTGCCATCTCCCAGACCTTGCTCAAACTCAGTCCATTGAATCAGTGATGCCATCCAACCATCTCATCCTCTGCCGTCCCCTTCTCCTCCTGCCTTCAATCTTTCCCAGCATCATGGTCTTTTCCAATGAGTCAGCACTTCATATCAGGTGGTCAAAGTATTGGAGCTTCAGTTTCAGCATCAGTCCTTCCAATGAATATTCAGGATTAATTTCCTTTAGGATTGATGGGTTTGATCTCCTTGCAGTCCAGGGGACTCTCAAGAGGACATTAGCAGAGCTTAAGGAAGCAGCTACATACTCTTCTAGAGTGTTCCACAGTTTCAAAAACTATACAATAACCAAGCAAGCTTAACATAAACTCTAATATAAGTAAAATAAAATTAATTATTTCTTTAGGTCTAGCCCCTATTCCCCTTCCCAGATGGTAGGTCCATGTAGTGGGCAGTTTCATTGTAATGTAACAAGAAGATGTAGTATTTTCCCCTTTAAAGGTATTATGCTTCTTTAAAGGACTGTTGTAAAGAATGGAAGGGTCCCAGTGAAATTCAATAAAAGTATGCATGGATTTTGCTATATTAGTTCATTATCCCTAGAAATAGAAGATTTATTTTGAAATGGTATAACATATCCATCTCTACAGGGAATATAGCATAATGGGAGATGCTTACACTTTAGAGGTAGCTAGTCCTCATGGTCCCATCAGCTATCAGCTCTGCATCCGTGGACACACTCTTTCACCACTGTTTGCATGGGTTTATGACACCATAGTAAGGTCACTGACACCTGCTGCACAGCTGTTCCCACTTCTGGACCCAGCTCCTCCCACATAATTGCACAGCATCTTCTTAGGAGGTATTTCCTGGCTGTACCCAGAAGAAAAATTGCTCCCCACACATGCTATCATCTCTAGCACTTGCCACCTGCCAAACATGCTTAACTCTTTTTTCTTATTTTTTGACTGTTTCCCTCAACTGGAGTATAAATTCCACTAGGATCTTTTTCCTTTTCAAATCACTTTATTTTGTATATCTTCAGTGCTTAGAACTGTGGTTGGCACACAGTGTGTGTGTGTTAGACCCTCAGTCATGTCAGACTCTTTGTGACCCCCTGGATTGTAGCCCACCAGGCTCCTCTGCCCGTGGGATTCTCCAGGCAAGAATACTGGAGTGGGTTGCCATTCCCTTCTCCAGGGACTCTTCCTGAGCCAGGGATTGAATCCAAGTCTCCTGCATTGCAGACAGATTCTTTACTGTCTGAGATAACAGGGAAGTCCAGGTTGGCACATAGGAATTGATTCTATAGATCTATCTGTTGAATAAACAAATCATTTCATTCATATTGTACATATTCTGGCTCTTTGTATCATTTAGGATGTTTTGAAACTATAGAAAACTTGAATTAAACTGGTTGTAAGAAGGAGAAAATGTGCCATTCTTACCAGACTGGAAATCTTGCAATACCCATGTTGAAGTGCTGATTTTAAATGTTTTACTCAGTTTTCCCTTCACTTTTCTGCCAACAAACTGAGTTTACTCATGCTGTCAAAAGGGCTGCCAGCAGCAGTTGGGGTGGTTTAGTTTCCAATTTAAATTAAAAGGAGCTAGGGAAAATCTCTCACAGCCATGCCCTAAAAGTTGTTTCTTTGGATGCGCCTACCTCATCCAGGAGGTCATTCTTAATCCATTACTTTTAAAACTTGACTGTGTATCAGAATAACCTGGAGGGCTTATTAAAACACAGATTGCTTGGTCTCCCTCCTCAAGTTTCTGAACCAGCAGGTCTCAGTTGGAGCCTAAACATTTTCCTTTCTAACAAATCGCCAGGGGCTGCCAGTGCTGCTGGACCACACTTGGATAACCACTGTCTTAACCAGTATCAGTCTTCCGAAAAAAATGCCACAGACTGTTGGGTTAAAGCCTGCATCTTTGAACCAATTACTAGTAAAAGGGATGGGAGACCCAGTTTGGTATGAGTTTCAAGAGCCACCCTTTTTGCTGAAGGCAGGATCAGCTTCCCAGGACCCACAATTAAATCTTTTCAGCAATGAGAACTGAACCTCAAATTTCAATGGAAAATTGTCAAAATTTCCTAAAGTATTTTTTTAAATGCCAATTGAGACACCTAAATAGGGAAAGTGTAAGGAGCAACGAGGAGAAAATGGATGGATTCTGGATAGGAAAATGACAGCCAAATAACTCTTTTAATGTAACTGGCTTTTCAGAAACATGCACAATATCCGTTGTTATTTATTTTATTTCTCTCTTGAGATTACCCATGGCCCAGAATTAACTATCTGAATTCAGTGGGTTTCTTTTATTCCAATGCCCTCTACTTTGCATATACCAAGAGTCAGGTGTCTTCCAATGCTCTTCCCTTATCATTTATTTTATTCATCTATATATTATACAGTTGAGGGCCTGCTTCTGCAAGCTTTAAAACTCTGGAATAACCTATAAAAAATTTTAAAGCTTGATATTTAAGGAGTGGTTATTTAAACCTCAGCTGATGGTGCATGTGGAGTCAATGACTTGGGGACTCTGTAAAATACAAAGGTCTGTAATATAAGATAGAATGCATTGAAATATAAAAGAAAGGCTTTTTTAATGTTGGAATCTATCTGATTTCTTTATTTCATGGGCCTCTTCTCAAAGCTATGCCATCTGGACACCTACCTCTAGATCATCTTCATTTCTGACTTGACCAAGCATGCTTGCTCATCAGGACCACCACTTTAAGCTTATTTCAATGTGATACAGGTCCTCTGCTGTTCCTATGGCTTTAACTCACTTTTGAGACTAAGAACCTCCCTTATAGCCAGAACACTCTCTCTTATGTGTCATATATATATTGTTCTAATAGATTTAATTTTTATAAGTAGTATATTAACTCTCTACATCATGACCTATATATTTTAAAAGATTAGGGAACACTGTTATCAGTAATTATTATTACTATTATTAAAACTTGAGATGTTCATTAATGTCTCAGAAAATAACAGATAGCTGTAGATAAAAGGAAGTCTAGTGAGAAATTCATTTAATCAGATTTTACTTACAGTAAGAAGAGTTAACACTTTTCAGCAATGTTAAGAAGGAACAAATGAGAACTGACCCCCGAATCTCAGAGGATTGTCAAAGTTTTCCTAAATCACTTTTTAAAATGCCTATTGAGGCACCTAAATATTTGGAGATACCCAGTAGAAAATCAGAACCCACGATGAAAAAAGAAAGTTTAACAATTACCATGATGCAAGACTGAAACTCAGAATCTCTACAGTACATAAAGAAAAAAAAAAAAAACATATGTTCTTATCGTGGCAATGCTGACAACATGTTAACCATCTCACATATGTTGAATGAGAATGCACACATAATTTTGTTTACTGTTGTATAGCCTCTCAGTCCTGTCTGACTCTGCAGCCCCATGGACTGTAGCCCGCCAGGCTCCTCTGTCCATGGGATAGCCCAGGCAAGAATACTGGAGTGGGTTGCCATTTCCCTCTCCAGGGGATCTTCCCGACCCAGGGCTCAAATCCACGTCTCTTGGATTGGCAGGCACATTCTCTACCACTGAGCCACCAGGGAAGCCTTACGTGAGATGGCCAAGCATTCGTTTTTACAGTTAATGCAGAATTCTCACATGCATTTTATTCATACTTACTGTGTCAAATGGTTGTTGGGAGAATAAACTGCTACTAAACACTCACAGATTCAGGGTGAAGTTTATTACCAGCAGTCATTAGGGGGCCAGCCAATGTTAGTTCCAATTTCTTATATGCTTGCACAGTCAATAGGCAAAAACTTATTATAACTATTTTATACAGAAGACTGAACTTGGACATTTTTAAACGTTTCATCTAGTGTCATGAAGCAGAAGGAAAACTCAAAATTTACCTTAATTGTTTAAATGACTGTTCTTTCAACTGGATGCCATTTTCCTCCCACTTATAATTTATCCCGGAAATTCTTCCCAAGTCTAAAACTTTGGAATTTCAGGGTGAACATTTCCAACATTCTCTTTAGCAAAATAACAATTCAGGATATAAGATCTTACCGTGAGTAGATGTGTCTCAAGACTGTTCCAAACATTTGTTAAAATTCAAGGCGTTTAGAAATAATAGATAACTTAAGAACTTAACATAGTTCTTTATTTTTTGCCTCTAGATTAATTGGGACATGTGATATAATTTATATGGAATAGGTAAGAGGAATGGTTTCATAAGTAAAGCTATATTGGTGGGTGTTTTTTTTTTTAATATCTTAACCTTGATTTCAGGGTTGCACTGTGGGTATTAACATTTCTCTATGTCTAATTATATGGTTTTCGTTAATTTTTGTCAATTTTCCTCTGTGGTCAGAGAATATACTCTGAGTTATTTTTTACATGTATGTACATTAAAGTCATTCAGTCATGTCCAACTCTGTGTGACCCCATGGACTGTAGCCTGCCAGGCTCCTCTGTCCAAGGGATTTCCCAGGCAAGAATACTGGAGTGGGTTGCCATTTCCCTCTCCAGGGGATCTTCCTGACCCAGGGCTCAAATCTATGTCTCTTGCATTGGCAGGCACATTCTCTACCACTGAGCCACCAGGGAAGCTGCAGTATTTTTCATGGCCAGGTATATTATGAATTTGATATGTGTCTTATGTGCACTTGAAAAGAATATGTTCTCTGTTGTTGTTTGGCTCATTGTTCTACTATTGAACACCATGTTCTTTATGTCATCTACAGAAGATCTATAAATTACCTTGTTGATGTCTTTGGCATCCTTTCCATCTTTTATCTGCTTTTTCTTTCACTTACTAAATGTTATGTGTACATCTTCCACTAGGACCATGAATTTCTGTATTATTTCAGTTGTGTCCATTTTTTGCCAATGCAGAAATGTTAAATGTTTGTGGTAGACTGACCCTTTTAGCTTTATAAAATATCCCTCTTTACTTTTTAATGCCCTAAAGTCTACTGATCTTAATAGGGCAATTTTCTTTAGTTTTTGCTTATTGTATGTTTTTCTGTCCTTTTCCTTTTTAACTCTATAATATCTATATATTTAGGGAGCTTCTGGAGAACTATTTGGTTTACGGAGGCAATTAGACAAATGGACTGCATCCTATTTAGAAGTCCACCACTTTGAAGAAGGTAAAAATAGACCAACTCAGTGGGCTGAATTGTATGTTGTTTGTCCCTAGACTTGGGTTGTTGCTCACTTATGGGCAGTAGCCAATGGCTTGCCCACCTGGTCAGGCAGAAGGGCATGGAAAACTAGCTTTGTAAATGGATACCCATATGGGCCACAGCCCTAAAGAAATCACTCTGGGAACTTAAGGGGGCATGTTAAAGTAGGATATGTCAATACCCATCAGAAGTGCCTTCTTCTAGAATCAGAAGGTGAATGAAACCAGTAACAGGCCTCCTCCTGGTGCATTCACTTGAGGTGGCCACCGGGGTCCATAAGAGAGTGGACATTAGGGGGCTGCAGCAGTGCAGAGATGAGCTTAACCTGGATATTTCCCTGTTGCACCTTCTGAGGCATAAAATGCCAGTGAAAACTGTTGTGTCTGCCAATAAGAGAGACAGAGCCTGCAGATGGCAAAGGGGCCAGTTTCACCAGGAGGATGCCCTGCAAACATCTGGCAAGTGAGACTGATACCATTGCCTCTGGAGGATATAAATGGGTCCTAAGAAGAATGGACACTTATTCTTAATGGGGCTTTGCACACCCAGTGGTACACACAAGCATTCTGAGTACTATAAAAGTACCAGAACAGAAGATAAGTCACTAATTTGAATTGCTAAGGCACAATTCCTCAGTCAAAGAAATACATTTAGAGCACATAATGTTTAACAGTGAGCAGAGAGATGACTGGGCTTCCCTGGTGACTCAGACAGTAAAGAATCTTCCCACAATGCAGGTTCTATCCCTGGGTTGGAAAGATCCCCTGGAGAAGGAAATGGCAACCCACTCCAGTATTTCTTGCCTGGAGAATTCTACAGACAGAGGAGCCTGTTGGGCTATAGATCATGGGGTCACAAAGAGTCAGACATGATTTAGCAAGTAACACCAGAGAGATGACAAGCCTCAGAGTAATGGTTTCACTGGGAATTGGGACTCAATAAATTTAAAATAGTAATAACCACTACAAAAACAAGGCCCATATATAGAGTACTGCATTTCTTTGAGACTGTCCAATACCTATCATTTGATTGAACTAAACATTACTCAGATAAAAGATTCTGTTACTGAGATAAACATTATACATGGAACAGACAAACAGATCCTAGTGGTTGAATCTTCAGTCAGTGAGTAAATTAGTATTAATTTTTTCTATCTTTGGATGGCTCCAACCAGTCTTTCTGGGCTTCCCTTGTAGCTCAGCTGGTAAAGAATCTGCCTGCAACGTAGGAGACTGAGTGTGATCCCTGGGTTGGGAAGATCCCCTGGAGAAGAGAAAGGCTACCCACTCCAGTGTTCTGGCCTGGAGAATTTAATGGACTGTATAGTCCATGGGGTCACGAAGAGTCAGACAGAACTGAGAGACTCTCACTTTCACTTTCAACCAGTCTTTCCAGGATTCGATACAGAGATTTCAGAACTGAAGGATCAAAAGACTAGATAACAAAATAAATGTAAAATCAATTGCTGCAGCTTATTTTTTGTTTTAAAGTAAATGGAAAGTAAGACAGATATAAACAAGTCATTCAAGTAAAAAGTGAAGGATCTGGGTTCTAAACCTAGTCTGTCAACAACTAGTTCTATGGGATCTAGCACTTTACCCCCTTTATAATTTAGTTTCTTCATTTTATTAAAATTTTAAAAATGGACTATATCATTTTTGTATTCTAATATTTTGTGAGCTTTTTTCTGTATATTAAAAAGTGAAAGGCACAAAGTCTCTTTTAAAAAGTTGGCATAAGAGAATAAATTTTTAAAAAATATCCGTCAGAAAATGCTATCATGGGAGACAATGGAATCCCTTTGTCTGTCTATTTTCTCGAATATCTTTAACAAAAAGAATTTGACTGAGATGATTTTATTTCTGAGGGCTTCCACGGGGACTCAGCAGTAAAGAATCTGCCTGCAATGCAGGAGATTCAGGATATTAGGGTTCAATCCCTGGATCGGGAAGATTCCCTGGAGAAAGACATGCAACCCATTCCAGTATTCTTGCCTGGAAAGTTCCATGGACAGAGGAGCCTGGTAGGCTACAGTCCATGTGTGTGCGGTAAATCATTCAGTCATGTCCGACTCTTGCAACACTATGGACTGTAGCCCACCAGGCTCCTTTGCCCATGGAGATTCTTCAGGCAAGAGTACTGGAGTAGGTTGCCATGCCTTCCTCCAGTGAATCTTCCAGACCCAGCGATCGATACCCTGCAGGAGGAAAGAGTCACACATGACCGAGTAACAGAGCATGCACTCTTGATGAAGGAAAACACTGTAACAAGTCAATTTCAGATTCCCAGGCTCTAGGAAGCCAATAGAATAAAATGTTATTTACATGAGCTTTACAAATGCTGCACTAAATTTTCAACATATGAGCAGCAGTACTGCCTGTGGCATCTGAGAAAGAAAGGAGATTACCACCTTATTAGAAAACCGTAGGTTCTTAATGACCACATTCCCAAATGTGCTAGTGTGCAATCATTTTTCTGTTCTTGTTAGAACATTTGGTGTAAAAACACTGCAGCAAAATGATAATGCTTCACATAGTTTTGAATTATAATTGTACTCTGTAGTAGTTGACTATCTGATACCCACTTACTTGATTAGTTGTCCATTAGCATTTTCTACTACTTACCGCCTCACTAATCCGTCTGAAGCTATAACACTTATCAAACTGCCAAACATTATGAAAGTGAAAGAAATATGGCATGTTATGAATGCTACATAACATTTACATAACAAGATACATTTCAAGTGGGAACATTAGGTATGTGATTTAGATGAATTATTACTGCACTGAAAATAAAAATACCACCCTGGCATGTGGAGATTACACATCTACCAAGTTAGAGTCATAGTATTTCCAAATCATCATTCTTAAGATGAAAAAAAAAAAAAGAATTTCTTTTTATATTTTTCATTCCATCTTGAATCATGTTTGAAACTGATGGTTGCTATAATCTAGTTCAAAATCCTTATAGTTTATGTGAGGTCCTAAGTGTTTACTCAACACCTCTTACAGAATAAAATTAGTTGGTAATAGAATGAAAATTAGAGTATAGGTTATCTGATTACAGGGCTTCCCCGGTGGCTCAGTGATAAACACTCTACTTGCAGTGCAGGAGACACAGGTTTGAGCCCTGCGCCAGGAAGATCCCTTAGAGGAGGGCATGGCAACCCATTCTTGCCTGGAGAATCCCATGGACAGAAGAGCCGGACGGGCTACAGTTCAAAGAGGCACAAAGAATAGGACATAACTGAAGCAACTGAGCATGCAGTCTGATTACTAGTATGAAAATCCTGCTACTCTGTAATGTTACCAAAATGACTTCCATGAAGTAAAATCAATTTCTTTTATGATATTATTTCATTGACATCAAATACACTATAAATTGTAAGATGCACTATTATTTTATGTACTATAAAGGAAAAATCCCTTTCCTTTATACATAACATAAAATATACATAAACTCTGACATGATATCATAATTATGATTCTACATAATTTTGTCATTCAACCCTCATGATCTTAAATTCCTTTCATCTATTCCAAGGCACCCAACAATCTCTCCTAACATCAGTTGTATTGTACTTTACTCAGTAATAAAGAAGAGCATAGCTTCATCTATTTGGGAGAATCCTCCTTTCTTAGGTTCCTTAAAGTTCTTGGTTATTACTCTAAAACAAAAACATGAAATTGGATTATTTCTTTTAATTCTGAATGCTTACAAAAACACCAAATGCATGTATCACCGTACTCTTTCAGTGACTCTCTACAAACAGAATTTTTTTTTAATACTGGATCATGTTATTCTTTTGAAGACATCACGTGTGACAGTTGAACTCGACACATGTAGTGTCAGTCATGTACATCATTCAACAGAAGTGACAATGTGCCACAGTGGCCACTTGGCCAGTAGCAACTTAAGACTCTATCAATTGTTAGATTTAATCAGGTGTCAGAAATGTGACTTAGAACTGACAAAATACCACTCTCATCTGATTCATAATTTTATGTTGTTAAATTTTACATTTTAGTCTATAACATTAATGTCTTCTCTTTGGAAGGAAAAGGCATAAATAATAGCATCTCAAATTTCCGAAAAGTAAAGATCATGAATAACTCAAATCTGTCAGTTCATTAGCATTAGATTTCATATTTGATGTTCAGTACACGCTTGATGACAATGAAGATGAAAGAATAGGAAATGAGAGGAGGAGATAACCTGGTGTGTATTTGTGTGCATGTATATATGTATGTTGCCAGCCTTGTACTCCTCTCATTTCCTCTGGGAAAATATATCCTGTGTCCTTCACTCTGAAAACACTTCTCTTGCTCCAAGCATGAATTCAGACTAGGAACCAGAATCTTTCTAACACAACTCCCAACTCCATAGCTATAGTTATTGATTTAATAATGCCACCTGCCCAAGATTAAATCTAATCCCTTACGATTGATTATACAGTGGTAGTGACAAATACATGCGAGGGATTAGATCTGATATACAGAGGATGAGATGGTTGGATGGCATCACGAACTCAATGGACATGAGTTTGAGCAGGCTTTGGGAGATGGTGAAGGACAAGAAGGCCTGGCGAGCTGCAGTCCATGGGGTTGCAAAGAGTCGGATAGGACTGAGCTACTGAACAACAAGTTCCTCAGGGCTAGTCCATACAACATCACTTTCCTGGGACCACGTATGAATCGTATAGTTCTGGGCATGTGACCCAATACAGACCAATTTCTCCCAGGACTTTTCAAAATGTAGCTGATTAATATTCGAATGTTGTTTTCCTTTCTGTTCAGAAAGCTATGAGGATACAAGCATTCTTAACATCAGAAATCATGATTTTAGCCTTGTAGGAACACAGACTGAGATAATTTGGCTGGCACACAACGAAAACATGAGCGGTAGAGAAAAAAATCCCAACTATATTAATTCTCTGGTTCCTCTTATTGAGTCTTTCACAGTTTATATGAGCCAAATAATCCCCCTTTTGCTGAAGTATGTTTGAATTGGATTTCTTGCATTTTACAACCAAATTTCTAGTTGTAGTATTCAGAGAAATATGTGCTTAGCACATGTTTATGATTAAGGCTAATATCATTACCGTTCTTTTGTATGACAGCAAGTGTCACTTAATCCCAGAAAGGAAAAGCACAGTATTTTAGGGTTCATAGAAGCTAATAAAACTTTCATTGAGGTTGTTTTTTTTTTCTTGAGTTGTCTTCTGAACTCATGTTTTAAAAGGAAACATGTGAGTAAAATTTTATTTGGCGCTTGAGACAGTGAAATGTAAAAGAATAAAACCAGAATGGATTCAAAGTAACATAGTCATTCCTCCATAGACTAAAAAAAAATGTAGCTATTCTTTCCTTTTTGGCTATGTTATTATATAATCAAAATAAAGTTTGGCCCAAATTATAATTACAATGAATGTGTTTCATATTCTCAATGAGAATACATCGAACAAAGACTTCGGTAAAAGCAGGTGTCTTATAGCTTGACATACTGATGGGATCCAGGTAATTTTGGTTGCTCTGAAGTTTTGGAAAAAAAGTGCAAGCTTTTACCTATGCCTATTTTTCTCAAAGGAATTCCTGAGACACAAATTTATATATACTAGTCTAGAGGGAATTCAGTAGTTAAAGGAAAAAGAAAAACTGTGTTGGAGTAGATGCAGACTGTATCAAAATTTTTGCCTGAATTTCCATATAAAACTTCAGTCATTCTTTGACGGTCTATTCAGTACAAATGAGTAAGTCTCTTGGGAGTATAAAGTCTTCCAGGACAGATGCAATACAAATATTTCCTTAGCAGTGTTAGATCCTTCAGCATTTAATATTGACTGACAAAATAGCCAAAAATAGGAATTGTAAAAATAATAATGATAAATGTTCTTCTTTGAAATTATAGTCTACTAATTGAAAGTAGACAATATTTCATTTCAAACCATTATAAAAACTTTACATTTTTATAAAAGAAAATATTTTTGACTATTGTATTTTATTTAAAATACGGAGAATTAACCATTTTCTGACACTGCGGACATCTGTATTTTGGAGTTGAATGAGAAGTCTATTGATTAATTTGTTACTTTGTTCTCAAAATAAAGGGATAGTGATATTAGAATTAAAGAATTAAATTTCCAGATAGTTTATATACCTTCTTTGTTGAGTGGACTACAGTCTAGAAGCTGCTGATTTTTTGAAGAAAATTGCACAGATCTCTGTAGTTAAATAAAACAATTCACTTATCAGAAGCTGTTTCTGGTTCTTTGATTACTGATGTTATTTAGTCACTAAGTCATATCTGACTCAGTGATGCCATGGACTATAGCCCACCAGGCCTCTTGTCTATAGGATTTCCCAGGCAAGAATGATGGAGTGGGTTGCCATTCCCTTCTCCAAAGGCTCTTCCGAACCCAGGGATCGAACCCGGATCTCCTGCATTGCAAGCAGATTTTTTTTACAGACTGAGCCACCTGACTATAATGATCATTATTCATTTTTTACCAAGTAGTCACATATGTAGCAATAATAATCCAATTCTAGAAGAGTTTTACTACCTAGTTTTAGAGTTACCCAGTTTTAGAGTTAGTCTTTAATTTCCTTTGATGAGATGCTGACATAGCAGCTGACAGCAAGTTATATTTTATTACAGAAGAGAGTTAATATTTGTTGGCTCCCTCTGCAGGTTAAGCACTTTTTATAAATGAAATATATATATACACACATATATATATATATATATACACACACACACACACACACATACACAACCTATACAATTTTTTTATCATCCATATAATCCATGTAATCTTTGCATATAAATTAGTCACCTCTACGATGTCTTGTGGAGAAGGTGATGGCACCCCACTCCAGTACTCTTGCCTGGAAAATCCCATGGACAGAGGCGCCTGGTAGGCTGCAGTCCATGGGGTCGCTAAGAGTTGGACACAACTGAGCAACTTCACTTTCACTTTTCACTTTCATGCATTGGAGAAGGAAATGGCAACCCACTCCACTGTTCTTGTCTAGAGAATCCCAGGGATGGGGGAGTCTGGTGGGCTGCCATCTATGGGGTCGCACACAGTAGGACATGACTGAAGCGACGCAGCAGCAGCAGCAGCAGCAGCAGCATAATGTCTTGATTTTAGTCTGGAATTAATGAGTCACTGATTTCCATCTCATCTTGAGTATGTGACCATTACTATATTTCTGAGATGGAGGTGTGACCCCAGATTATCAGAAAGAGCTTCTTAAAATCCTTTTGTAACTGGAATTTACCTGCAAAGGTTATACCACCCTGAATTAGCAATTAAAATTGATCAAGGCAGGATGGAATCTTTCTAGTTGGTGTCAAAGGCTACACAGGTGGTGGTCTTTTTTCTTGATACCAGTCTTGAAAGGAATAATTAACTCCTAAAGATTCTGACCTTACTCTTTGTCTAATTAACTTGTTTACTTATTTACTCATTCATAAACATCATCTCTCACTCATGATAGAATCAAGAATATTGGAGTTAATTAGATCACACGTAGTTTTGAACTACAGGTCACAAATTTGAACCTCAGAATGCTGTGGGGGAAATCATTATCAGTAAAGAAGTGTTACTGATTAATAGGGAGCATATCAATGGCTTATATGTCAACCTGTCAATGGGAGAAATTTTTTATATGGATGCCTCTTATTAATAGAATCAGTTCTAGGTGCCAGGAATATAGGTTCCTCATGGAGGTAGTATTTTACTGATGAGAAACATACAATATACAGATACATGATTAACAAACACACAATGTGACATCTTTGGATTGGGATCAATTCTCTAATGCCAGGAGCCAGCATATTGCATATTGAGTGCATATTGCATATTGCAGAGTGCAGCACTTTCCACAGCATCATCTTTCAGGATCTGGAATAGCTCAACTGGAATTCTATCACTGCCGGGAGCCAGCGTGAGGAACTCCGCCCATGACAAAGGTCATGAGGAAGGAGGCTCGGCATACGCAAAGGCGGGATTGAGCCTCAGGAGTCCCCCTGGAAATTCTCGAGCATCTACCCCCCAAACCAGAGTCTGCCTACTTTCTGCTTTGTGCTTTCACCTACACCTCTGACTTTATGGGGGGCTGTCTCCCACTACCTCTCTCTGAAAAAAGAGTTAGCTTACAGCTCCAGTTAATAATTCTTGGGTGTGACAGTGTTTAACCTACAAACTCCTTTGGAAATCCTCTAGCCTGCCTGAATAGGTTTTTCCGGCCACATGTGATTGTTCAGAGCCTCCCAACTGTGAGAGGCAGGAGATGTTCTAAACTGCCTAAACACAGATTCCTTTGAGTAGTTAAAAGATTGATTAGAAATTCTATTGGTGAAGGGTTTTTCACTTGTTGGGCCAATGTTTGCTGCTAAGTCTCCATACTCCTTACCTACTGTGTCCTTGGCAGTGTATTGATTGATATAATGGATGTATAGAAATGTAAAATGCAGCTTTGTCCAATGCTTTTTTGGAGGCTGGTGCCTGACTTTGGAATAATCACCTTTAGAGAAAAATAAGTTTCTTAAAATGTTAACAGGCCTCCTGGCCAGAAGATGATGTAATTCACCTGAACTTTTGCATATGATAAGTTTGAAAGCCTGGCATCCTTTAGGACCAGGAACTGCTGTCCTTGCATGACTCCACCCCCTCCCCCATTATCCTCTATGCATAACTTAAGATATAAAAACTACTTTGGAAAATAAAGTGCGGGCTTTGTTCACCAAAACTTGGTCTCCCCATGTCGCTCTCTCTCCCAAATTCTGGCTGAGTCTCCATCTGGAGCGCGGAACCCACCAAGCTTGCTAATTATGCCTGGGCTTCTAAGATCCGACTGGGGAGGCCTCAGTGTCTCCTCTCCTTCGGGAGAACGGAAGGACGCCTGCGGCCTACGTGAGTGGTGCAAACTTCTTGTCTTGAAGTTTTATTGGTCTCCCGCGTAAACCAAGCTACTCAGCCTCTTTTCTCCACTGAATTTTCCTACTGAGCTATCCTCATTCTATTACTCTTTGTATCCTTAATTAACGTGTAATTAAGCAGTTGTTTCCTGACCCTCGCCTATGCCGTCTCTCCTTCGAATACCCTGGATCAGCTGGGGCTGGACCCCGGCACTCTAATGGAAAATAAGAGGGTACCATGATAATGAGGGATGTCTGACCTCTTTAGATAAAGCCAGGTGATTTCTCAAAGATGATATTTGGCCATAGACTGAAAAGATGGGAAGGAACCTCAGATCCAAAGAGACAGGAATCAGAATTCTAGGAAGAGGAAAATAGCAAGTGCAAGGATTTTGATGACAGGATTTGTTTGGGATGTTGAAGATCAAAATGAGCCTCATGTCATGCAGTGAGTCAGGGCATCAGAAGTGGAAGAGGCAGACTGTCACACAGAATCCTGTAGGACACGACAAAACATTCAGATTTTATTTTAAGAGATATGAGGGTGGCCTAAATATGAGCTGAGCAATGATTTGAACTTTGCATATAATTTGTATTTTCAAACTCCCCTCTTACTGCCTACCACATGCTTTTTCTGGGAAAAAATTTAATCCATTACTGTGAAAATTAAGACAGTCAGCCAGAGCAATCTATTCTGCAGTTTTTGAAAGATATTTTTCTGGAGGACACATACACCCCATAGAAGTAAATCAGAACTACAGAATCAAAGGTGAACAAATACTCTACAGCAGATTATCATTTTATATAGGATTTTAAATGACTAATGCTGACAATACAATTTACCATATATTTGACAAAGCAATACATATTTTGGAAACAAAAAGAGACCCATTATGAAACATGACACACGTGGTGTCAGTAAAACTCATCATAAAGAGGCTCACTATGGACATGACATTCGTATGTATATATGAGTCCACTATTGCCGGGAGAAATATCAATAACCTCAGATATGCAGATGACACTACCTTTATGGCAGAAAGTGAAGAACTAAAGAGCCTCTTGATGAAAGTGAAACAGGAGAGTGAAAAAGTTGGCTTAAAACTCAACATTCAGAAAACAAAGATCATGGCATCTGCTCCCATCACTTCATGGCAAATAGGTGGGGAAACAATGGAAACAGTGTCAGACTTTATTTTCTTGGGCTCCAAAATCACTGCAGATGGTGACTGCAGCCATGAAATTAAAAGACGCTTACTCCTTGGAAGGAAAGCTATGACCGACCTGGACATAATATTAAAAAGCAGAGACCTTACTTTTCCAACAAAGGTCTGTCTAGTCAAAGCTATGGTTTTTCCAGTAGTCATGTATGGATGTGAGAGTCGGACTATAAAGAAAGCTGAGCGCCGAATAATTGATGCTTTGGAACTATGGTGTTTGAGAAGACTCTTGAGAGTCCCCTGGACTGCAAGAAGATCCAGCCAGTCAATCCTAAAGGAAATCAGTCCAGAATATTCATTGGAAGGACTGATGCTGAAGCTGAAACTCCAATACTTTGGCCACCTGATGCAAAGAACTGAATCATTGGAAAAGCCCCTGATCCCGGGAAAGATTGAAGGAAGAAGGATAAGGGGATGATAGAGGATAAGATGGTTGGATGGCATCACCGACTCAATGGGCATGAATTTGAGCAAACTCTGGGAGTTGGTGATGGGCAGAGAAGCCTGGGTTGCTGCAGTCCATGGAGCCATAAAGAGTTGGACACAACTGAGCAACTGAACTGAACTGATGAGTCCACTGCTGGTCACACCCCATCATACCGTCCTACTACAGACATGACATTCAAATATATATGAAAGTGAAAGTGAAAGTGAAGTTGCTTAGTCGTGTCCGACTCTTTGCAACCCCATGGACTGTATCCCACCAGGCTCCTCCATCCATTGAATTTTCCAAGCAAGAGTACTAGAGTGGGTTGCCATTTCCTTCTCCAGGGGATCTTCCTGACCCAGGGATCAAACCCTGGTCCTTCACATTGCAGGCAGATGCTTTACTGTCTGAGCCACCAGGGAAACCCCTTCATATATACATATACCTATACATATATATATATATATATATATATACACACATATACATATATATATATACACACATATATATGTTCCTTTCCTGAATATTATGGTATTTCAAATGTACTGTATTCCTGTACTTCAAAATTTCAAGTTAACAAGTATGAAGTCTCTAAGAAAATGGCTGGCTTTGGGAGTTATATTTTATTTTTGTTTTATATACTGGAACCTCAGAGAAGAGAAATTGAGTGAAGAAGATGCTTAGAAAGCATATCAGGGATCTGTGAGTAGAGGTTCTTTAATAAGCCTTTGTGTGAGAGAGAAATTAGCAATAGTACTCTCCTTACAACTGTCTTCATTATCACTCACGCCGCTCATGTTCCAAGTTCACTCTTCTTTAGTTTTACAGTTGTTTCCACTGTTTTTAGGATCTAAACACTTCCCGTATAGCAGGCCCACCCAGGTAATATTATTTTAACTTAGCATCGTGTCTCACAGGATAGCACCCTTTCTACTATCTGTAGATAGAAAGGCAATTATCCCACTTTCATCCACTGCTTTCTGTCCTGGCAACTGTCCTTTTCCATCTTTGTGCTTTGTTTATCAGTAAGATGAGACGCTAGTGATGTTGAAATTTCTCCCAGTTACCCTGGGTTTGACGTGGGGAAGGAGAGGAGAGGGCAGAGCTACAGCTTTGATGTTGGCATGTTAGAATGTAGAAAACAGAATAGCTGAGCAGCTAGAGAAATGTTGCCTTTGGATCATGAACAGAAGTGAAAAGGTGAAGCTATTAGCTGCTGTCCTGTCTGACTCTGTGTGACCCCGTGGACTGTAGCCCACCAGGCTCCTCTGTCCATGGGATTTCCCAGACAAGCATACTGGAGTGGGTTGCCATTCCCTTCTCCAGGGGATCTTCTTGACTCAGGGATCGAACCCGAGCCTACTGCACTGCAGGCAAATTCTTTACTGTTTGAACCACCAGGGAAGCTCCATGAACAGAAGGGCCATAGGAAAAGTCTTACAAACAAAAGTGAAATTTCTCTAAGACTTCATGACTAAAATCTTCAGTGAGTCCAGCCCACTTTTAATAAAGTTTTCTGTTGGAAGCTAATTCTATTTTAAGGCTGTAATTATATTTTAGGACTGATAGCATATAGAACAATAAAAAGCTAATCAAACCTCTTAAAATCATTTACATTAAAAATTTAAATACATATGAAGCATATAAAGTACTTCTGAGTATGGAACCCTTCCTTTTTATTCATATTGCTGTGTAAAAGTTAAGCATAGGTCTTGAAATAAAAACATTACTTCTCCAACTAAATATTATAAAAATATCAGGAGCTGTCAACATAAGTGGTTGTAAAATTGATACTAAAATTTAAAACATTTTCAATGAACTATTTAATAATAGATACTTAATACTTTATTGATAGGATATTATGTGGTATTACTTTTACACAATGGAATACATCTTTGTTTCTATATAAATTTTACACAGAGAACTAACTTTAGAAGATCTTATCAATGAAAAGTAAAATTAATTTTCTCTAATTAGCTCCTCACTGTGTTCCCCTTGCTCCCCGAGCTGCTGCCCCACTAGCTCTCTCAGTCCCTGGAACGCTCAGCAATTTCTTGCTGGAGGGTCTTTGCTTCCTCATCAAACACTTATGCTCTCTTTACACCCACATTCATTCTTTAGGTCATGTTCAGTATGCTTGTTAAAGTCTAATCACAGTTCAAGTGATAGTGAAGTCGCTCAGTGGTGTCCGACTCTTTGCGACCCCTATGGACTGTAGCCCACCAGGCTCGTCAGTCCATGGAATTTTCCAGGCAAGAGTACTGGAGTGGGTTGCCATTTCCTTCTCCAGGGGATCTTCCCAACCCAGGGACTGAACCCAGGTCTCCCGCACTGCAGGCAGACGCTTTACTGTCTGAGCCATACAGTGAGTCCATAATAAATCTATGTTGAGTGGACAAACTGATGAATAAATGAAATCCTGAAATAAACTTACTGGCCAGGAAAACTTTTTCAAAAGGCCAATAAGGATCATTTGTATTAAATAATTAATGAAAGGGCTAGTCGCTCAGTCATGTCTGACTCTTTGCTACACCATGGACTGTAGCCCACCAGGCTCCTCTGTGGAATTTTCTAGGCAAAAATACTGAAGTGGGTTGCCATTCCCTTCTACATGGGATTGTGCCAACCCAGGGATCAAACCCAAGTCTCCTGCATCGCAGGCAGATTCTTTACTGACTGAGTCACCAGGGAAGCCCCAAAATATATTAATAATTTATTCTAAATTAAATATAGTTTGTAATTTGTTGCTCATGGAGAGCTACTTTTCAGAGTTAGGGCATTTTCTTGGTCTGATGGCCTTCCATTTCATCTCATTTTCTGATTCTGCATCAATTATTTATTCTATGCCCTTCTTTTCTTCACCATAGCCATTGACACTAGTGAACAGTGGCAGTATGAGCATATAAGTGGGAATATAATATAGTTATTCAAAGCACTGGATTCAGTCTCAAACAGATTTGGATTTGAATCCTCAGTTTGAACACTTGGCAGCAACAGGAGCAAGTTAGTATTTGTTTTCTTTATATGGGATCAATATATTCCTAACTCAAAGGTTTATTTTAAAGATTGAAAGTGAAGTGGAAGTGAAAGTCTCTCAGTCATGTCCAGGCAATCCCAAGGACTATACAGTCCATGGAATTCTCCAGGCCAGAATACTGGAGTGGCTAGCCTTTCCCTTCTCCAGGAAATCTTCCCAAGCCAGGGATAGAACACAGGTCTCCAGCATTGCAGGCGGATTCTTTACCAGCTGAGCCACAAGGGAAGCCCAAGAAGACTGGAGTGGGTAGCCTATCCCTTCTCCAGTGGGTCTTCCTGACCCAGGAATCAAACCGGGGACTCCTATATTGCAATTTTAAATATTAAATAATAAATATTAACACAATAAATATAACACATTTTCCATAGTGCCTTATTTTTTTTCTACTCTTCTTTTGTAAGTTTATAATACAAGCATACTTCATTTCATAGACTCGGCAGATATTTTGCTTTTTATAAATTGAACATCTGTGGCAACTCTGCATTGTCAGATGATGGTTAGCATTTTTTAGCAATAAATCATTTTTCTAATTAAGGTACGTACATTGTCCTTTTAGATATGCTATTGCATATTTAATAGACTACAGTGTGGTCTAAACATAACCTTTATACGCACTGGGAAACCAAAAAGTTACAGGACTCACACCATTGTGATATGTGCTTTATTACACTCATCTTGAGTGAGTGAGTGAAGTCACTCAGTCGTGTTCGACTCTTTGCAACCCCATGGACTGTAGTCTACCAGGCTTCTCCGTCCATGGGATTCTCCAGGCAAGAATACTGGAGTGGGTTACCATTTCCTTCTCCAGGGGATCTTCCCGACCCAGGGATCGAACCCAGGTCTCCCACATTGGAGGCAGACAGTTTAACCTCTGAGCCACCAGGGAAGCCCCACACTCATCTTGAACCAAATCCAAAACATCTTCTGAGATGGGCTTGTCCCACATACTGTTTAGTGCTGTCTTGTGATTTAATTTCAGGCACTACGCATGAACAACACTGATTTAAAACACACATACGCATTTTATGTCTGTGTATAAACTAGAGCTCATAATCATTTCACCATACAAGAACATGCACAAACATAGCTTAATATCAAACTATATTAAATATTGATTTATCTTGAAAGGCTATACAACTTTATGACTCTATTTTCAGATGCATTCTCAATTCTTATCCTAGGTTTTAATCCATGCCCTCCTAAATTATTCTTAATGCAATACCAATCTCCATGCAACTGTAGCAAAGATCCATATTAGACTGCTAATGTTTCTCTGATTTGAAGTTTAGCATTTTCAGTGATAATTATCATCAGATAACGTTATTTTTTCTGATAATAGAACTCTTTGAATTTGTGGCTTTTTATTCAATCATGACTCTAAAGTCACTTTCCTTCTTATTCTCCCACACGTGATGAGGAAATAGCTCTAAAGACCATGATGTTGGAGCAAGACCATTAGAAATGCGATCAGGCAAGGCAAGCTAACACTAGGTCAGAAAGAAACTAACAGATGCCCTCTGCTAAGCCCTTTTTGACACTTGAAGTATAGTTTTTCCTATTCTGTTCCCTAACACATACCTGGAGAAGGCAATGGCAACCCACTCCAGTACTCTTGCTGGAAATCCCACGGGCAGAGAAGCCTGATGGGCTGCAGTCCATAGGGTCGCTAGGAGTCGGACACGACTGAGCTACTTCATTTTCACTTTTCACTTTTATGCATTGGAGAAGGAAATGGCAACCCACTCCAGTGTTCTTGCCTGGAGAATCCCAGGGACAGGGGAGCCTGGTGGGCTGCCGTCTATGGGGTCGCACAGAGTCGGACACGACTGAAGTGACTTAGCAGCAGCAGCAACACATACCTGATTACCATACCATAATGTGTACCTTCAGGCTAGCTACAGCAGACTGAACCTGACTTCTAAATTCACAGGACATGTGCTATTTCTGAATGGGGATGCTGTTTTTCAGTAAAAAATGTGCAAAAGCACGTGGCAAGGCAGTTTTGAGGCAGTGGAGGGAGACTTGAACCTGTACTTATGGGATTTTTCTTTGTATCCTGGCCTCTTTAAATTTGCTCAGGGAATTAGGAGGCTTGTTTTAACTTTCCCTTTTCCTGACCTGAAAATGATGAATCATCATACATAGCCCACAGTGAAAGTACTGGGATTAGATCCGCTTCTCTGAGGGAGAGCTCACCAGGCACATCACATTGCCTGAACTTGCAACATGCTGCTAGGAGGTGACCGAACACGGGTCTCCCTTCTTAGACGTCAGTGATTTCCATCACAACCACTCCTGATGAGGTGAACGAATTCAGGCAAGGTGCTTAAACTCTCTAAGTATCTGGGTGATTTTTTTTTTTTTTGGTAGTTGTAAAATGATCATTATCTCTACTTTATAGGGTTGTTATGAGAGTAAATGGGCATAAAGAAGCAACGATACTTAGATGGGCTCAATAAACCATAGTTACCTATAGCCAAATGTGGAACACAAAGTTGGAGAAATAGATTGAAGGTAAGCATCTTGTTGCTGAAGTATTTGCAGCCCCCATTAAGCCTCGATGCTAAAAAATTATTATGTAAATATCCAAGTTTTTAAATTAAATTTGGCTGATATTTGGCACATTCTGGGGTGTATGTTGCTGATTATAACTTTTTAAGAAGGAATATTTTATAAAACTATAGAGTCACAAATATTAAAATGTTTCACATGCTTTTCAAGACCTAAGCAAATATTTACAATTAGATTCAACATTATATGCCTGCATGACTGCCACCTGTTATATATACATTAACATAATACATCTTAAAGAGGGTGTACCATGGTACTATCTGAATGGGGTATGACTGTTACTATTTCTCCTGAACACTGATGGGTGGGAGAAAGTAGGAGATTTTGAACCAGGGATGTCACAGATAGGATGGTAGGGCTTTGGTCCTGGGATCACACCCAAAAAAAGCAGGTGGTCATCAGCTAACAGTGCATTACACACAGGTTCTCTAAAGACTATACTTAGAATGAAAGGTAAATTCAGTCAGCCCTTTGCATCTGTGAGTTCTACATCCTGGATTCAACCAAGCCCAGACCAAACTTTTTTTTTTTTTTTTTAATTCCAGAAATTTCCAAAAAAGCAAAACAGAATTTGCTGTGCAGCTGGAATCTGCTACATAGCACTTACATTGCATTGGGTATCAATGCATTACATTGCATTGTTCATTATGAACAACCTAGAGATGGTTTAAACTAGATGAGAGGATGTTCACTTATATGCAAATACTGTGGGGCTTCCCAGGTGGCTCTAGTAGTCAAGAACTTGCCTACCAATGTAGGAGACTTACGAGACACAGATTTGATCCCTGGGTTGGGAAGATCCCCTGAAGAAGGAAATGGCAACCCATTCCAGTATTTTTGCCTGGAGAATCCCATGGACAGTTCATAGAGTCACAGAGAGCTGGACACAACTGAAGCAACTTAGCACACAGCACATGCTATTTTATATAAAAGACTTGGGCATCAGCAAATCTTAGTACCCTGGGGGATTGGGAAAGTAGAAAAGTTCATCCTGGAAGCTACTCCCCCATGGATACTGAGGGATGACTACATTTCCCAATAAAGACTAAGAAGCGTGTTATAAAAGTACTAACATTTGAAAATTGGGATTTTTCCTCCTTCCAGCTCTCTGTTCTTCTTTCCTTTCATTCATCTAACAGAGGTATATTCCACTTCTGCTGAGTTTCTCAGGTCAGTCACTGAGTTCATCAAGGTGTTAAACATTGGAAATTCAAAAGGAAGGTTATATCTCTTACCTTTAAGATGCACAGGTCTGATAAGATGAAATAGATAACTAAAAACAGAGTAAATTATTGTTACCTGTGCAACAAAGCTGTGTCCTCTATAATAAACACAAAGAATAAAGTAGTTAATCTTCGTGGTCAATAAAAGTTCCCAAGACAGAAGGGAGTAGACATCATTCAGGTATGCCAGAAGTACGAGAATGAGGGGTCTTTAGGGCAGAACTCAACTATGATCACCCCTTAGATCCTGCTCTTTAGAGCATCACCAGCTCTTCAGAACTCCAGTAATGGTGTACAGAGCTGCCAAATTGATTTAGAATGAGAATAAAATGGTATAAAGTTACATTTCAGAATTTGAATACAACCATTCTCAAGATGGATTTTATCATGTTGATAAAATCCCCAGTTTATCAACATGATAAAATCCACAGTTAAAGAACCTTGTCTTATATATCTAATATAGAAAATTGTACTGTGTAGATCTTCCTTTATGGTTAGTTTTATGAATATATGCTTTGCTTAGTTGCTCAGTCTTGTCTGATTCTTTGCAACGCTATGGACTGTAGCCCACTAGGCTCCTCTGTCCATGCAATCTTCCAGGCAAGAATACTTGAATGGGTAGCCTATCCCTTCTCCAGGGGATATTCCTGATCCAGGAATCAAACTGGGGTCTCCTGCATTGCAGAAGGTTTCTTAACCAGCTGAGCTACCAGGGAAGCCTATACATATATATGTATATATATATAAATGGAGGTAGCATGTATATACATAAATGGAGGTATATATATAAATATGTATATATTTATAAATGCAAGTTATTGTTTCATAGTACTCCAGATATTGAGTCCAGAATTTGTATTTTCAATTAATATAAATAGGTTGCTTTGGCTCCATCTTAAATTATAAACTGGGAAACTTTGTTATTTTTTAATAGGACAAATATTCTTTTATTTCAACATAGAAATGTGTAGCAAGATATAAAATTAATAGTATTCTTTAAACTTCTACAGGAGCATAATATTCAATATGTTTTTAATAAGTTCTCAATAAAATTTCACGATTATAGTGTCAGATAAACTTATTTCAGGTTTAAAAATGTAATAATGAGAAATGTGTTCTTATCATACAAACATAAAGTTATTTGTTGTAAAGTTCAGCAATCTGCAATCCCATGCCTTTATATAAAATAAAATTAATCTAAAATGAAAGTTCTTTTATTATTTCCCAGCCAACTAAAATTAATGAATAGTGTTTTCTCCTACAGATATCTAATTTCATAATTACCAAATGCTTCCACTAAAAACTATGTTGTCTCTACTTTCAAAATTAAAAATAAACTCATTGCTGAATTTTCTTTATTACCTTCAGATAATTAGGAAAAAGAAATGTGAGAAAAGGCATGACTACTATAATTATTCACTGTTGCATTAACTTATTATTAAATCTATTCCATGAAATATTGAATAATTTCTTTAACAATGAGGTTCATGAGTCTTTTTACCTGTTTTGCTTTCATTTTATATCATCATTTATTGCCATGTACTTAGTGAATATGAATGAAACAACTAAGTGAAAATCAAAGGTACAAAATAAATACATACATAACAGAAAGGCTTTGTCACTCTTTCTCATCCTTTTCCTTTAGTTTTTCTCTCATTAGGTGCCATTTCTAGTCCCAGCCCTGACAACTAATTAATAGAGGGTTGTTCCAAGCTGTGCTTTTAGCAGAGTGGCTTCCTCCCATTGTACTTCTTTACAGATAATCAATTTGAGCCTCTTTAACTGTCAATAAGTCCGTACAGTCTCCTTTCTTTCCTCTTGTCATCAGCAAGTGATACCTTTAGAGCTACAAGGCATCTACCTAAATTGTCCCCAGGGAGAGAGGGCAATGGAACTAGCCTTTTGATATTCATGGTAGTAATAATTTTAAAGAGCCCTTTTCTCTCAGAGTTTCCAGCAGTAATGACTGACTGATTCTTTATTTCCAAGTGACTGAGGTGGGGGAGAGGACGAAACTAGTGCCCAATGAGGTATTCCACATTATGAGTCAATGGGTTTAAGCACCCAAGTGGAATTTCTATATGAAAATGTAAATAAAGAAAAAGTTAACCTCAAAATGTGTGGTTAGAAAGAGAAAACAATCTTGAGGGCAGTGAAGAAGACTTTATTTCACATGTAGTCATAATGTTCTTTACATGAGTAATTAAGTCTGAGAATATTGTACTGAACAATGATGATAGAAATTAATAGATTCTAAGTGAAGCATTTTCCTTTTATTCTCAACAGCTGTTCATTTTTACTTAGTGTGCACATCTTTCCCCTAAAAGACAAAAGTAAAATTATTCTTTAGGAAATTAATCACACGCGTCTCATTATTTCAAATAAAATGTTCTAAAATCCAGTTTCTTCCTAGATGGAGAAAAATCTCTCCACTGCACGCACCTCAGAAAGCCATCAATGAGGAGTGCAGTGCCACCGTCTGGTAGAGAAGGGAATTGCATCATTTTCTCTAGAGAGTTACCTGGTACATTGGAATCCAATTTTGGAAATGTATCAATAGTATGTAAACGATATTGTTATACATTTTCCTCATTATTGTGGCATGAAATGTTGAACTTTGTAGTCCATAGATGATATCAGTTCAGTTCAGTCTCTCAGTCGTGTCCAACTCTGTGACCCCATGAATCGCAACACGCCAGGCCTCCCTTGATGTCAAAGTATTTTTTAGTTTCATTTCAATAAGAAGCAAGCACTGCCATTACACAATGTCTTAACAACGTCATATGTTAAAATATAACAAATATGTAATTTGTTTTTTAAAAGGTACTAGGCAAAGGAATATATCTTTCAAGATGCATGCATGTGTGCTCAGTCATGTCCAATCCTTTGCGGCCCCATGAACTGTAGCCTGCCAGGCTCCTCTGTCCATGGAATTTTCCAATCAAGAATATTAGAGTGGGTTGTCATTTCCTCTTCCAGGCCATCTTCCCAACTCAGAGATCAAACTTGCATTTCTTGTGTCTCCTCCATTGGCAGGTGGATTCTTTATTACTGAAACACCCGGGAAGCCCCAAATTTTAAGATGAACCTACTGCAAAAATGAGAGCCTGCTACATTCTATTTTAAAGGTGCATGGTTACTTTGTCTTGGTGGGGGATGTGATTTATGCATGCAAATACAGATTACATGGAGGACTTTCATATATGCTGAGTGAACAGTTTCAGAAGCACATTTTTATAATTTGTGCATAACAATTTTCCAGTGAAACATGCTTATACATACATTACTTCATTTGACCCTCATAACAGCCAATGAAACCGTTTATTGTAGATAAGAGAATTGAAGCTGTAAGTGCACAAGACGCTTGAGTGAATAATGAATCAGAATTCAAACCCAAGACTCTGATCCAACTTTTGTTTTCCACAAAGAGATATTTCACTGAATATCTGAAAAATTGTTCTTCATAAGAGACTGAAGATTTTTTTCTTAAGCTTTCCAACGTTCACATTTACATCCCCATGCCAAAAATATTCTAACCAGTTATCTACTAGCAAATATATTGTAGCTGATTGTAAAAACACTTCTTAGGGATCTATACTCATACTTCTTGACTTAAAATGATCAAAAACTATAAAATATAAAAATTCAAAATAAAATTTTCCTAAGTTGTTTTTATTATTCAGTCACTTAGGCATGTCCGACTCTGCGACCCCATGGACTGCAGCACGCCAGGCTTCGCTATCCTTCACGATCTCCCAGAGTTGCTCAAATTCATGTCCATTGACTTGATGATGCCATGCAAGCATCTCATCCTGTTGCCCTCTTCTCCTGCCCCCAATCTTTCCCAGCATCAGGGTCTTTTCCAATAAGTCATAATGTTTCTAAGTAATTAGTATTTATTATTATAAGAACTATAGACGTATAAAATTATAATTATATTATTATTTGTATTATAAATAAATTATTTTATAAAATCTACCAGAATTATTTTTCTAAAGCATCATTTTCTGGCTATATTACCTTCAGAAGCAACTTTGTTGGGGGCTGGCTTTTTGAAATATAACTTCCTTTGAGCCCTGTATTTTGCATTAACTTTTTAGCACTGTCTGATTACATTTAACCTTAAGTTAATATTCCATTACTGCTCAAAGCACTGTCATTCTTTTTCTCTCTGAATATTCCTCATTAATCATATCACTATTAGCACTCTGAATTCATGTATTTTTGAACTGAAAAATATTAAATTATGAAATAAAAATAATACAGTGCTTACTTTATTCTTCTTCAGAGTTCACCAAGACCCTAATAATATTTGCATCTCATCATCATTATTAAGCTATTTACATTAGTAGTCAATCAGCATATCCTAATTTGGTTATAACACAGTGGTAAAGCTAACTGATAAGAATAGAGAAAAAATTTAAAACTCAAAATGTGGGGTTACCTTGGAAATATACTGCTTTGTGTTTTGTTTTGTTTCTTTTTTAAGTAGAGTTCGATTTATTTCATTAAACAGAAGTCATCAGAAAATTTGCTAGTTTGATGAACTCAATTAAGTCTAAAAAGCCCAATCTTTGGTAAGTTAAAAAATATTATGCATTTCTTACTATTGGGGTGAAATTAAGCATTTATTTTTGAAAACTTTCTAACTATGCTCTTGATCAACAAAAGGTTAACTATTTGTTTCTTTCTTCAGAAAAGTGAGGCATGGTTTCTAGTGGTTCACAACACTGAAAATATATCTTACTAAGTTTAAGAGAATTTATACTAATATTTCAAGCTAGAGAAAAGGTAAGATCTACTTTTTCCTATGGGCTTCCCTGGTGGTTCTAGTGGCAAAGAACCCAGCTGCCAATGCAAGAGCTGTAAGAGACGTGGGTTTGATCCCTGGATTGGGAAGATCCCCTAGAGGAGGGCATGGCAGACCACCCCAATATTTTTGCCTGGAGAATTCCTGGACAGAGGAACCTGGCTGGATACGGTCCATAGGGTCACACAGAGCTGGACACGACTGAAGCGACACCACACACGCATGCACCTGTTCCTATACCACCATGGAGGACAAATTTATTCTGCATTCACTTTTACACATATTACCAACTTAAAAGGGAAGATGTTCATGCGCTTACTAAGGAGATAAAATAAAATCAAATATTCCATAACTACCAGTTCTTATCAGACTAAATCTGATAAGATTCTTGAATGTTATTTGAATCTGGCATGCAAATACTCCATCAAACCAAGAACTGTTTTCCAACCAATGAAAAATCTGATTTGATGTATCCAACTGTGTTTAGACGTACAAGCTCATTCTGTCCTACTGCAGGTTTCTAATACTTACATTACAAATTTACCATGGGCTCTTTTTTAAACAGTGTTTAACTTTGACATTATTAAGTGAATGCTTGAAAGTATTCAACATTAAATTCAATTTAATTCACATTAATGTTTCTTTATTTTTGGAGGCTCCAAAATCACTGCAGATAGTGATTGCAGCCATGAAATTGAAAGACACTTACTCCTTGGAAGGAAAGTTATGGCCAACCTAGACAGCATATTAAAAAGCAGAGACATTACTCTGCCAACAAAGGTCTGTCTAGTCAAGGCTATGGTTTTTCCAGTAGTTATGTATGGATATGAGAGTTGGACTATAAAGAAAGCTGAGAGCCAAAGAATTGATGCTTTTGAACTGTGGTGTTGGAGAAGACTCTTGAGAGTCCCTTGGACTGCAAGGAGATCCAACCAGTCCATCCTAAAGGAGATCAGTCCTGGGTGTTCATTGGAAGGACTGATGTTGAAGCTGAAACTCTAATACTTTGGCCACCTGATGCAAAGAACTGACCCATTTGAAAAGACCCCGATTCTGGGAAAGATTGATGGCAGGAGGGGAGGGCGATGACAGAGGATGAGATGTTGGATGGCATCACCTACTCAATGGACATGAGTTTGGGTAAACTCTGAGCATTGGTGATGGACAGAGAGGCCCGGCGTGCTGCAGTCCATCAGGTCGCAGAGAGTCGGACACAACTGAGCGACTGAACTGAACTGAACTGACTTTAAGTACAGAAAGCTTGTTCTCAAATAACTTTTTTTGGAGTGATGTGAAAAAAAGCTGGTGCCTTGAATCCAGGTCTCTAACAATAACTGTATCTTCACTGGTGAATTTATAGGAGCAAACTTCAAGGTTGAGAGACACAGGTCTCTTCCTGATCCTGCCAGATGCGTCCTGTTTGACCCATGAGAATGGCAGTAATAACCACCAATATCTCCTGCATTTGCAATGGGTACACAACCAAGCATTTAGAAATCCTTGATAAGCAATAGTTCTTACTCAGTGAATTTCCTCATTGTTGTATGTTCCCTTGCCTGGTGCATTAACAGATTTGACTTTGTAAATTCCTCTGTTTAGTTTTGGTGGCTTTTGTTTTATTGCATCAAAATCATTATGTGTGCAGTTTCATATTAATTACCAGGAAAAGAATAAGCAGAGACCCAAACTTTTAGAATTGGAAGGCATCTTAGAAATCATAGACACCCTCATATTATAGTCTGAGATAATTTCAAAGTTCTCCCATTAAATATAACTAGATATATTAAGTAAAAATAAAATAAAAAGTTACTTTAAATGCACCACTGAATTTTCAACAAAAAATAATCCTTAGGCTTCCTAAAAAAGGGATTTAAATTTAGGACAACAAATGTCTAATCTATCACTGAGGCTGCCCTGGGTGTTGAGGATATGTGTGGAAGATTATTCTTGGTTACTTAAGGGCTCAGTTTGAATACTAAGATAGAAGCTAAAGCTTTAGATCTGAGGAGGAAGCAGGATGAGGAAAATGAGAACATCCCAAAAAGCTAGGGTCCTCAAGGGGTTGCACTTGCAAAGGTCTTTGAAAAATCTCAATGGCCCATAGAAAAATCAAAAAATTTTCTGTCTTCTGGAGAATTGTTCTTTCCTGTTTGGAACCAGTCTGTTGTTCCATGTCCAGTTCTAACTGTTGCTTCCTGACCTGCATACAGGTTTCTCAAGAGGCAGGTCAGGTGGTCTGGTATTCCCATGTCTTTTAGAATTTTCCACAGTTTATTGTGATCCACACAGTCAAAGGCTTTGGCATAGTCAATAAAGCAGGAACAAATGTTTTTCTGGAACTCTCTTGCTTTTTTGATGATCCAGTGGATGTTGGCAATTTGATCTCTGGTTCCTCTGCCTTTTCTAAAACCAGCTTGAACATCAGGAAGTTCACGGTTCACATATTGCTGAAGCCTGGCTTGGAGAATTTTGAGCATTACTTTACTAGCGTGTGAGATGAGTGCAATTGTGAAGTAGTTTGAGCATTCTTTGGCGTTGCCTTTCTTTGGGATTGTAATGAAAACTGACCTTTTCCAGTCCTGTGGCCACTGCTGAGTTTTCCAAATTTGCTGGCATATTGAGAGTGGCACTTTCACAGTATCACCATTTAGGATTTGAAATAGCTCAACTGGAATTCCATCACCTCCACTAGCTTTGTTCGTAGAGATGCTTCCTAAGGCCCACTTGACTTCACGTTCCAGGATGTCTGGCTTTAGGTCAGTGATCACACCATCGTGATTATCTGGGTCATGAAGATCTTTTTTGTATAGTTCTTCTGTGTATTTTTGCCACCTCTTAATATCTTTTGCTTCTGTTAGGTCCCTACCATTTCTGTCCTTTATTGAGCCCATCTTTGCATAACATGTTCCCTCGGCATCTCTACTTTTCTTGAAGAGATCTCTAGTCTTTCCCATTCTATTGTTTTCCTCTATTTCTTTGCCTTGATCGCTGAGGAAGGCTTTCTTATCTCTCCTTGCTATTCTTTGGAAGTCTGCATGGAACAACAGACCGGTTCTAAATAGGAAAAAGAATACGTCAAGGCTGTATATTGTCACCTTGCTTATTTAACTTTTATGCAGAGTATGTCATGAGAAATGCTGGGCTGGTGGAAGCACAAGCTGGAATCAAGATTGCCAGGAGAAATATCAATAACTTCAGATATGCAGATGACACCATGCTTATGGCAGAAAGTGAAGAAGAACTAAAGAGCCTCGATGAAAGTGAAAGAGGAGGGTGAAAAAGTTGGCTTAAAGCTCAACATTCAGAAAACTAAGATCATGGCATCTGGTCCCATCACTTCATGGCAAATAGATGGGGAAACAGTGGCTGACTTTATTTTTGGGGGCTCCAAAATCACTGCATTTGGTGATTCCAGCCATGAAATTAAAAGACACTTACTCCTTGGAAGGAAAGTTATGACCAACCTGGACAGCATATTAAAAAGCAGAGACATTACTTTGCCAACAAAGGTCTGTCTACAAGGCTATGGTTTTTCCAGTGGTCATGTATGCATGTGAGAGTTGGACTGTAAAGAAAGCTGAGTGCCAAAGAATTGATGCTTTTGAACTGTGGTGTTGGAGAAGACTCTTGAGAGTCCCTTGGACTGCAAGGAGATCCAACCAGCCCATTCTAAAGGAGATCAGTCCTGGGTGTTCATTGGAAGGACTGATGTTGTAGCTGAAACTCCAATACTTTGGCCTCCTGATGCAAAGAGCTGCCTCATTTGAAAAGACCCTGATTCTAGGAAAGATTGAGGGCAGGAGGAGAAGGGGACGACAGAGGATGAGATGGTTGGATGGTATCACTGACTTTATGGACATGGATTTGGGTGGACTCCGGGAGTTGGTGATGGACAGGGAGGCCTGGCATGCTGCAGTTCATGGGGTCACAAAAATTCAGACGTGACTGAGCAACTGAACTGATACTGATACTGATTCTTTCCTGTGATTTTGAAGTTTAAATCTTCAACTAATGCAGTTTTGTTATTCAAATTTATAATATATGTGCTATAGATACACACACAAACACATCTATGAGAGATTTCCCATGAAGTCTTAGAATAAGCTTAGAACCTAGAACCCATCACTCAGTTATGTCTGACTCTTTGAGACCCCCTGGACTGTAGCCTACCAGGCAACTCCTTCCATGGGATTTTTCCAGGCAAGCATACTGGAATGGGTTGCCATTTCCTTCTCTTACATAATCATTATACAGTCTCATGCTGAAGGCGTTCTTAAAGGAAGGAAAGACCCAACAAAAGGTAAATTTGCAATAAAAATTATACATATAGGCTTCCTAAAAAGGGGATTTAAATTTAGGACACCAAAGGCAAAATCTATCACTGAGGCTGCCCTGGGTGTTGAGTATATGAGTGGAAGATTATTCTTGGTTACTTAAGGGCTCAGTTTTAATACTAATAGGTTTGTTTACTATGATCAAGGTTGAACTTTTATAAATTATTTTTAAACTGTAATATGATTTACATTAATAGAATCAGTAGCTGGATTAAAATATCATATCAAGATACAGTCAAAGAGAAAATTAGTAAACTGAATAATATATATGAGGAAATTAACCAGAATGCATATTATTGTAGTGACTAAAATCATTAGGGATCTAAAAATGAATAGTAAAGTATGTCTCTGATACATAGGAAAACATCATACTGCTTCACTGAAAACCATAAAGTTAGACCTAAGTAAGTGAAAAAATAAGACCATATATATGCTTGGGGGAATTAATATTATAAACATCATATGACTCCTCAATTTCTGTACAAATAATTATAACACAAAAGCTCTGACAATGTTTCCACATATTTTGGTCTTAAAATTTATACATGTTACCCCAAACTTCAAATAGTATTAAAAAAAACAAAAATTGAGGATGAACTCTATTACATATCAGTTCTTTTCAAATGCAGTAATTACATAAGTATTATATTGGTATGAAGTTCAATGATCAAGCTAAAGAAAGACATAAACCTATATGGACTAAAACATAACAAATAAAAACTATAAGTCTGAAGGAAACTATGGATAAATTAATGAGTGGTTCTGAGACCATTAATATCAATATGAAAAAAGGAAAAAAAGGTACAATTCTATTTAATAACAGTGAAATACATTTATTCTGATTAGTTGAAAAATTAAGTTGTAAAAATCATTTTTAGGAAAAACTTAAAATATAGAAGGACATTTTTGTGACACCAGAGTAACGAAGATTCCTTAAATGTGATTAAAATACATGTCATGGAGGAAATGATTAATAAATTTAACTAACTTAAAAGTTGATGCTTCAAAATAAAACCAAATTTCTTTTAAGATGATAAAGAGATATGCCTCTGATTAGGAGTAAATATAGTCAAATCATATAGCTCACAAAATAAATAATATACATAATATGATGTAAATGATAGAAACTAATAAAAAAAATACAATTAATAGAAAAGATGAAAAATACCTAAAGACAATTTATAGAGGATGAAATGTGAATAAACTTATGAGATGTTTAAAAAATGTTCTAAAGATTTTCTTTTCATTTTACAGAGAAGTAGGTGATGGTCCCATCACATCATGGCAAATAGATGGGGAAACAGTGGACACAGTGGCTGACTTTATTTTTCTGGGCTCCAAAATCACTGCAGATCATGATTGCAGCCATGAAATTAAAAGACCCTTACTCCTTGGAAGCAAAGTTATGACCAACCTGGACAGCATATTAAAAAGCAGAGACGTTACTTTGCCAACAAAGGTCCATCTAGTCAAGGCTATGGTTTACCAGTGGTCATGGATGGATGCGGAGAAGGCAATGGCACCCCACTCCAGTACTCTTGCCTGGAAAATCTCATGGACAGAGGAGCCTGGTGGGGTACAGTCCATGGGGTCGCTAAGAGTCGGACACGACTGAGCGACTTCACTTTCACTTTTCATTTTCATGCATTGGAGAAGGAAATGGCAATCTACTCCAGTGTTCTTGCCTGGAGAATCCCAGTGGGCTGCCGTTTATGGGGTCCCACAGAGTTGGACACGACTGAAGCAACTTAGCAGCAGCAGCAGCAGCATGGATAGATGTGAGAGTTGAAGAAAGATAGATGTGATGTGAAGAAAGCTGAGTGCTGAAGAATTGATGCTTTTGAACTGTGGTCTTGGAGAAGACTCTTGAGAGTCCCCTGGACTGCAAGCAGATCCAACCAGTCCATTCTAAAGGAGATCAGTCCTGGGTGTTCATTGGAAGGACTGATGTTGAAGCTGAAACTCCAATACTTTGGCCACCTGAGGCGAAGGGCTGACCCATGGAAAAGACCCTGATGCTGGGGAAGATTGAGGGCAGGAGGAGACAGGGATGACAGAGGATGAGACAGTTGGATGGCATCACCAACTCAATGGACATGGGTTTGGGTGTCCTCTGGGAGTTGGTGATGGACAGGGATGCCTGGCGTGCTGCGGTTCATGGGGTCGCAAAGTGTCGGACATGACTGAGTGACTGAACTGAACTGAACTGAACTGAAGTGATGTCTGGAGAAGGTAAGGGATATGTCTGATTCTAGGGAGGGCAGTCTGGAACACAACCCAGGTCAGGAGAATGCCCCACATGTTTTCACAGAGTGGAACGCTATTAGTGTGGTGCATTTTCTGTCTCCAAGTTTCAGATCACAGTTAGGGAACTGTCACTCCTGAATGTCAGTGACCTACTATGACGGTCCCTACATTCTCTTCCAGGGAACTCTCTCTTTCTTCAAGGGGTTTGGGATTCAGTTAAAGCTATCTATTTACCCATATAAAAGTAGACCCTATGGTGGGTATTTGGTAGAGGCCCCAGGTCCAAGAACAGATGCATCAAACCCTCGCACTTCCTTTCATGAAGTGCTTTCATTTCCCATGTGGGTGTGTGCATGCTTAGTTACTCAGTCCTGTCCGGTTCATTGCAACCCTAGGAATATTGGAGTGGGTAGCCTATCCCTTCTCCAAGGGATCTTCCTGAACCAGAAATCAAACCTGGGTCTCCTGAATTGCAGGCAGATTCTTTACCAGCTGATCTACCAGGGAAGCCCTCAAGTAGCACAAGACATATTAGTAATAAGTGACTCTAAATCTGAGTCAAGGCTAAGAGGAAGGATGTTTGGGGGAGAGTTGCTTGTACGTGCTTTAACAACTGAGACCATAGGCCAAATGTGTGGTAATAGGTCAACTTATAGGGCACAGAGTTTGAAGGATATTGTTGTTCTTCATGATCAGTCAGTCATTTCTGACTCTTTGTGACCCCATGGACTGCAGCACGCCAGGTTTCCCTGTCCTTCACTATCTTCCAGAGTTTGCTCAAACTAATACCTATTGAGTCAGTGATGTCATCCAACCATCTCATCTTCTGTCACCCCTTCTTCTCCTATCCTCAATCTTTCCCAGAATTGAGGAATGTAGGAATTAGTATTTTACTGACTTGTAAAAAGTCTATAGGATACAGTGGCACTGTCCAATAGAAATATAATGGCAAACCATGATGATATAAATTTTTTAGTAATTTTAAAAAACAGATGGAACGTTTGGAAATATATTTTTACCCCATACATTTAAAATATTGAGATTTTATTAAGTAATAACTATTAATCAGGTATTTTATATGATTTTTTTTCATTCTAAATTTAAACAACCAGGTGTGCATTTTATACTCATAGACTTATCTCATTTTGGAAACTGAAAGTGAAAGTTGCTCAGTCCTGTCTGACTCTTTGTGACCCCATGAACTATAGTCCATGGAATTCTTCAGGCCAGAATACTGGAGTGGGTAGCCTTTCCCTTCGCCAGGGGATCTTCCCAACCCAGGGATCAAACCCAGGTCTCCCACACTGCAGGCAGATTCTTTACCAGCTGAGCCACAAGGGAAGCCAATCTCATTTTAGACTAGCTATTAATACATTTTAGGCCTTAGGACGTATCACTATGAACAAAGCTAGTGGAGGTGATGGAATTCCAGCTGAGATATTTCAAATCCTAAAAGATGATGCTGTGAAAGTGCTGCACGCAATGTGCCAGCAAATTTGGAAAACTCAGCAGTGGCCCCAGGACTGAAAAAAGTCAGTTTTCACTCCAAACCCAAAGAAAGGCAGTGCCAAAGAATGTCCAAACTACTGCACAATTACACTCATCTCACACACTAGCAAAGTAATGTTCAAAACTTTCCAAGCTAGGCTTCAACAGGACGTGAACCAAGAACTTCCAGATGTTCAAGCTGGACTTAGAAAAGGCAGAGGAATCTGAGACCAAATTGCCAACATCTGCTGGATAAAAGAAAAAACAAGAGAATTTCAGAAAAACATCTATTTTTGCTGCATTAACTAGGCTAAAGTATTGACTATGCTGTGATTGACTGTGTGGATCAAAACAAACAGGGGAAAATTCTTCAAGAGATGGGAATACCAGACCACCTGAGCTTCCTCCTGAGAAATCTGCATTCAGGTCAAGAAACAACAGTTAGAACTGGACATGGAATAACAAACTGGTTCCAAATTGGGAAAGGAGTACGTCAAGGCTGTATATTGTCACCTTGCTTATTTAACTTATATGCAGAGTACTTTATGTGAAATGCTGGAATCAAGATTGCCAGGAGAAATATCAATCACCTCAGATAGGCAGATGACACCACCCTTATCACAGAAAGTGAAGAAGAACTAAAGAGCCTCTTGATGAAAGTGAAAGAGGAGAGTGAAAAAGTTGGCTTAAAGCTCAACATTCAGACAACTAAGATCATGGCATTCGGTCCCATCACTTCATGGCAAATAGATGGGGAAACAGTGGCTGACCTTATTTTGGGGGGCTCCAAAATCACTGCAGATGGTGACTGCAGCCATTAAATTAAAAGACACTTGCTCCTTGGAAGAAAAGCTATGACCAAGCTATTGTACATAGTGAAAGTCACTCAATAATGTCCGACAGTTTGTGACTTAATGGACTACACAGTCCATGGAATTTTCCAGGCCAGAATACTGGAGTGGGTTAGCCTTTCCCTTCTCCAGGGTATCTTCCCAACCCAGAGATCGAATCCAGGTCTCCCGCATTGCAGGTGGATTCTTTGCTAGTTGAGCCACAAGGGAATCATGACCAAACTAGACAGCATATTAAAAAGCAGAGACATTACTTTGCCAACTTAGTTCCATCTAGTCAAAGCTATGGTTTTACTAGTAGTCATGTATGGATGTGAGAGTTGGACTATAAAGAAAATTTAGTGCTGAAGAATTGATGCTTTTGAACTGTGGTGTTGGAGAAGACTCTTGAGAGTCCCTTGGACTGCAAGGAGATCAAACCTGTCATTCCAAAAGGAAGTCAATTCTGAATATTCATTGGAAGGACTGATGCTGAAGCTGAAACTCCAACACTTTGGTCACCTGATGCAAAGAACTGACTCATTGGAAAATATCCTGATGCTGGGAAAGACTGAAGGCAGGAGGAGAAGGGGACAACAGAGGATAAGACAGTTGGATGCCATCACTGACTCAATGGATATGAGTTTGAGCCATCTCTGGGAGTTGGTCGGAGAAGGCAATGGCACCCCACTCCAGTACTCTTGCCTGGAAAATCCCATGGATGTAGGAGACTGGTGGGCTGCAGTCCATGGGATCGCTAAGAGTCAGACACGACTGAGTGACTTCACTTTCACTTTTCACTTTCATGCATTGGAGAAGGAAACGGCAACCCACTCCAGTGTTCTTGCCTGGAGAATCCCAGGGACGGTGGAGTCTGGTGGGCTGCCGTCTATGGGGTCACACAGAGTTGGACACAACTGAAGCAACTTAGCAGCAGCAGCAGCTGGGAGTTGGTGATGGACAGGGAAGCCTGGAGTGCTGCTGTCCATGGGGTCACAAAGAGTCTGACACTACTGAGTGACTGAACTGAACCAATTAACACTTTGAGGTTTCCCTGGTAGCTCAGCTGGGCAGAAGGAAAAGGCTATCCACTCCATTATTCTTGGGTTTCCTGGTGGCTCAGACAGTGAAGAATCTGCCTGCAATGAGGGAGACCTGGGTTTGTTCCTGGGTTTGGAAAATCCCCTGGAGGAGGACATGGCAACCCTCTCCAGTATTCTTGCTTGGAGAATCCCCATGGACAGAGGACCATAGTGGGCTACAGTCTCTAGGGTCACAAAGTGTAAGGCATGACTGAATAACTGAGCACATTTGAGTTGCTCAGCAGCATGTAGCTAGTGGCTACCAGGTTGGATGACAGTTAGAGTAAATAGATTATTCAGTCTACCTGGAAAAGGTAACATGGACTAATTGGAAACTGACTGCATTTACAACAGTGAAAGGCAAAAGCAAGTGTTTTTTTTTGTTTGTTTTTTGTTTTTTTCTTCAAAATTAGATGTGGATCCTATAGAAGGCACGATCTGCTTGGAGTCTTCCTAAAAGAGATCTCTCTTAGGGATCTTTCTTAAACTTCAGAAGTATAAAGTATCTCATCAGAAGCCAAGGCAGCCACATTCAGCCCACAGAAACTGGCAATGCTTAGGTCAGTTCAGTTCAGTTGCTCAGTCGTGTCCAACTCCTTGGGACCCCATGGACTGCAGCACACCAGGCTTCCCTGTCCATCACCAACTCCCAGATCTTGCTCAAACTCATGTCCATTGAGTTAGGAGACAGAAATCTCCCTTTGGAAATGTTTGGAAATTTCCATGGAGAACAAAAACTCTCTAAGCAATGGATTCTGTGGAGCCAGCAAACACCACCCCAGCTGATACCTACCTCTCCTCAGGTCTGATCCAAATCTGGGAAGACCTAGAACATGTGCTAAGGGAGTGAGAGAGCTGGTGGATGGGATTAAGAAGAAAAAGAAAGTGGCCTCATTCTCCTAGTCCTACCAAGGTTGGGTCAGGCTCAGAAGAGGAAAAGGAAAGGCTTACACGGAGTAAGAGTTTGATTACCAAGCTAGCCCAGCATTATTTTTAGGCCACACTAGAATTTTAATGCTAAAGTAAAATTCTACCTCTTTATTATCTAAATGTATCTGGAAAGTCTAAGAGAAAACAACACATTCAGAAAGAATGTTTAATGAGGAATGGTGATCAAGAAAAAGTTGGTATCTGCTTGTACCCTATCAATTCTACTCTGTTCAATAAACCAAATTTATCTACATTAAAACTGTAATAAAAACAAAGTACACTCATATGTATCATGAAATAAACATGTATACATTGGTGAGTCATTAACTGCTATTTCCAAGGATGTACCCTATAGTTGAAGTGATAGTTTTTTTCTGCCATCTTTATTTTGATGATAAGTATCCTGAAGTTGCAAAGGTAGGTGTTCAATTGTTTACATGTACAATTGTTCATGGCAATCAGAATTTTCTTAAATACAGCAAAGCCCCTCAAATTACTTGTTTATTTTATTAATAAAAACATATGTTAAATAAAACATTGGTACTACTCCTAATTTTAAAATGTTGTGCTGATTTAAACTGACTCATTATACTATCAGATGACTTTATAAGTAAATACTCAAATTTAGAATTTAGTAATTCATTTTTTATTAATAAAACATTGATTTGTCAGTTTACAAGTGGGATTAATTTTTAATTATTATTTTTAAAATGGAGTGTGTTAAACAGTCTTTTGAAAATCACTGATCTATATCACTGGCTAATATAGTAAGGTTATCTACTTGAGTCTGAGCAATTAGTGCATTCCTGAGTTACCTTCCTCCACTGCCCTCAAAGTTTGAATAGAATCATTACAATATAGTTCTAAGGAAGTTATAATTGGGAAACTCAACCTCTATATAAATTAATTCTATAATATACTCAGGCTATTAGCTTTGAATTCCTCTATTCTTTTGGATTACTCATCTCCTGGCCTTTTCTACAGCAAAATATCTGATATGTTAAATATCTATGGTATTGAAGAAAAAACTCAAGTTTCTTAACTTATTCTCCAAATTTAGCTCTCAATACCCTCATCTTTCACAAATAAAACTTGACACCTTTATCTCTACCCCTTGATTTTCAGTGTAAATCTTCTAACCTATTTATTTAATCTCCTTATTCACTATTCCCCAAATGTCCCATTCAAGTTATTATCACACATCTTGCTTTATGTAGGGCATCCTTTTATTCTAACTTAATCAGTTGACTTGATAAGACCCATCTCAAGTATATTTTCACCATTTTGCCTCCCTCTAAACTCTATTAATACAAGCTCACATTTCAAAGAAACAACGGGATACAGTATATAATAGGCATCAAGCTTTGGAATGAGTGAAGGGTATCTGAGTTCCCCACTGAGTAGAACATCTATTAGTTGTGTTTTCCTGGTCAACTAATTCTTTGGGTTTCATTAAAAAAATCTATAAAGTCTTCTAAAAAAATCTAAAATCTTCATAATATATATAAATAAATTTAATACATTCATTCATGGACTGCAAGGAGATCAAACCAGTCAATCCTAAAGGAAATGAGTTCTGAATATTCATTGGAAGGACTGATGAAGCTGAAACTCCAAAACTTTGGCCACCTGATGTGAGGAACTGACTCATTTGAAAAGATTCTGATGCTGGGAAAGATTGAAGGTGGGAGGAGAAGGGGACGACAGAGGATGAGATGGTTGTATGGCATCACCAACTCAATGGACATAAGTTTGAGTAAGCTCTGGGAGTTGGTGATGGACAGGGAAGCCTCACGGGCTGCAGTCCATGGGGTCACAAAGAGTCAGAACGACTGAGCAACTGAACTGCCTGAATACATACATACTTTAAAAAATTACCTCAGCAAAACTGCACTATCTTAAGAAAAAAATCTTTTATAGGACTTGTCATGGGATATAGCAATGATTCATGTATTCTAAAACATTAATTATCTAGCACATCAAGAGGGAAATTGTACTTATTTTTTTGTTTGTTTGCTTGATTGAATTTATTCATTAGCCAAATTTTCCCCAAACACAAAATACTTTCTGAGAATAAATGAAAAGCTGTTGTACGTGGTCTGAGATTATTTTAATTCAGTAATGAGAAATTATGTGTTGTGAGTCTCATTATTAACACTTTATTTTTAAAGTTCATCTCAGTAATATCATATTTTTTCCCTCTAACCAGGCTTTACTTCAGAAAACTTTAAAAGCTAATTAGTTATTATAGATTTAGGAAAGAACAGCTGCACACAGCTTGGCTATCTGTGCAGACAGGGGTGCAATTATGTTTCTGACAACTAATTTTCAGACAAGTCATGAGTTTAAGACAGTTCATATATAATTTTAGTAGCTGAAGAAAAACAGGGTCTTATATGTACTTTCCCCCTCATTCTGTAAGCAATACCTGTGCATTGTGAATGATAACAAAATTAAAGTCACTTGTAACCATAATACCTAAAATAATCACTGTTAAAATTTGAGAAATGTACTTACTGCTCTTTACATATGTAAATACACACTATTCACAAAGAGAAGACTGGATTTGAATTGTTGATAAAATGGGTTTTTCACTTTCTTTCATTATTATTTTCCCAGGCCTCAAAATATAATTTTAAAGGTTACATAAGTCAATATTTGGAGATGAGATAAAAAAGCTACTTTCAGTGTTGTGTGCTTGTGCTAAGTTGCTTCAGTCACGTCCAGCTCTGTGCAACCCCACGGAATGTAGCCCACCAGGCTCCTCTGTCCATGGAATTCTCCAGGCAAGAATACTGGAGTGTGTTGCCATGCCCTCCTCCCGGGAATCTTCCTGACCCAGGGATCAAACCTGCATCTCTTGTATCTCCAGCATTGGCAGACAGGTTCTTTGCCACTTACACCACCTAGGAAAACCCACAGGTGGGACCTTCTCCACCAAATCTGTTGTTTTCAATCACAGGCAGGGTCCCTGACCCACAACATGGAGAAAAGTCAACTGCCAGTTAGAGAGACCCGCCTTGGACTCTGAAAAATAAACCTCTAATTGTTTGAGACATGAGACACATTTGGGCATATTTCTTACAGCAGCTTATGCCACCCCAAATGAAATACTGTAGAATCAATAAAAGTCTGGTTTATGATTCAAATCTAGGCCCCACAGTTTCCTTTTTTTTCACAGTGAAATCCTTACTAAAACATATTTATAGAATTTTGTTTAAAATTAGGCTTATAATATCTTTCATCATCTAAAGTTGAACTAATTCACTTATAATCTTTCATTTTCACTTTAAGGTTTCAAATTTTAACACTTATCTATTTAATATGTACAGATATTAATTTGCTGTAAAGAATTCAATCTTTCCCTGGGCCAGAAGATAAATGCCGTGATCACATAAATCATCAGAGTCAAATTTTTAAAAGCATACCATAAATCTGAAAAAGAAAAAAATAACACTAGGATCTGAATATTTTTCTCCCAAATGCTAGATGTGTCAATATAACATTATAGTAGGAAAAATACATTCTTTAGCTATCATAGATATCCTATAAAAATCATGTGGAAATCCTGTGATAAAAGAGAATTAAAGATACTTTTAGTTTCCTGTGATTAGATTATTAGCTAATAATATGAGTAGAGAAATCATGGTGATCAGTCAAACAAAAGACTAGCCAGACCCAACCTTAGGACACATTCAATGGGTGATTTCATAGTCCACAAATATCCCCCAAAAGCAAAACCATGAGAACACCCTTCCCTTTAGACATCTGTAATTAGCTGCCTTCCCTATAAAAAAGAGTTAGTAGAACTTAGCATTTTGGAACCAGTTCCAGTTTCACTGTCTTAGAGAAAACCAAGGTAAGATCTCTCCTTTCTTTTCTTTTTTTTCTATTGAAACATTTTTAAAGTGGTGGGGAGTATATAAAAGCTTTTGTGTTATCTTAGGGCTAATTCAGGAATCTTGGCCCAGAAATGTCAAATCAGCTTTTCATTTAACTTCCAGAGAAACTATTAATTAGTTATTGTGCAAAGAGAAAAAGATGTTAATGAACAAGTGGAGTCATTTGACCAAAATACATTTAGGATTAATGTAAAATTTAAGTGGGCTGTGGTTGAAAAGCTTTCCTCAAGATAGAATAAGCTAGTTTTGTTTTGAAGGAAAACCTGAAAATTCCTATGCTAGAAATAGTGTAGATTTAAAACGCAAATTAATACTTGTTAATTCAGGAATTAGCAGCTGTTGATACATACTAACATTTCAAAGAAGATTTGGCATAAATATACATATAATGCATAAAATATATTAACTCTAGATTGCTGAATAGTGTTAACTATAGATTATTAATATATCATAAATTATTGTATTGCTAGTATATATGTATATATGTTTGTTGAACTTGTGGCATATATATATATATGTAAAATACATATGTATACAGAAATATATGAGTATAAATAAATATATAAACATAGATAAATTAAGGGCCACAAGTTTAATATACTAATAGGCAAATTACCTGAAGTGGCAGATCCCTCCAGGTTCTCAGTGTAACGTTATGAACAACTTTTTACATAAAGAAAACTCCTTTCCACAACTGCTGACATGCTTTTCAGGATTTTTGTTTGACTCCTGCCAATTTGAATCCCTAGACTGGAATAAACGCAGAGCCATCTGTTCTGCCGCGGTTGTGGCAACAGCTCTAGGCTCACTGAAGCAATTGTTTCTATTACCCTCAGTACTCGTGATATGCTTCACTTCACAGCATCCCTGCTGAATAAATTGAGCTTAACTTGTATCAGGGATATAATCAGGTTAAGGTCTTGGTAAAATTTCTCTGTGCCAGAAGAGCTTAACCCTTGCAGCTTCAAGCCTCCAAAAATGTGTACTGGTTGTTTGAACTTTTTATGCCATTCCCAACAATTTCCTCCATCATTGACTTTTGCATGTAGCATTTTGGGGGTATCTTACAATATGTTAAACATTATGTAATCTTAATGTTTAAATAGACGCAGAGGGCAGATTTTAGTATATGAAGACCAATTTTTGTTGGGCCTTGTTAATTCATTTAAACTAAATGGTTCTATGAGCATGATGAGGTGACTAGTCTTTTTAAGGTATGGTGATTTAAAATAGGAGGCTGAGTCCAAGTGTATATGCATGGTTGTCATGTAGAGATCATGAAAAGAATATCAGACAGAAAGTGTGAAATAAAAATGATTTTGCTGGCATAATACAGAAGCTTCTGGGCTGTTTAAGATCAGTTTGACTGTAGACTGTGCATATCTGATCTAAATAAATAAATGGTAACTTGAGTAAATTTCCATAAAATCTAATAATGGAGAAAACAAATAATGCCCTGAGAGATGATTCCATTATTAATATGCTTAGTTGTTTCATAGGATAAAAAATATAGAAAAGATAAAAAATGTTTAAATAGGCCAAGGTTTAGGTAATTTATGCATTTATAAGAATATAAACATTATATGAAGGTAAAATATTTGAAAGATATGTTGTTTTCCATAAAGATACCTTAATCATTTGAAATGGTAAATCAAATGAGAGGGAATATGCTGAAGCACTATTGAAAATATATTTTAATAAGCAACACATATTTTAAGGTATTATCATTATATTAACAAAAAAGTAAGTACCACACATTTTAAGGTATTATCATTATATTGACCCCCCGCCCCCTGCCAAAAAAAAAAGCACAACCCCAGCTGGGATGATAAAAGTCAGGTGAGAAGAAGATGCTCAAGTAGCCAGATGCTGACTTAGGAGTCAAGAACCAAGAAATAAAGATGGAAGTTTGAAATACTGTTCAAAAGCCAGAAAGTTGGTGGTTATCTTAAGCCAGGAGTCTGTACTCCAAGGAGGTAGATAGAAAACAACAACCTAGTGACAAGAAGTATCCCCCAAAAGACAGAGCAAATTAAACAAACAAAAAAAAATGATGGAGATTTTGAAAGATGTGAGATGATGTCTAACTTTTTTACCACTGTAGCCATAATGGCTGGACAAGGCAGCACCTGGAATCATCAAGTAGCTAATAACTGATGAAGGAAAGAGTAAGTCAGAAATGAATAGATGAGGAAACCAGTTATAGATATTGATAAATATATATTTTAAAAAAGTAGTACATAGCTAAATCTCCAGCAAGGCAGAAGTAAAATTGTGCATAAATGTTTGCAGGAAATCAGTAAACCAGGGGCTGAGACTGGGAAGAGAGAGGACCACTGGGCCTAGGTCTCAGCATTTAGGGGGGAGGTTAGAAGGGAAAGTCCTGGTGTCAGTGGGTTGCAAGACGGAGAAAAATGGAAAGACTCAGAAACCCAAAAGTCTATGAGCCAAAGGTAAATCAGAATCCAAAGTTCTTGTGTCTTGGGTAAAACTCTTCGTTTAATTAAAAAGTGCGTACTAGCTATTGATTGCTCAAATATAAAAAACACTACCTCTTAGACTGGTGAAGAACTTGAGTCCTATCTATGGTTGTGAGCTGTGTGCCCAGTGGTGAGGATCAGAAATACAATGAAAAGGGCCCTCTTTGTTTCTGGTCCTTGTTCAGGTTTCAGTGCATAGAGAGATGAATACTGCAGAGTGGCAAGAAGCAGTCTTGAGACAGGCAAGCCAGATCAACACATTTTATCTACAGAGAGCCTTTGCACACAACAGAGATTCTTGAAGTTTGATACCCTGGATCAGGAGCATCAGCATAACAAAGCACTGGTTGGAAATGCAAACAGTTTCCACCCCAAACTCACTGAATCAGAAAACTGGCGCTTCCAAGGCACAATATGTGAGATTCATAATACAATGAGACACGGCTTTGAAAAGAACTTTAGGTTGGTAATTTGTGCATTTGGTTTCTAAAGAGATAAATATGTGTGATTGCAAAGAGATTTGTTTGCTTTGCTTTGAGGAATCTTACATGTTCGCAAGTGCAACAGTTATGTTGTACACTTGTTAATATAAAAAAGATTTCTAATGAGAATTGCTTATGATGTTACAGCTAATAAAGAACAACATAGGTTAAAGGGAACTATTTGTGAGGTTGAAAAAAACTAAAAGTATGTTTTGCTAAACTGTAAGGTACTAAGCACACAAGCCCCATCTAGTGGCCTTTGTACCAAGAGTTCAGTCAAGGTTTCTAAAGGGTACAAGCCAGCTATGGCACTATGGGTTTAGATCCAACACTTTCATACCTGGACTACAGCATGTATGCATCATACTGTCATATCCTTTTACGCAAAACACTCCTCAAATTTTTTAGAACCTCTCCTAAATTTCAAATCTAGAATCAGAAAGGAACAAAACATGTTGAGTTCCACTTATATGTCGTCCTATATTAGATGCTTGTATATATTTGTAGACATATATGGATAGAGATGTGGCTTCTCAGGTGGCGCTAGTGGTAAAGAACCTGCCTACCAATGCAGGAGACATAAGAGACAGGGGTTTGATCCCTGGGTCAGGAAGATCCCCTGGAGGAGGGTATGGCAACCCACCTTAGCAATCTTGCCTGGAGAATCCCATGGACAGAGGAGCCTGGTGGACTATAGTCCAAAGGGCTGCAAAGAGTCAGACAGGACTAAAACTGCTTAGCACAAATGCACAGAGCATACAGTGTGGCCATTAAATCTGGAAACATAGGTGAATATATAAATATTTTGCTAATATTATGACACATAATAATATAAAATTGTCTATAGTTCCAGAAAATTCTACTGAATAAAAACAAGGTCTGGAGGGACTTTTTTCATAGTCACACAATGTATTATCCCTATGGTACCCTGTGTGTAACACTACTATAATATTTTTCATTCTATTAAAGTGAAAAAAAAATTCTTGTCCTCAAATACTACTTTAAAGTCTTCAAGGAATGGAACCATTTTTTTTAAAAAAAACTAATCCATGTTTTATTCTTGCCACCAAGCATAGTTAAAGGGACTAATAATTATTAAATGAATAAGTGCATGGGTGAATGAAAAATAAGCATTAAGTAATAGATGAGTTATTTAAATCCTTGCACTTCTATTTCATATTATATATATATATATATATACATTGATATATACACACATAAGTATATATTACTTTCATAACAGTGAACTGAATCTCATTACAAGAATGGGAGTGGCTAGAGATGTCTTAGGATTCTGTTCTACCTTCTAAAATATTTGCTGAATCAAAAACAGTAACTAGTGATAAATCAAGGAAGGATTTTAGTAGGGAGAAATGACTATAACTGAAATAATTATAATTTAATATAACATATGAGAAGTGCCATGCAAATGACAATGACATTTTATTCATTGCATTTTCATGGGAGAAATTACTTTTAGTTGGAGATAATAAGGAATATTTTATTAAACTCGAGAATTTTACTACAATTTGAATACAAAATTATGATGGAAACGTATTTCACTGAAGAACTTGAGTAAAAGGTTTGTTGAACATTAACTACAGTTCCCAGTATACTCCTGACCCATTGTGCATGAACAGAATCAACAAGGCAAGAAAGCCTGGGAATTAAGTGGTATCAGAGCAGGATACAGAGAAGGCAATGGCAACCCACTCCAGTGTTCTTGCCTGGCAAATCCCATGGATGGAGGAGCCTGGTAGGCTGCAATCCATGGGGTCGCTAGGAGTCGGACATGTCTGAGCGACTTCACTCTCACTTTTCACTTTCATGCATTGGAGAAGGAAATGGCAACCCACTCCAGTGTTCTTGCCTGGAGAATCCCAGGGACAGGGCTGGTGGGCTGCCCTCTGTGGGGTCACACAGAGTCGGACACAACTGAAGTGACTTAGCAGCAGCAGCAGCAGAGCAGGATAACTTGTGGTGGATTCATTTTGATATTTGGCAAATCTAATACAGTTATGTAAAGTTTAAAAATAAAATAAAATTAAAAAAAATAATAATAAAATAAAAAAAAAATAAAATAAAATGAAAAAAAAAAAAAAAGAAATAGAAGCAAGAACTGGAAGCAAAATGAACTGAAAGCCGACCAGCCATGTCCAACTCTATGAGACCCCATAACTTTACAGCCCATGGAATTCTCCAGGCCAGAATACGGGAGTGGGTAGACTTTCCCTTCTCCAGGGGATCTTCCCAAGGAAAAAAAAAAAAAAAAGGCAAAATGGTTCTCTGAGGAGGCCTTACAAATAGCTGAGAAAAGAAGAGAAGCTAAAGACAAAGGAGAAAAGGAAAGATAAACCCATTTGAATGCAGAGTTCCAAAGAATAGCAAGGAGAGATATAGAAGGCCTTCCTCAGTAATCAATGCAAAGAAATGGAAGGAAACAATAGAATGGGAAAGACTAGAGATCTCTTCAAGAAAATTAGTGATACCAAGGGAACATTTCATCCAAAGATGGGCACAATAAAGGACAGAAATGGTATGGACCTAACAGAAGCAGAAGCTATTAAGAAAAAGTGGCAAGAATACATAGAAGAACTACACAACAAAGATCTTCATGACCCAGATAACCATGATGGTGTGATCACTCACCTGGAGCCAGACATCTCTGAACGTAAAGTCAAGTGGGCCTTAGCAAGCATCACTAAGAACAAAGCTAGTGGAGGTGATAGAATTCCAAGTGAGCTATTTCAAATCCTAAAAGATGATGCTGTGAAAGTGCTGCCTCAATATGCCAGCAAATTTGGAAAACTCAGCAGTGGCCACAGGACTGGAAAAAGTCAGTTTTCATTCCAATCCCAAAGAAAGGCAATGCCAAAGACTGTTCAAACTACAGCACAATTGTACTCATCTCACATGCTAGCAAAGTAATGCTCAAAATTCTCCAAGCCAGGCTTCAGCAATATGTGAACCAAGGCAGAGGAGCCTGAGACCAAATTACTAACATCTGTTGGATCATCAAAAAATAAAGAGAATTCCAGAAAAACATCTGTTTCTGCTTTATTGACTACACCAAGGCCTTTGATTGTGTGCATGATGATAAACTGTGGACAATTCTTTAAGAGATGGGACACCAGACCACCTGACCTGCTTCCTGAGAAATCTGTATGCATGTCAAAAGGCAATAGTTAGAACCGGACATGGGACAACACACTGGTTCCAAATCAGGAAAGGAGTATGTCAAGGCTGTATATTGTTACTCTGCTTATTTAACTTATATGCAGAGTATATCATGCAAAACACTGGACTGGATGAAGTACAAGCTGGAATCAAGATCGCCAGGAGAAATATCAATAACCTCAGATATGCAGATGACACCACCCTTATGGCAGAAAGAAAAGAAGAACTAAAGAGCCTCTTGATGAAAGTGAAAGAGGAGAGTGAAAAAGTTGGCTTAAAACTCCACATTCACAAAATTAAGATCATGGCATCCGTTCCCATCACTTCACGGCAAATTGATGGGCAAACAATGGAAACAGTGACAGACTTTATTTTCTTGGGCTCCAAAATCACTGCAGATGGTGACTGAAGCCATGAAATTAAAAGATGCCTGCTCCTTGGAAGAAGGGCTATGACCAACCTAGACAGCATAGTAAAAAGCAGAGACATTACTTTGCCACAAAAGTTTGTTTACTTAAAGCTTTGATTTTTCCAGTAGTCATGTATGGATGTGAGAGTTGGACTATAAAGAAAGCTGAGTGCCGTAGAATTGATCCTTTGGAACTGTGGTGTTGGAGAAGACTCTTGAGAGTCCGTTGGACTGTATGGAGATCCAGCCAGTCAATCTTAAAGGAAATCAGTCCTGTATATTCATTGAAAGGATTGATGCTGAGGCTGAAACTTCAATACTTTGGTTACCTGATGTAGCCAAAGAACTGACTCACTGGAATAACCCCAGATGCTGGAAAGATTGAAGGCAGGAAAAGGGGATGACAGAGGATGAGATGGTTGGATGGCATCACCAACTCGATGGACACGAGTTTGAACAAGCTTCAGGAGCTGGTGATGGGAAGCCTGGCATGCTGCAGTCCACGGGGTCACAAAGAGTCGGACACGACTGAGTGACTGGACTGAGTGACTGAACTTAAGTGAACTGAGAGCAGGGTAGGTTTGGGGCCTTCTTGGCAAAATTCCAGCTGAAAGACTTCACTTCTCAGAGGGTCTCAGAATCACTATATCTAAGAAGAGAAGATACTAAGCAAAAGAAAGATAGTCAACAAAGCAAATTTAATAACCCTGGTAATAGAGGCAGACTTTTATTTCTAACATGAATAATCCTATTTTTAATATTCACTAATGATCAACATAATTGTACTCAAACACAGTTCATGTATCACTACCTATATTCAATGTAAAACTTCCCCTTTGGATTTGGTTTTATAGATCAGTTCCATCAATAACCAAGAATTAATTTTAACCAAAATAAGTCTGTAGTGATATAGATTACATGTAATTAGAACCAAAGTATTGCAACTTTGACTACTAGTGTGTTTGTAATATCATTGATAGGTATAATGAAATTTAAATAATTGATATTTTTCTCTTTTTAAAAAAGAAAACCCTTCAACATTTAGAGTTGTTTTTGTTTCATATGGAGAAAAAGTATAAGAAAGAATTAATTACTTTAGGATTGTTTAATAACTTAACATTAAGCTACCAAAACTGGAAGAATTAGCTTCAGATATCATGCTTCACATTTCAGGTTTCAATAGAACAAAAATAGCATCGAGCAAACCTTTTCAAACAACATATAGGGTAGCATCTCTTTTTAGTAATGAGAAGAGCCATCTTTTTATAAAAGACTCTTTCTTTCCTAGAAAATATTTTCAAGGTGACATGTCAGTTAAATGAAAGGAGCATTAGACTAACAAGGGAGACATAAAATTTATTATGACTATAAAAAATTTCACATCCACTAAGAGACATCCTGTCTTTTTTTTTTTTAACCACCTTATTTTACCCACTAGAACTCTTTCAAAATTAAGTATACTTCTTAGATCTCCCAAAACTGAATTAAAGTTTCATCTGTGAGTCAATTCAAAGGTTATGTTTGGACTAAAACAGATTAAGATGACAGAGAAAAAAGACCCTAAGCATGTATCCTCCCCCAAACATAAAAACTACAATGATATATAGAGCAACTCTCTCTGAAAATGACTTAAGAACTAGCATAACAGCTACAAGCGAGAATATAAAGAAAGAACCGCATGTATTCTGATAGGAGGAGAAGCGATTTAACCAAGACTCATACCCCTAGATGGTGACCCAGAAAAGGAGGGAGATATCTCAGGCTTAAAGGTATTTCCTAAGAAGTGAGGGGTTTGTGGTCCAGTACTGAAGACCAGCCTACTTGGCTAATTATGAAAACAATAAAATTACAGAGGTCAATGGGAAACCAAGACAATGCTCTTGAAGGGAATGTACAGAACTTGCTTACTCCCAGTCTAAGCACAGAATAACAGATAGAAAACTGTCTGGTTATCTGCATGGTCTGCCAGGACCATCCCAGTGCACTCCCCAACCCACACTGGGCTCTGGTTCTAGTCTCTCTGTCTCCAGCCCTGCCACTCCAAGGAAATGACTACCATCCCTCTATGGGAGAAGCTGCTGCTTGTGCCAAGCTCTGACCCCACCCTCTCTAGCCCTGGACTTGGACCTGCCCCTCACCAAGGCAATCACCAGGGCACCAGGGCTCTCATTAGATCCTAATCTTTCATCAAAGCCACTAGGCACATGCAGACTGAAGAAGTTCACTCCCACACAAGGACACACCTTTGTTTCTATGAGAAAGTCAAACAAAATGAGAAGACAAAGGAATACATTCAAACAAAATAGCAAGATAAAACCCAGAAAAAATTCCTAATAACATAGATATAAGTAATTTAACTGATAAAGAGTTCAGAACAATGGTTATAAAAATGTTCACTGAACTGGGGAAAAGAATAGAGAAACACAGTGAAAATGTCCATAAAGAACTAGAAAATACAAAAAGAACCAATCAGAGCTGAAGGATACAATAATTGAAATAAAAGATATACTAGAAGAAATTAACAACAGATTGAGTGATACAGAAGAACATATAAGTGACTGGAAAGACAGAATAATAGAAATCACACAACTGGAACAGCAAAAAGAAGAAAAAAAAATTAACAAGGAAAGTATAAGGAAGGGACCTCTGAGACATCAAGTGTACTAACATTCACATTATAGGGATCTCGGAGGAGGGTGGCAGAAAATGTATTTGATGAAATAATGGTTGAAAACTTCCCTTACCTGAAGAAAGAAACAGATATCTGGATCCAGGAAGTACAGAAAGTCCCAAACAGGATGAACCCAAAGAGACCCACACCAAAATATATCATAACTAAAATGAGAAAAGATTAAGATAAAGGGAGAATTTTAAAGGAAGCAAGAGAAAAACAAAAAGTTTCACACAAAGAGAACTCCCATAAGGCTATAAACTAATTTTTCAGCAGAAACTTTGCAGACCAGAAGGGAATGGCATGATATATTTAAAGTGGTTAAAGGAAAAAACCTACCAAAAAAATCAATAATCAGTAATAACCTTAAATGTAAATTGATTAATGATCCAATCAAAAGACAGGGTGGCTGAATGGATTAAAAAAAAAAAACTGATATCAGAGCTAAAGATACATAAGGACTGAAAGTGAAAGTTGGAAAACGATAGTCCATGCAAACAGAAATGAAAAGCAAGTTAGGGTAGCAACACATCAGACAAAGTAGAACTTAAAACAGGGCATTATATTAAGTTGGCTAAAAAGTTCATTGGGATTTTTCTGTAAGATGTTGTGGAAAACCTGAACAAACTTTTTGACCAACCCGATTTAATGATAAAGGAGTCAGTCCCAGAAGGGGATTAAACATTCATAAACATTTATACACTTAATATAGCAGGGCTAAATATATCAAGCAAATATTATCAGACATATAAGGAAAAATCAACAGTAATACAATAATAATAAAGACTTCAATGCCCCACTTACATCAATAGATAGACTATCTAGACAGGAAAGCAATAAGGAAAGAGTGGCCTCAAATGACACTTGTCGTCTTAGATGACAAGATGAAAGTCCATTCAACAAGAGCAAAATCACATTCTTTTTAAGCACACATGGAACTTTCTTCAGAATAGATTATGTGTTAGGCCAGAAATCAAGGTTCAATAAATTTAAGGTTGAAATCATATCAAGCTACTTGTCTGACTGCCATGGTATGAAACTAGAAGTCAGTTACAGAAAGAAAACTGGAAAAAACATTAACTTGTGAGGAATAAACAACATGCTACTAAAATAAACAAATGGGTCAACAAAGAAATCAAAGAGGAAATAAAAAATATCTTGAGACAAATGAAAATAGCAACACGACTTTCCAAAATCTACGGGACAAAAAAAAAAAAATCAGTTTTAAGAGGGAATTTTATAGTAATGCAGGCCTACCTCAAAAAACAAGAAAAAATTTAAATGAATAGCCTTTACCTAGACTTATCCAGAAAAAAGGACATTACAATAAAATAAATAAATAAAATCAGAGTAAATAATATTAAAAAGGAAAGAGGAGAATTTACAACCAATATTAGAGAAATAAAAAGAATTAAAAGCAAATACTAAAGACAGTTATACAATCTTCCAACAAATTGAACAACATTAGAAGAAATGGATAAATTCCTATAAACACACAAAGAAATAGAAAATCTTAACTGACCAAATGCTGGCAATGAAACTGAATCGGTAATCAAAAAACTTTCAAGAAAAATCAAGGACCATACAATTTCATAGGAAAATTCTACCAAACATTTAAAGAAGAGTTACCTCCTATCCTTCTCAAACTATTTTGAAAAATTGAAAAGGAGAGGACACTTCTAAACTCATTTTATGAGTCCAGCATTACCTTAATAAAAAAAACCAGACAGAGATACCATATAAACAAACAAAATTATGACAGGCCAATATCCCTGATGAACACAGATGCAAAAATCCTCAACAAAATACTGTAAACAGAAGTCAAAGATGCATAAAAATACATAATGATGACGTGAATTATTCCAAGGGTACAAGGATGGCTCAATATCTACAAATCAATCACTATGATATACACATTAACACAATGAAAGATAAAAGTACCATAATTATCTCAACAGCTTTCAATACATTGATTTTTACCAAATCAACTTGCTTTTGCAAATTCAAGTCACCACTAAGTATCTATATTCAATCATTTTCTTAGAAGCATTTTACAGGTGAAATTCGACTTATTTGAAAAAAGTTTCCTGATGTTATCTCCACTGTAATATTTTATACTGTTGACTGTGACTCAAGAATGATTGTGTCTGAGAAATATATTATGAAAAATTATATGCAAAATGAATACCTTAAAAATATCTCCCATCAAGTTTGTAATTCAGCCTTCAGAAATGTTGAACAATATACTCTCAAAAGGTAGACTAAATCAAATAAATAAATTTATAAAATTTTTAAATAAAAAGTTTTTGTTTCTGTTTTTGTTTTTGTTTTTTTTTTTACTAATGACTGCTATGCTATTTCATATTGGCTCATACGGTAAAGCGTCTGCCTGCAATGTGGGAGACCCAGGTTCAATCCCTGGGTCAGGAAGATACCCTGGAGAAGGAAATGGCTTACCCACTCCATTACTCTTGCCTGGAAAATTCCATGGACTGAGGAGCCTGGTAGGCTACAATCCATGGGGTTGCAAAGAGTCAGACATGACTGAGCAACTTCACTTTCTTTCTTTCATTTCAAATTATAAAATAAAGTTGCCCATTTTCTTTACAATTGTTATTTAGTGATTATTATTTAAGTCTTATACATAACTATTTCTTGGGTCAAAAACACCCAAGAAGCCAAAATGTCAATTTTACATTTCTCACCACATTGTACAAACTTTATGAAAGGATGCAAACAAAATCTTCAGGCTAATACTGAATAAAGATAAACAATTCAAACTTTATCCCATATTTAAAGGTTTTTTCTTTTTCAAAATTCACTTCATAGAACTAGCTTGTTGTCTTAATGATTTTTCTTTCTGTTCTCTTTTAGTAATTTCTTATACCAATATCTTTGAAATAAAAAATTGACAAAATGAAAGATTTTCTATGTAAAGGAAATGCATCATTGAGGAATGCAATTTTTAAACCTCAAAGACACTTAAACATAATTTTGGAGCTTAGATAGTAGATTCTTCAAAAATAGATACCAAAGATACTTAAGGGGAAGGGTTGTTGGGATGTTCTACTAGGGGGCATAGCTATTTATATACCACTGGCAAAATAGAAGGGTTCACTCATCCAGCAGTGCAGTCTTCCTTATTAGAACTAACAGCTTCTAATCAGGATCATGGTAAGAGATAAGAAAATATAGCTACCCTGGAAATGCAATCCTTTAGATCAGACTTGACCTTCACCAGGTGACAGCCACCCCACTTAGTTTGCCCTCATATAGTGAGAGATCTTGGAATCAGCCAAGGTTTGGACCTCTTCCTTAAATCTCGCTGATGATGTGGTACTTCCATTTACAGGCTTTCCAGTTTAAGATGAAAATCCTCTCCACCCCACCCCCCCCCCTGCCTTTTTTTTGGCTGTTTGATATTTTTTTGTCAGGAAAAGCTGAAGTTGAGCTAAACCAAATAAAATTAAATTGAGCTAAGAAGTCAATTTAAAACAACAGATGACCTGTTCGGAAAGGCTTGGAGTTCTGGTAATCCACGTGATTTCAACAACAGCAGAGTGGATTCTGGGAGCTTTTGTATCTAGAGGCAGGGCCACAACTAACACAGGTTATCAGTTGTCTGGACTTTAACATAACACAAGGAAAGAAATGCTTTGCCTATTCTCTAAATATATTTCTGTATGTCAGAACTTTTAAAATCAGAATTTATTTTCCTCTGTTATTAGCTCCAGCTCTTGCTGGTTCTTTTAAACTCACTTACTTTATTCAAAAGAAGAGAAAAACAGAAAACCTTTGTGCAATATCTCCCCAAAATCTTCAGTTCAGTTCAGTTGCTCAGTCATGTGCAACTCTTTGCAACCCCATGGACTGCACCACATCAGGCTTCCCTGTCCATCACCAACTCCAGAAGCCTACACAAACTAATGTCCATCGTGTCAGTGATGCCATCCAATCATCTCATCCTCTGTCTTCATCCCCTTCTCCTCTGCCTTCAATCTTTCCCAGCACCTGGTTCTTTTCCAATGAGTCGGTTCTTCACATCAGGTGGCCAAAGTATTGGAGTTTCAGCTTCAGCATCAGTCCTTTCAATGAACATTCAGGACTGATTTCCTTTAAGATTGACTAGTTGGATCTCCTTGCAATCCAAGAGACTCTTTAGAGTCTTCTCCAACACCACAGTTCAAAAGCATCAATTCTTCAGTGCTCAGCTTTCTGTATAGTCCAACTCTGACATCCATACATGACTACTGGAAAAACCATAGCTTGACTAGACAGACCTTTGTTAGTAAAGTAAGCTCTCTGCTTTTTTAATATGCTATCTAGGTTGGTCATAGCTTTTCTTCCAAGGAGCAAGTGTCTTTTAATTTCATGGCTGCAATCACCATCTGCAGTGATTTTGGAGCCCCCCAAAATAAAGTCTGTCACTGTTTCCATTGCTTCCACATCTATTTGATATGAAGTGATGGGACCACATGTCATGATCTTAGTTTTCTGAATGTTGAGTTTCAAGTCAACTTTTTCACTCTTCTCTTTCATATTCATCAAGAGGCTCTTTAATTCTTCACTTTCTGCCATAAGGGTGGTGTCATCTGCATATCTGAGGTTATTACTATTTCTCCCAGCAATCTTGATTCCAGCTTGTGCTTCATCCAGCCCAGTATTTTGCATGATGTACTCTGCATATACGTTAAATAAACAGGGTGACAATATACAGCCTTGACATACTCCTTTACTGATTTGGAACCAGTCTGTTGTTCCATGTCCAGTTCTAACTATTGCTTCTTGACCTGAACTACTATTCTATTTTCTAGACCTTTCCCTCTCTCAAGTCTTTTTCTTGCAACTTTTAATCATTTGCTTTATTTTTTTACTCCCTTCATTTGAGAACACTGTGGAATCCAAATGTTCATATGATTTACAGATTGGGTCTTTTACCCCTCAACTTTAAAAGTCATAATTTTTTTAATGTCTAAAACCCTTTATTCTCTCTACTTCAGTGACTAAACCATGATGCACATTTAAATAATGCAAGTATTGATTGTGGAATATCATTTGTTAGCATCTTTTGGGTTACAATGAGTTTTTAATATTTCTCAGTGGTGTATTTTCAATTAAATTTCACCTCTTTGATAGAATAATCAATATGGTAGGGTTCTAGATATAAGATATTTTCATAAAACACAAACTTAACTATGGAAAAAACAGTCATATTCATTACCTTCTTTATCAAAAATTCTGTTACTCATATAGAAGTAAATTTCACTATTTAGGTTAGATTTTGTGTGGCTGTATGTGTGTTTCAGCTACATTATCTTATTTGTCTCATTTTGGGTACAAAGGGGATTGTGATGTTCCCCATAGACCCTAAAGCAGTGTTTCAAATGGGACATGGCCAAAGTCACGCAAGTCTTTCTAATTTTTGTATCAATGATTTCCCAGCTTTGCCTTATTCGTCTTACCTCCTGAGCAAAGACTATTATGATATTTAAGGGTTAAACAGCCCTCCCTTCATGACCATGCCAATGTAGAACCCACAGTTTCTCCTTTCAAGTTCTTTAGAATCCTTTGACTCTAGTGCAAACCTAAACTAATCCATCACAGGAAGAAATGTATAAGCCACCTATTGCCATGCCCTCCTATTGAGTTGCCTCAGTTCTCTTCCTTCATTGTCTCCCTTGATACTACAAATTAATAAACCTAACTTTGACAATGCAAGCTTTTCTGAGGGTCTTTATCTAATGAGTTTTATCATAGTAAGAAGAGCTTCCCCCCAAATCAATTATACCTAAGATGTTTTCTAAGTAAATGATGACTATTTTAAAATATGCCCTTCCCTGAAACATAATATTTGAGAAATAAAATAGGATTTGAAAGTATAGAGTCCACAACCCTTGTTTTATACAGTTGGAAAATGAGATCCAAGACTCATTCAAAGCCCCTGGACATTAGTGATAGACCTAAAATTAGAACTCGTGTTAATCTACATACTGTCTGATATTCTTCCTCTCTAAAGCCACTTATTACTTTACTATAAAGTTCCATATATGTATGTCCTCTCAAAACTACAATAGAATAAATCCTTGCTATATATAAAACATATAATTGAACACTATTTTTTAAAAAACTGCCTCTCCAGATATTTAAACTAATATTTGGATATGCCATTTCTATATATATTTTTCTTTTAAAAAGTTTCTCTTGCAAGTTTCAGTTACACTCATGTATACAAAAAGATTTTCAAACCATTTAAAAATCTGCAGAGTTTCTTAACGCACAATTTGCTGAGACTATTCTATTATTCTTGTCTGAAGTACTATTGCCTGGCTCTGATCCTAGTTGTGTGACAAGCTAACTGGAACTGATAAGACCTTCCTTGGGCAAAGATCTCAATGCATGTGTACCAAACAGGGAAAACAATATTACCTATCATATATGCATTTGTTAAGATTAAAAAAATTAACACAAAAAATATGTAGAACAGAGTTGGACTCTGTAATAGAATTATCACTAAATAAATATTCACTATTGTTTTAAAAACATCAGTTAGCTGTTAAGAATTAGTATTGTTTTGAATTTTTAAAATCTGCTTTCATATTTCATGTTTGTACTTTATAAGCAATATCATTGGCCTTACATACTAAAATACAATAAATCCTAAGAACTATATGATAATAGTCTTGATAATCTACATGTTAGAGAAATGAAATGTTCAGTAGAATTCCTTTTAATTATTATCATTTTATGTTATAACTTTGGCATCTCTTTCTTTTACTTTTGTTCTTATTGTGTACATATATGCATGTCTGCTAGGTCGCTTCAGTCATGTCCAGCTCTCTGTGATACTACGGACTGTAGCCTGCCAGGCTCCTCTGTCCATGGGATTCTCCAGGCAAGAATTTTAGAGTGGGTTACCATTTCCCACTCCAGGGGATCTTTCCCACCCAGGGATCAAACCGCATCTCTTCATCTCCTGCATTGGTAGGTGGGTTCTTTAGCACTAGCAGCATCTGGGAAGTCCCATGAGAGGCCTTTTTGGCATGGCCTGCTAGGGAAAAGTGATTCATGATTTGGTTGATGTTAATCCCCAGCCAATATTATATATTACAGCATTCTGGATTTCCATGCAGTTCCCTAATGATGCTCATCTTTCTCTAGTTATCAAATTTTTGCTCCTGCTTCATCCTCCTGTGGAGATTATGCTCCGGCTGTCCATAGCCCTATTAATAACTGTTTCTTTAGGTGGCAGATTAAAGTTCAATTCCTTTGAGAAAGCTTCCCATTATCCCTAAAGCTGTGTAAGATAATTTTCTTTTATGGTCCCATCAGATCTGTTTTTCCACAAATAAAATTCTCCATGCTGCTGCTGCTAAGTTGCTTCAGTCGTGTCCGACTCTTGCTACCCCATAGACAGTAGCCCACCAGGCTCCTCCGTCCCTGGGATTCTCCACACAAGAACACTGGGTTGCCATTTCCTTCTCCAATGCATGAAAGTGAAAAGTGAAAGGGAAGTCGTTCAGTCGTGTCCGATTCTTAGCGACCCCATGGACTGTAGCCCACCAGACTTCTCCATCCATGGGATTTTCCAGGCAAAAGTACTGGAGTGGGGTGCCATTGCCTTCTCCAAAATTCTCCATACTGTACTGTAATTTCCTGATTACTCATGTGTATCCCCCTGAGGCAGAAGTTTCTGTGCTAACTAGCACAGAGTAAGAATCAAATATTTCTTGAATGAAATAATGAGCGTATGGACGGATTGAGAGCTAAGGGGTCGACATCAAAGAAAAGATAAATATGGGTTGGAAATAAAGCCATTAGTGATGAAAATTTAATTTGGAGCTCAAAATTTGTATGAAATTAGTGGCAGACTATTCCAATATGGTGGGCTTCCCTGGTGGCTCAGAGGTTAAAGCGTCTGCCTGCAATGCAGGAGACCTGGGTTCGATCCCTGGGTCGGGAAGATCCCCTGGAGAAGGTAACCGGCAACCTACTCCAGAATTCTTGCCTGGAGAATCCCATGGGCGGAGGAGCCTGGTGGGGTCGCAAAGAGTCCGACACGACTAAGCGACTTCACTTTCATTCCCATATGAGCTCCATAATGTAATTTAGATTTCGTGGGGAAAAAAACAAATATTCTGTTGGATATACTTATAAAGGTAAGCACTATTAATAATTACTCTGAAAAATGTCATGATACAAAATTCCTATTATTTAGCAAAGTTATAGTCAGAGAAGTAGAATTAATTCTATACATTACTTAATAGGTAAACATAATTATTTATATTCTAAAAAATTTAGCATGAAACATTAGAGTTATAGTGAAATTAAAGGAAATAAACCATAATCAATCAAAAACTACCTCCAAGCAATAGTGTGTTAATGTGTCTCTTCCAAAGTTGAGACATTACACATTAATCTAGAAAATTACACTCTTAAGTTTAGTGCTTTACACTCCAGTTTAACAATTAGCATTCAAATGATTACTTCTGAAATTAATTTTTCTTCAAAATAGCAATTAAAATAATGCAATAATTCCACAGTCAGGTCTCTAGTACATGAAAATATGAAAGAGTTATTTATATAATTCACAAATATTGATAGTTATTGAAGAAAACTGTGCTTATCAAATATATTCTGCATTTAACACAGCTATAGTCTTTTGTGTGTGAACAGATTTAGATTCATTTTGGTTTCTAGTTAATATTCTTGACTAAATTAATGTCAATATTTTCAATTCATTAGAAAATTTGGTTTTTAATGTTAATTAAGATGTGTCTTAGAGACATGTAGATTATATTCATATCCATTCATGTAATTCAGAGCACATTCATTAAATGTCTCATGTTCAGAGGCATTGTGGTAAGGACCATGAGGCAGTTGTTCTCAAGCTTTATTGGGAATAATTATTATTTATCATGCCTGTTAACTATGAATTTGTGGATTCTACACATGGAAATGATAATTCAGTATTTGAGATGGAATTCTACAAGCTATATTTTAAACAAGCACAGTGATAATTCTGACAGAAGTTATATACTCTGTGATCAAAAAATAACTGTGTGATATATTGAAAGATAAAAAGGTACTGACTGACTTGCCTTCAATATCTTACAATCTGTAATAGTTAATACAACTCATACACAGAACAACACTCTTGAATGGGATAAAGAAACTAATAATGGTTTTGTTGCTAGCTGTGAGAATGAAATCATACTTTATTTCTGTATTTACCGGAAATTTATGTCTGGTAAATACACAGGATATTGAAGAAGTGCTTGACTGTATCTTAGAAAGTTAATTCCAATATCTCAAATCTAGGAGGATATGAAATTATAACAATAAAAGAAAGATACTTCTGTTTTCCAAAAACCAACAACATTTAGTACCTTGGCATTACCAGTCCCATTTGCTTTTATATACATATGTATGTATGTACATAAGTTTTCATTTGTCCTGCCTCAAATTTTCCCAGTCTTATACTCTTGACTCCAGGGGAAACCCAAGCCCAACAGTCTTAGCAGTCAGTCCACAGATACATAGTTTTACACGGTGGTTCCATTGCCACTCATGCAGTGCTTCAAATCAACTCAGGTGGACCAGGTACCGTGATGAATGAAAACAAAGACTCAGTGGTTCCAGAGCTGATCCCTAGAGTATTTCTCATCCAGAAGATAGCTACTACCTCTTGCTCCCTATTCTAAACGCTCAAGCATAAATGGCTTATCTCTCCTACTTTTCAATGATTATTTTCCTCTGTGATTTATGAGGAAATGGTAAAACAGGTGTTAGCCTACATAGTAGAATATACATCTAGAGAGAATTGGAAGGATTTTATCACCTTGAAAACTAGGAGAAAAGTCTTAATTGGTTTTCAGATAATATTTTTGGTTCTCACTGTATACAATTAAGACCAGCTGTATAGGACAGGGTTCAGTCAATTGAATTAGGAAGCATGCTAGATGTTTTAGAGATACATAATACCAAAAATTAATATATAGATAATTAAAGGTTAATGAAGCAAAATGAGGGTGTTGAAGACCATAGATATTGATAACCACAGGGAGTAGTTCCCATTCTTCTGTTTGAAGGAAAAGAAGAGATAGGATATTAAGAATCTAGAGACTGAAAGAGAAGTTTACTTCTCAGGATGGACAATGGGAGTATAGATTGCCCTGAATGATGTTCAGACCTCCAATAGCACTACCTTGCTGGTGTCTGGTTATCAATCAAAGCAAAGTTAGCTGGCACAGGTCCCTTCAAGGAATGTAACATAGTTGCTAGTCTAAGTGCTAAAAGTGTCTGGAGGCAGGGGATTGATACTGTGCCATTGATTTAAACTTGATAAGAACTAGAAACAGGATATATTTTCCCCTCTCCCTTCTTTTGATCTTCTTTTATTATCTTCCAGTGGTGGAAAAAATGACAGTGCACTGGTTGGCAAGATAATCTGGGAAATATAATTTTTAGACCTCACATAGTTTGGGAATTTAGTTGAGAGCTTGGGAAATGTAGCTTGCATAACACAGTGCCTGAGTGCTTATTCACTCAGTCCTGCCTGACTCTTCGCAACACCATGGACCATAGCCTGCCAGGCTCCTGTGTCCATGGAATTCTCCAGGCAAGAACTGGAGTGGGTAGCTATTCCCTTCTCCAGGGGAACTTCCCAACCTTGAGATCAAACCCAGGTCTCCTGCATTGCAGGAAGATTCTTTACTATCTGAGCCACCAGGGAAGCATAATTACAGAGGAACTTTAACTGGTGCTGCTGCTGCTGCTAAGTCACTTCAGTCGTGTCCAACTCTGTGTGACCCCATAGCCGGCAGCCCACCAGGCTCCACCGTCCCTGGGATTCTCCAGGCAAGAACACTGGAGTGGGTTGCCATTTCCTTCTCCAATGCATGAAAGTGAAAGTGAAAGGGAAGTTGCTCAGTCATGTCCGACTCTTCACAACCCCATGGTCTGCAGCCTACCAGGCTCCTCCGCCCATGGGATTTTCCAGGCAAGAGTAGTGGAATGGGGTGCCATAGCCTTCTCCACTTTAACCGGTTACCTGGAGCCAAAACACAACAGGCAAATAACTAGCACAATAGCCATAACAATCTCTTAATTAAGAGATTTTTTTTAAGTATACATTTTAAGAAAGATAGAATAATTAAGTACCTCCACTCATTTCACTGGGATATGAGAACAATAAAAGTGTTTAATTTGGTTAAAAGCATCTGAGTATCCTGAGAAGAACTAAAATTGGTTGTCTGATATGACAAATAACTAAAAGTTATTGTTCAACTATTCATAAGCTCTTGACACTAAAATGGACTCTTCTTAGAAAACCACTTCTCTGCCTAATAAGACAGCATGGTAGCTTGAAGTACCGCATCTCAGCAAAGAACTAAACTGTCAGTTTAAAAATGTTACTTCAACAGAGATGAGATAAATAGAGGTAAAGAGACCAACCAGTAAGACATCATAGAAACAGTTACGACAAGACATAAGGACCTGTGTTAAGAAAGCAGTAATGGGAATAGAAAAGAGAGAACGTGTTTAAGAAATGTTTAGCAGGTAAAGACAGTGGGCCTCACTAAATAGGGGGAGTGAAGTCAGGAGAGGAACCTAGGATAACTGGAGTTTCTGACTTGGGAGGATGATAAGTGCGTAGGTATCAACCAAAAAAGGGACAATTAAAATGCAGTCTTAGGAGAAAGTCTGATAAGTTTAGTTTTGGACTTCCTGATTGCACAATATAAATCTATTTTATTCAGCATTCAGCTTTCTTTATGGCCCAACTCTCACCTCCCAAGGGAGGTGAGAATAACTCTTCACAATATAAATCTCATCCTCTGCCACACTCTTCTTTTGCCTTCAATCTTTCCCAACATCAGTGTCTTTTCCAATGACTCGGCTCTTAGCATCAGCTGGCCAAAGTATTGGAGCTTCAGCTTCAGGATCAGTCCTTCCAATGAATATTCAGGGTTGATTTCCTTTAGGATTGACTGGTTTGATCTCCTTGCTGTCCAAAGGACTCTCAAAACTCTTCTCCAGCACCTCAATTTTAAACCATGAATTTTTTTTGAAATGGCAACTTACTCCAGTATTCTTGCCTGGAAAAGTCCATGGATAGAGGAGCCTGGTGGGCTACAGTCTCTGACTTTTCAGACACAGCTGAGCACAGGGCAGATATATATCCATAGACAAATATATTTAGCACTACCTGCAGGTAATAGGACTAGGAGCTCAGTATATTTAGAAAATCTTTATGAATCAAGTCTCCTTCAAAAATTTTAGCAAATTTAAATTTACAGAAAAATAATCAACAGGAAAGGATCAAGACCAAATCCTATACACAGTTAAATAGTTTTCTGGTATTATCTCTACAAAGAGTGAAAGCATATCAGAAAACCTGATCCCAAAATTCACATATCATTTAAAATGAACTAAAAGATATCAAGAAAAGGATAGAAGACATGAAAAAAGTCAGAATTTTAAAAATTCAGAAATGAAGTTAAGAGATTCCAAGATAAAGAAAAAAAAAGGAAGAAAAATTACTTAAAAATAAATAAAATCTATAAGCAGTGTAAGATCAAAGAAATATCACTAGCAATACCTTAAGAGAAATAAAAAGTAAAAAGGACATGCATTTTTACAAAGCAAAAGTTAATTTAAACATAGATAAAAGATATTGAAGAACATACTGAAAATAAGCAAATACAATTCATGAAATGTATAATAGGTGTTTCTGAAGAAGAAAATCAAAACAAGGGAAGAATATACTTACTTAAAACTAAATTCAGCAAAAATGTGCTTAAAAAAAAAAGAATTGGTACTTGGGCTTCCCTGGTAGCCTAGATGGTAAAGAATCTGCCTGCAGTGTCGGAGACCCAGGCTGATCCCTGGATCACAAAGATCTCCTGGAGAAGGAAATGGCAACCCACTCCAGCACTCTTGCCTGGAGAATTTTATGGACAGAGGAGCCTGGCAGGCTACAGTCCATGGGTCGCAAAGAGTAGGACATGACTGAGTGACTAACACTTACACTTTCCTTACTTATTTTAAAAGTATGCATTGTTACTGAGTGTCCACTCAAAACTACTCAGAAGGCTATATTCTAGCATAGTTACTGTACTTAAAATTGCTTGGCACTGAGAGGGCAAAAATATATATGTTGCTTGTAAAGGGAAGAAAATTAAAATACAGTCAGATTTTTTTTTGCCAGTAATGCTCTCCACCAGAATAAAAATCAGTAAGTACTGAAGAAATGCAAGGGGAAAAAAAATGTGACTAACATTCTTCTGTCCAGCAAAGTCAACTTTCATGTAAAAGTGGCACAAACTTTTATCACCAAGTGAAACCTTATAAAATATTGTCCTCCCAGTCCTCCTTAAGAAATGTACTAGAGAAACTTGGACATAAGAACAAGTAGTATTATATAGTTAACAGATATAGTAGGTGACCTAAATATATTTGCATCTATCAATATATATTATATTGATATAGTTTCTTGCCAAGGAAACATAGGTATACAAATGTATACATATATACACATAGTTGTTTAGTTGCTAAGTTGTGTTCTGACTCTTCTGTAACCCGATGGACCATAGCCCGCCTGGCTCCTCTGTCCATGGGATTTCCCAGGCAAGAATACTGGAGTGGGTTGCCATTTCCTTCTCCAGGGATTTTCCTGACCCAGGGATTGAACCCACATCTCCTGCACTGCAGGTGGATTCTTTATCACTGAGACACCATGGAAGCCTTAGACACACACACACACACACACACACACACACACACACACACACACATATCTCCATAGGACTGTTTGAGATACATTAATTTCTATATCTATTATAACCATAAAATGAGGATAGAATATGCATAAAATATTTAAAAATGAAACTGATTTTAGTAACCATAGCTGGTAAGAGTAGTTTTATAACTATTATAATATAGTACCCCTGATGTGAAATAAAGCAAACGATTATGAGATATTTATTTCTATTATGACATGTGTCTTTGAAAATCACACCTTATACCTACATTGTGGTCATGAAATGCCTTTTTTGCTGAAACAAATCGGGGTCATGTAAAATGACTGACTCCATGTTTGAGACAGACAACGTACAAGCTCAGCTTGGAATAACTTATTATACTAGTTAGCAATGAAACTAGCCAAGAATTTGGGGATCATGTCAAAAGGACTGAAGAGCCAAATCGAAGAAGTGCCAATTGGCAAAATGTGGGACAATCTGGACTTCAATATGAATAAGAATGACAAATGTTTTTGAAAATTACTTCATAGTGGTATTTAAAGAAAAAATTGAAAGAATTGGTCATCTTCTGAGAAAGACAAGGAGCATACCAATTCATTATCTTGAAACTGGTTAAACAAAAGAAAAATTCAAGAGTCTATTCTGCCTTTCTTGAAGGTCATAACCAAAATAGGTAAGTGGATCATTGAAGTTGACCTTTGTCCAGAGAACATTTGTCAAAGAAGATAAATAACCCTGTAGAAGAGAAATGGGCTATGGATATGAAGGAAATTTCAGATGAGGAAGTATATGAGGAATTTCATATACTTATGACAAAAAGTACAATTAAATGAATAAGATTTAATATAGAATAAAACATGGTCCACTTTCATCCTTTGGACAGATACACAAAGCAGTGGAAATGGAAACAGAAGTTTTTGCAAAAATGAGGAGCAACATAAACTTTTAGTTTTTGCTGGTGAGAATATAAATTGACATCATCACTTTGTTAACCAGTAACAGTTTGACATTTCCCAGGAAAGCTTAACACATGCAGGCTCTGCTTTGTGACAATCTCATGCTACTTCAAAGTATATATTGCAGAGGCTCTGCAAATGTGCATTAAGACAGATGTTCAAGATGTTTTAGAATGGTTTATACAACATTATTCACAATATTCAAAAGCTGAAATCAAATACCGTATGTATCAACAACAAAATAAATAAGTGGCTGGGTATATTCATAATTAGAATATTACACTCTGGTAAAAATGAATGAGGAGATCTACACCCATCAACACAGGTGAACCTCAACAATTTAACACTGAAGCAAAAGAAACACACTGTGTAACAGAGATGCTAGGATTCCATTTATAATAAAATGCCCCAGAAAAATATCCAGCAAGATATGGTTTATGGTCATTGTAAATTCTCAGAAGGAATGTGTTCACAGAGGTGTAGAGATACTTTATTCTTGAACTGGGAGGAGGGATAGATACAAATTTATTGCATGGTTTTCCTTAAACTGTGTGTATATGAGTATATGTGTAAGTATATCTGTATCTCTATCTCCATGTTTATCTTTATCTCTACATTATTGTTTTCACCTAGTTTTGTGGAAGGTGAAAACATTCTCTCTTTATTGCTTCCTCACAGAAGCGTTTAATAAAACCTTTTTATGTATTTCATTGAATTATTTTTGGTTTTGGTGGGTGGCGGTGGGGTGGGCACTTGAAATGCTGTTCATGGATGAAGTTATTTAATCCTCATGAGGATGCTTGTTGGAGAGCACGGCTATTATCCCCAACCTGAGGAAAGTCAAGCACAGAACAATTACTAGTGCAAGGTTAAGTGGTAAATTACTTGGTTCAGTGGGTAAAGAATCATCGGGTAAAGAACCTGCCTGCAGTGCAGGAGACACAGGAGACAGGAGTTCTATTCCTCCTTCAAGAAGATCCCAAGAAGGAGCAAATGGCAACCTACTCCAGTATTCTTGCTGGGAAATCCCAATGAGAGAGGAGCCTGGTGGGCTACAGTCTAAAGGGTTGCGCAGAGTCAGACATGACTGAATGACTAAGCATGCACATACTTGTGCAAGATATGCATTATTTATACATATTTTTTCTCTTAATCAGTATTGCCAGTACAAATTACTGCATGTGTGTACCACACGCGTGCATGCTAAGTTGCTTCAGTTGTGTCTGACTCTGTGCGACCCTGTTGACTGCAGCCTGCCAGGCTCCTCTGTCCATGGGATTCTCCAGGCAAGAATACTGGAGTAGGTTGCCATGCTCTCCTCCCGGGGATCTTCCTATCCAGGGGTCGAACCTGTGTCTCTTAAGTCTACCTATATTGGCAGATGGGTTCTCTACCCCTAGCACCACCTGTGAAATCTGAATAACTGCATACTCAAACTAAATGACCACACAGAAAGAACTTTTCATGGTTTCTTTTGGCCTACTAAATTAAATACAAACACCTCACTCTTGAACTCAAAACTGTTGTAACATTTTAAAACTCATTTTTAGGCTTCTGATAGTTTTTTTCCCAAGCAACTTGAATAAGTCTGTTCCTTCTTAAGCATGCTCCTTACTCCCTCTTTCTACTCCACCCTGTCTTCATTCACGGAGTCTGCTCTCCACAGGGTACCTTCCACTCCCTACTCTCAATGGCGGAAACCAAATAATGTGTCCACCTTGTCAAAGGCTCCTGTCTCAAAAACACTGCAGTCAAATGTCACTTTTCCAGGTTGCCCTTTCCCTGTCTCTGCTACAAAGTGTTTTCTGACTGTCCCATGTAGATATCTTCCCTCCTTTCTCTTAGTTCACATAAAACTTTGATTTCTCTCTGTTGGAATGTAATGTGATATAAGGGAAAGAGCAAGATAATTCTTTAGTGTTTATTACAATTTGAAGGAGCTGATGAAGATAAAACAAATCTCGGTTGAGATACCAAACAAGATAAAGTTTTCTTGAAGCAAATGTAAAACTGAAATCCTCAGACCCTGAGAAAAGATGGAAGTGCCTTTCCTTTGGTGTCAGAAAGTGACTCACTTTGCTGTACACCGGAGAGAAACACAGCATTGTAAATCAATTATAATCCAATAAAAACGTAAAAGAGTAAACTCAAGGCTTAAAATGATCGAACTGAAACTGATACAAAAAATTATATAGGATAAACCACCATACCAGCCTAATTGTTATAGTCCCTAATTTCCTAGTGCCTATAATGTTTCCTTGTAATGCTAATTTATAAGTGTGGTAGTGTTTTTTAAGAGTACATATTGCTTTAATAGAAACTAATTTTAGACATGCTAATAAGTAAGGGATGTAAGAAACATGGGTAGGTAGTTTTTCTCCTCATAGTATGGTCCTTGGGGTCTTCCAGGTGGTGTAGTGGTAAAGAATCCGCCTGCCAATGCAGGAAACGCAAGAGACATGGGTTCAATCTCTGGCCAGGAAAATCCCCTGGAGTACGAAATGGCAACCACTCCAGTATTCTTGCCTGGGAAGTCCCAAAGACAGAGGAGCCTGGCAGGCTTCAGTCCATGGGGTCACAAAATAGTTGGACATGACAGTGACCCAGCACACACACACAGTGTGGTCCTTAGACCAACAACAATCATCATCTGGAAGCGGAAATGCCCAAAATGAGACCACCTGTATTGTACTCGTATTCTTTTTTTACCTTTTTTTTAACTAGGGGTATAACTGTATTGTAAATGTTGTACAACAAAGTGAATTAGACTCAATATAAAAAGAAACCCAATCAAAAAATGGGAGGGAGACCTAAATAGACATTTCCCCAAAGTAGACATAGAGATGGCTAATTATTAGAGACATGCAGAAGAAAACTACAATGAGGTATCACTTCACACTGGTCAGAATGGCCATCATCAGAAAGTCTACATACATCACTAACTAAGAGATGCAGATCAAAGCTACAATGAGGTGCCATCTCACATTGGTCAGAATGGCCATCAACAGAAAATCTACAAATGTGCTGGAGAGGGTGTGGAGAGAAAGGAACCTTCCTACATTGTTGGCAGGAATGCAAAGTGCTACAGACACTATGGAGAACGGTATGAAGGTTCCTTAAAAAACTAAAAACAGAGTTACCAAATACCCTGCAATCCCACTCCTGGTCATATACCATGATAAAACCATAAATCAAAATGACACATGCACTTCAATACCCACTGCAGCTCTATTTACACACTTCTATTCTTAACAAGAGTCCCACATAATTTATGAAACAAGAGAGTGTGAGAACTTTAGAGCCCAGATCACATGCTGTATCATTTAATTATTTAGAGTTAGATGAGCACTTAACTGGTCAAAAAGATATATGAAAATATTCTTTCTACACTGTTAGAAATATGGAAGTCTTTAAAAAGCTAAAAATATACCTAATGTGTTTTTGTATTTTTATCAGTGAATCCTGACTGAAGGGAAATATATAGCTATTTCAATAATCATTCTGTTTATTTGCAACCAAATGATACAAAAATATCTGGATATGGTTATATATGAATATGGTTTGTTTCTAGTTATAACGATAGCTACATGACTTTGGGCAAGTCCTGATCAAGTGTACCTGAGGATATTTTCTTCAAATTTAATTTTTTGCTTTCTCTATTGATTATGCGGTCATACTTAGCATTGTGTCAGTCAACAGAGGCCATACTTTCTTTATTTTATGTCCACTGGTGTGGTATAGACTAAGTTATGGGATTTGCAGAATAGTTAGTTGATCTGGGATGCATGCTAGCAGCTCTTTAAGCTTTAATTAATGAATCTCCCCTCCTCACCTCAGTGATTCAACATCAATTCTGTGTTTAAGCCAAGCAATGAAAATCATTCCTTAGGCATTCAAGGACAAACCCTTTTATTTCAATTCTATTATTTAAATCCATGACTGTGACCTATAGCTTTTAAGGAGAATGAGAGATGATTTCAGATGAATCATCAAGTATCCAGATTCTATTATATAGTCTTTGCTAACAAAATAGCAAGCAGCCAGGATGAGCCTCAATTATTTAGAAAACAAAATGGAAATGCATGATCAGAATAAGATCCATAATGTGATAGATATTAATATATCCATATATCCAATATCCACATAATATGCATAGAGATATAATATATCCACAATAATATCCGATATCCATAACAATCCCACATTAATTAAAATATGTTTATCTTAGATATATATTTCATTTGTCTTTAGTATAATTCTCATCAGTAGTGTAAAAACTGGTAGATGATAATTTACAAGTGTTCAAAATAGTGAACACTGAACAGGATCAGGAAGTGTTTCCTCGTGAATTTCTCTACAGTTTTATCATGACCCTATGAGACACTTGTACAACATAGATCAAAGTGTACAGTCATTATTCAAGAATACTTTAATTGTGTCACAAAGGTTTGAGTCCAAGTATCCTTATATGTGTGCTTAGTCGCTCAGTTTTGTCAGACTCTTTGTGACCCCATGCACTGTAGCCTGCCAGGCTCCTCTGTCCAGGGGATACTCCGGGCAAGAATACTGGAGTGGGTAGCCATTCCCTTCTTCAGAGGTTCTTTCCAACCCAGGGATTGAACCTGGGTCTCCTACATTGCAGGAAGATTCTTTACTGTGTGAGGTCCCAGGGAAGCCCTAAGTACCCTTATAGAGATGATTTATTTTTAGCTTGTGTGCTCAGTCACTCAGTCTTATATCACTCTTTGCAACTCCATGGACTGTAGCCTGCCAGGCTTCACTGTCCATGATTTTCCCAGGGGAGAATACTGAGTGGGTTGCCATTTTCTTCTCCATTTTTTTTTTTTTTAGCTTAACTGATTAAACAAATGAGAGCTATTTAGTTACTTTCAGCACAGTTTCTTACATTTGGGATAATTTATTAATGGGCTATTTATCAACATTTTACAAGGTAAACTAAATATATTTTATTTAATCAAATTGGATGAAACTTGAATTTACAAACAATACACATACTTTTAATATGCATATTTGTAACTTATTAATATAAAAAATCTTACGTGCTTGCATTAGCTGTTTTGTATAATTTAGGCTAAAAGGAAAAATCATCAGCTATTAATAAATGCTATAAAATATCACAAAATGATTTGTACAAAATGAATAATTACATAGTTTTAATAGTTCAGGAAAATACAGATTTCACTAAAGAAAATGTAACCTGGAGCATTTGTTTTTTTTTTTTTTTTTTTTTTTTTGAGTTCTCCCTGAACCTCCATGTCTGGCTGAGATTTTGAAATAAAGATGATTTATGGTAAAAATAAGTTTGAGGAAGCCAGCAATATCCAGGCATTTTACAATCCTGCATTACTAAATAAATCAGCACCCTTTATTCTTCAGTGGCTAACGGACTATCATTTTCATTTTACTTTGCACGTGGAATACAGTATTCTCTTCCAAGGTCACTGTTATTATCAGGCTGTAGATGCATTTGTTAGAGGCTTATCTAAGGTTTGTTACTAAGTGACAATCCAAAGCACAATATAAACAACTGTTCTATTTATTTTAGGCTATCAAAGATCAAAGAAGAGTTTTTTTCTAGCTCTAGTTACTTAATAATTCAATGTGTTATCTTTTTATTTCCAAATAAATCTCATTTAAGTTGAATACTTTCAGATCTCATAAACTTATTTCCTGATCTGATGCATAGGGGAACACTTTAGAGCTGATAGGGCTAGCAAGGGCAGGGTACCGTATTATTGGTATTATGACTCAGTAAGTGGTTTGTGGAACAGAAAGTAGTTGAGAATAGGGATGATAAAAGTTTGAGACTGAGTCCTAACTTTCTCAAATATATAGAATTTGGTATGATGATGAGAATCTGTAAAAGAGAAGAGGAAAAACAGCCCAGGAGACAATAAAAAAATGAATGGCAAACAACCCTTCTCAGGAAAGAGTTTTAATGACTGAATGAATGGCAATCAGAAGGGTTTAGGGCTCAGAATGCTGCACTGGGACCCATAATCATGACTGTTCTTCAGAGACAGGTTGGTATCATTACCAGGGGAAAAAGTTATTGGAATACATACTTAATCACTTTTGTTGTCATTTACAGGCTTCTCATTTAAGGTAAAATTATTTTTAAAATGGCTAATGATGCAACATAATATTGTACTAGCAAAATAAATATGACAATAGACAGATAACCTCAGTTAATTTGAAGACTTGAAATCACCCTACAGTTTCTGAACATTTGATGCCTGAATCAACTTGTGATCAAAATCATTTTATCTGTCATTTTTTACTGTGAACCATCTTATCAAAATAAATTTGATCATGGATTATGTATTGTTTGTTAAAAGCAGTGTTTTGTTGTTGTTGTTGAGTCGTTAAGTCATGTCCAACTCTTTTGAGACCCCATGGATTGCAACCTGCCAAGCTCCTCTTCCTGTGGGATTTCCCAAAAGTACTGTTACTGCAATTTAAATTATAATACCACATATGGCGATCAATGCTACTGCAGATTTTCAGAACTACATATGCATAGTTTTGCTACGGCCTCTCTTTGGTGGCACTTTGTTTTTTAACAGTTGAATATATCAGAATTGGGGGATATTAAAATAGTCAAATAGTTGAAAAAGTACTGATGGTAGTGAGAGTAGTTTTGCTCTCCATGGCTACAAAAACAGAACTTGCTTTCCACCCCTCCCCCCACTGGTATTTAACACCTACCATCCCTTAGCTACTTTGAAAGGATGCCAAGTGTCCAGGATGAGGGGAAATGAAAGTTCAAAGAGACATTCCAACCCTGCTATTTGAAGCTACTAGTGAAATAACCATATCTACATATATGAGCCAAATTCAATACAATAAAAATATAGAAAAAAATAATGTAATCTTAGGATACTTAAATCACCTACTAAAGTAAAGTACTTCCAGTTTCCTAAAAGTGAACACTACGTACCATAGATTTTTTTATTAGAAATATGTCAGTTGACACTTCATAATATTTAACAGGTGTGATACAAATAGAGGTAGTTTAAAAGCTAAATATTGTTAAATCATTTGATACTGTTGATGATAAAAAAGTGATACCTCAAATTTTGGTGGTAAAACTTTGCATAATGAAATATATAAACCCTTCTTGCCTGAAATAAACATCAACCAAAACAGAAACAGAAAATCAGTTCAAGTGATGGTTAGTAAGATATTTGTCAATTTGAACATATTCACAAATGGAGTAAAATCATTAAATTTACAAGACATAATATTGGCATTATTCCTTGTAACTATATGTAGCTATAAATAAATATATGCCTGTATAACTTTTTGTAATCAGATATTTTTGAAGTCACAAACTGTGTTCTTCTTGTATTTTATAAAGAATAAACATCACTGTGAGGAAGACATAATGGTGTATTTCAAATTCTTAACACAAATGACACCTTGGTAAACTTTCTAGAGCACAATATTTTTAAGACATTAAGAACATCTAAAACTATGGCACAACATGCTTTAGTGATGTATCAAACCAGCCAAACACAGTTAAACTATTATGATGCTTTATAAAAATAGAAATGTGACCTACATTTTGCTACTTGCTGCGTCCCTCTTTATTTCAGTAGGCTATCCACTGTGGGTTCCTAACCACTTATTAAAAATTGAAAGCCAACAGCTATAAACCCGTAGAAATATGATAGGCAACCCACTTGCAACAGATGTGGATTTTTTTACTGTTTGCCTGGAGTTGCTGAAAACCATCTATATCTTAAATCTCCCCAATTCTGATGGATAGTTGCTTGTACCATACCTGTCCCTTTCAGTAGGAATTGAAAACAGGATTTTAAAGTAAAAAAATTCATTCTTGCCACCTTGACAAGTACGGTTTTGTGAGAAAATTATTAGTAGTTGAATATCCTCTACTGTCTCTACTTCTTGTGTGAAATAAGGCAAAAAGTTATCTATTAATATATAGTAGGTTCTCAAGCTTATAAATAACTTCAGGAGTGAAAAATCCCTGTAAAAGGCTAATTCCACACACACTCACATACATACAATTTATAGATTAAGTTTTAACCTAAGCTATTTTTCATAATATTTTTATGCCTTAAAACCCTGCAATGTTCAAGTGACAGGGAAATTATGGTACATATAAATACAGAGGATCAAATGAAAATGAAAGACTATTTAATATTATCCTAATAGATATGTACCATAATTCCAAAATACAATGGAGGGCTTTTTAACTCTTAATGAAAACACTTTTTCAATTTTTTTTGTCTTCCCTTTTTTGGCATAAACAACAGAAGACAGGTAACCAAAAGAAATTAATCTGATAAATGACATTAGTACTAATAAGAAGAACACATATCCTTACTGCTCCTACATGAGTAGAAGAAATGCAATTTTCACTAGGAAATTGTACTAATACATCAAACAATTTTGTGGTCCTTTGTTCAATTGCTATCCAGTGTACTAAATCCCAACTATTTACTATGTTAAATTTATTACTCTTTCTAATAGGAAAACATATTTCTTTATATTGTCTTCATTTTGTACTTCTTCTGGGTTCTATTCCTTCAAACAATGTATTTGTTTTACAAAACAAGATCCTGGAAGGAAGGGGTGTTGATGCTTGAGGCATTGGTAGTGTTCTAAATTTACTACATGAGAACTGAAAAGTAAATGAATTCTTCTACCACCAAAGTCAGGAAAGGACATTTCTAACAGGTACAAAGTTGTCAGAAAAGTCACAAAGCCCTTTGTGATTTAGAGGGAGACTATCAGGTCAGGCTCCAGATAGGCCTGCACAGGTCCAGATTATTTTATAAAGTAACCCCCTTTGGTATGACCTGAGTTAAGTGAACAGTTGAAAGTTAGACTAGATCCCTCATTTTGTATGTAAAGAGAAGGAAAGGAAACATATTTGGTGATTTTTTTGGTTGTTATTTGGTCATTCTATCATATATAATAGTGACTAGTCCAGCAATACCAGAAATGGTTTTCAAACCCATAAATCAAAATAATGTGAATGATTGTTGAGATTTTTTCAGAAGAACAAATTCATAGGAGTTAAATTCAAGTATTTTTTCACCATAACTAGCCATATATTTAACCAATTTCTTTGTGATCTGAACATGATGCAAACCTAATAAAATTTATATAATGTCATGATAATATAATACAGTTAGAGAACTTTAATATTCAGCACGGCTCACCCATTCTGGTTTAATGAATATACATTTAGCATCCATCATCCTAGTTATTTCATGTCCTACAGATTATCCCACTTTAAAACTACGAATTCTCAGAACTAATGATCATTCACCCATTTTACTCAGGAAAACTGTAATTTCCATTTAAAGTCATTAGTTAAAAAGAAACAAAACGCCCAAGAATGCATATCCCAAATAACAAAAAATGGCTTTGTTTTCATTTCCAATTCCTCTAGCCTTTTTCTGAATTCACTATCATTATTTCTTTATATTCATAGTAATAGTTCTCTTTAATTATATTTCAAAATCAGTCCTTTAGAAATGGGGTTAGAATCATACACTTACAGTCTGTGATTTTTAGTGTCCTCTTGACTTCTCCACTTCCTGAGCCCCCACATCCATCTTCATCATCACAGTCCCCGCTGACCTGTTCAACCATGCCGCCACCACTGCCCATGTGAAGTTCCCATTTGGTGGGTTTGGGTGACCTACCCTGTAACAACTAGATATGGATACCAAAAACATTTATTAATAGAAAGTTCAAATCATCTAAGGATACTATTCAACAACATGCAAAACTTATAATTGTTTTCTTATGTGGATACACTATTTTGATGTGGACACCTTAACAAATCAATCATGAAAGAAAGAGAAAAAAGTACTGACATAATAATAAATAACGGGCAAGGTCTTCCAGCTATGAAGACCTGCAATCTGCCTATTAGCACTGTGATACAGTTTTGGAAATCAAATAAAACCAGGTCTTCTTTCTCATGAATACTTTGGTTAGAGAATCCTGCTTCTGAATACACAATATTACAAGCAGGGTAAATCAATCTCCAGTACAACAAAACTCCCTCTGAAGAGTATTGGCTGGTAATGTACTGTTTTACAAACCAACAGTCTTAAATTTCTCAAAAAGAAGACTGCCATTCTTCTAAAAAGACTCAGTGAAAGAAATATATAATCTTGGACATGTACATTTATAGTTTTATTTAAACTTTATGGATTAAAGAAGCATACCAATGTATATGGAACAGAAGAAAACCATGGAACAAAAGACTTGGGTTCTAATTCCATTTATACAAATTACTCAAGAAATTTAACCAACTTATTTGTTTCTCAAGAATTTCACTTACTTTGATGAGCAAAATATATAGAATAGCCATTTCCCCCTATAACATGGGGAAAATAATATTTTGAATAATACTGGACATGCCTGAACTCCTTTTCCAAAAGGTGATGTTGTGAATAATGGAATATTTCACTTAAAGCTAAGACTGAGCAACATGATTTGGAATGTGACATTTACACCTCTAAGGCATTTTTGGAGGACCCATCACCAAGCATGAGCACTGGAAGGTACTTCCATGTTATGAATGAAACATATTACAGCTGAATGGTTAATGCGATTTCAAGTTTTCAGGGTGTTTTATGAAAGTATTAAGGTTGTTGTTTCTAAGAGCTTTTCAGAGATTTCAAATTTTCAATACAGAGATCAATTGTATTAATTAGCAGAAAATAAACACACAACTCAAGGAGAGCATTTTATACTGAAAAATATAGAGCTAAACATCCTAAGTACATATAAGACAAATATGTTTAGCATTTAAAGAACACTAACATTAAGCAGTGGAAACAGTGTCAGACTTTATTTTTCTGGGCTCTAAAATCACTGCAGATGGTGACTGCAGCCATGAAATTAAAAGACACTTACTCCTTAGAAGGAAAGTTATGACCAACCTAGATAGCATTTTCAAAAGCAGAGACATTACTTTGCCAACCAAGGTCCGTCTAGTCAAGGCTATGGTTTTTCCTGTGGTCATGTATGGATGTGAGAGCTGGACTGTGAAGGCTGAGCGCCGAAGAATTGATGCTTTTGAACTGTGGTGTTGGAGAAGACTCTTGAGAGTCCCTTGGACTGCAAGGAGATCCAACCAGGCCATCCTAAAGGAGATCAGCCCTGGGATTTCTTTGGAAGGAATGATGCTAAAGCTGAAACTCCAGTACTTTGGCTACCTCATGTGAAGAGTTGACTCATTGGAAAAGACTCTGATGCTGGGAGGGATTGGGGGCAGGAGGAGAAGGGGACGACAGAGGATGAGATGGCTGGATGGCATCACTGACTCGATGGACGTGAGTCTGGGTGAACTCCGGGAGTTGGTGATGGACAGGGAGACCTGGCGTGCTGTGATTCATGGGGTCGCAAAGAGTCGGACATGACTGAGTGACTGAACTGAACTGAACTGAACATTAAGCAACAACTTTGACAACTGATTAACTTTCAAAATTAAAAAATAAAATTGGGTCACAAATTCTGAAATATTGCAGCTCCTTGAGATTTATTTTCCCTGAGAAAAATGAAATGTTAAAACAATTTGAAAATAATTTTAAAATTTTAATCAGAATTTATCCTATTAATCAGCATTTCCCAAATGTTAGTAGGTGTTACATTTTAAAAGAAAGCTTCTTTCATGGTCAGTGAATTTAGAATTAAGTTAAAGAAAGTTTCTTATTGTATTTAATGTACTGATATGTATGCTACTTCCTGTAGGGAGATATGGCAATGGGAAAATATAGATTTGTAACAAAGTATATAAAATTCAAAAATCTGAAACAGTAAAGGAAAGATAAAAGGCATTATTCTATAAAGATAAAATTTTTAATTAAGTAAAACTAATTATTAAATTATTAAATAAAATATTAAAACATTTTAATGAATTTCATAAAATATTGCCATATATCATTTGTTATTTAGCATAATCACAAAGGGCTGAGATTCAGAGGTTCAACATACTCAGATTTAAATCCTGATTCTGACTTATATTAACCATGTGACATTGGGCAAATTCCTGAACAATTCAGTTCAGTCAAAACTAAAATAGAGACAGTAATATACCATGGTCATTGTTCTTATTAAGAGAAAAATATATATAAAGTATACTGAATGGTGTTTGCACATTAAAAGGTAATGCATTTTGATAATCATTATCTTTGTTATTATACATTCTATTGCAATATTGCTTAAACACTTAGAATTCATTAACTGAAAAAATATTTGATGAAGAATTCAATTATATGACTTACATTAAAATTATTCAGAGTTGTATCTGAAAAGCACAATAAAAGCTAAACTCTCTGATAAGTGTTATTTCTTTTGCCTCTGACACTTTTTCCCAACATTCCCCATTTCAACTTTATTTCCCTGTTACCTAAGTATTCTTTCACTATTTTACTGGGACCTAGGTCAGAAGAAGAAGAAATCTTGTGAACAGCCCTAAGAATGGATAAGTCACCAAAGATCCAACCCAATGAATTTGAACTCAAAAATGCAAACAGAAAGATTGCACATGTAAAATAAAACTTACTGCTTTAGGTAATTAGCATGGGTTGAAAGAAATTAAATGCATTATCTATCAGAGAATGATTAACTTATTTATAGCACTGGTAAAAATAATAGATGACAATAGAGAAAAATTACTATTTTTAAAACCATTAATATGTTCATTATACTACATTTCTCCATCACTTCAGTGACACTCCAAGAAACATCTAAGACACACAAACTCATATTTTTAAGAAAGAAAACTATATAAAACTTATTTAAATTTAAACTATCTGTGGTGCAACAGAATTATAAAATGGGCCCTAAGATTTCTCACTTGAATCCCTGGGGCTGTGCATATGTCACTGTCACATCCACTATATTACACGGCAATAGGAATTTCCTCAAATGATCAATCATTCAAATTCATCCATGATCCCATTTGATTATGCTCCAGGTCCCTATGATCCCATCTCTTTCTGGAAGAGCCAGCACCTCCATCTCCATCTTTTCTGCATAAAAATTCTACTTTATATGTTCATTTCCTTCTTCTAAATCATAAACATCCACAAAGATTCATTTTCATTCTCACAATTGTAGTAAAACTTAATTTGTGAAAATCCCCAATCAATAACTAATCAACAAAAACAATCAGCTTTTCACACCAAGACCTTATTCAAAACCCCAATTCCTTATGACTAAACTATTCTGATTTCTTAGTTTGATCATCTTTCTCCTCACATTTCCAAAATAATAAAAATAAATGTCCAGTTAATAATGTAAATCCCCTTTTAGTCTTTTCAGACTCTTTCAGGGAACCCATCCTAACAGATTGCATTCTCATCTGTGTATAGACCATACTTAATTCTTTATTTGCAACCCCTGTTACCCTTCAGTTCACCACTAAGCAACAGTTAGATATAAAAGGTACTGTACTATTTTGTGGAGAAGGCAATGGCACCCCACTCCAGTACTCTTGCCTGGAAAATCCCATGGATGGAGGAACCTGGTAGGCTGCAGTCCATGGGGTCGTGAAGAGTGGGACACGACTGAGCAACTTCATTTTCACTTTTCACTTTCATGCATTGGAGGAGGAAATGGCAACCCATTCCAGTATTCTTGCCTGGAGAATTCCAGGGACGGCGGAGCCTGGTGGGCTGCCGTATATGGGGTCGCATAGAGTCTGACACGACTAAAGCGACTTAGCAGCAGCAGCAGCAGTACTATTTTGTATCTTAAAATAGAACTATTCACTTCCACTATTCATGTGTCATTTCAACTTATCTCTCCAGCTCCCTCACTGTGAGGGACATTGGTCTCTCCTGCCTACTACCACCATATTATTTCCCTTAAATCAGTACTTTCACCATGCCATTTCTCTGCTTTAGAACTTTTTGTGACTCTATAGTGTCAAAACCCACTGGTGTCAACATGTATCCAGAGGAGAAATGTCAGTCTAGCTAGATGAGCCACAGAAAGTAGTCTTACGATGAAATGTTTGGGAAATACATACCAAGTCCCCTTCTTGAGATCTATGAACTAAAGGCTCATAAGGAATCTACAGTAAGCAATCTTGTTTAGTTGAGATTCACTTTACATTTCCCAAATTAACATATGAAAATTAACCCCTCCTCTCACACTACAAACACTGACATTATTTGGAAATGAGTCTATAATAAAAAAGTTCAAATTTTGCCTCCAATCAAGGTCCCATAAAATATACTGTTTCTTAAATTATTATATCTAAAACAGCAACCCCTGGCACCCAGATTCCACTACATAGCATTTTGTTTTTCTCACAGTAATTGTGTGAATTTATTTGCCTGGAAAATCCCATGGACAGAGGAGCCTTGGCAGGCTACAGTCCATGGAGTCACAAAGAGTTGGACATGACTGAGTGACTGACTTTTATGTTTCTAACTTTGTTTATGCTCATTTTATGTTCTCTTCCTTCTCATTATTATCATAAACAGTACGGCCTGACATCACTAAACTAAGCCAGTCTTTCAAGGAAGAAACCCACATGGAAGTAAAATTGTCTCCCTTCATTCTCGTCCTGCCTTGGCTCTGAACTTGCCCAAATGTAAAGCTGGTGGCATTTTGAATACTTAGACCTTTCCCCTGTCTTGGGGGGTAGAAAGTCAATCAATAAATACATATTTATAGAACTACTACAACAGAGGAAAGGACATGATTTTGGGTCCCAGCCACACATTAATGGTGTGCCTTTAAGCAAGTTACTTAAATCCATTAAAACTCATTTTATTCTATTGAATAATAATGCAAAGGAAAGGAAAGCACTTTATATACTATAAAGTACTCTGCTCAGTTACAGTGTTCTGTGCAAGACACAGCATTAAAACAGAGAAACGCACAAAGTAAGGACAGAGTAGAAAAAGAATTCAACAACTTTTAGGGTGTTCCTTTTTCCCTCAATGTCAAGCAATTTGTGCAGTCAGCTGATTAGACGAAAATAGTCAGTTTGGATGACTGATGCTTCCTGCCTATGTTTAATTGGTTTAGGAAGCTCATTAGGGATGCTATCTTGGACGATGAATTTGGTGAGTAGAATATCTGATGACTGTGAGGCAAATGTATTTCTTTCAGCTGGTGAATTAATCTCTCAATAGACTCAATTTGCTTTTTACTAACTGTCTGGCAATATCCCATAGCTGCAATAGCCTTTCAGACACTTACAATAAAATCTGGCTATTGATGGCTTGCATACACATGTTTGCTGTAAAAGACAAACATATTCATCACATGTGAGAGCAATAGAATGTGCTTCAAAATGCAATATATAATGATACATCTCTAAAATATTCCCTCCGTCCTTTTACAATCATTTACACAGATACATAAGAAGTAAATATATGTTTAGAAAACTTTGGTCATTATAAACAGTATGTTTTAGTCATCTGTTCAAACCTAGACATGGTAGAAGCTTCTGTTTTACAATTTTGTATTATTGATGGGCATGCATGTTGGTTGGTTAAAAAAAAAAAAAAAAAAAAAAAAACACTGACCAAAAAATTTCAAAGCAGAAAACAGAAGACATAGAAAAATTGTGCTTTCATTTCGTCATTAATAAAGTATCTCTAAAGAATATATATAAAGTATAGAATAAAAACCCTCTATGTATAAATACATGCAAATATGTATGTATATATGAATTTAATTTTGTTATAAAGCAATCGGTATCTATACTTTCATAAAATTGAAGTAAAACCTATAAAGAAATGTATGGGAAATAGAAAAACTACTGAAGTGTATAATATTTAAAAACTGGAACTCTGATTGAAAATTTCTTATGATGTATTTTCAAAATTTATCTTTGCAACATATTTAAATTAGACATATTTTAAATAAAAACTCTTTATATAAAATGCTCTCATTTTTTTGCAGTTGAACTTCCCTTTCCTCAAATCTCCAGTTTTGTTCCCATCCACCCCCTCAATCCACTTCACCCTATTTCAGCTTTGTCATTTATACTTTTTCATCTTTTAGATGTTTTTCTTCTTTTAGATGTTTCTCTTATATAAAACTTTTCTGCTCTTTCTCTTTCAAAATTAGAAAATATTTTATCCCCCAAACCTAAATACTACAAATCTTCAGATCATATTAAAGATTATGTTTTCAAAAGCAGTTAAACCTTTATAGACTATCCTACCTAAAAAACCAAACACATGCTACAATATGTCATGTTATGTTAAGTTGACCAGACACAGAAGTCATTTCTGTAGGGTTTCTTGTCAGTGTTTGCTCTAAGTTTGAGCTTTCTGATCTCAGCTTCTGTTGTGCTGGTAATTTGAAAGGTCACTGTTCTGTGACATTTGGTTTGTGCAATGCAGTCTGGCAATTTACAAAAGTCTTGTGATTTTGTAAATAGAATACTGAACTTAGAAAAGGCTTACTACATTCACTCTTGGTCTCTTAAACTGTAAAGAAGTCATTTGTTCTTTTCCCTTAAGAAAATTCTATGTATTTCCCTTCCACCATGCCTGACCCTTACCTCCAGCTCAAAATGAGGCCAGTTTCATTTTCTGAGCCCCATAACAAAAGTGACCAGATAAGTTTATAACTAATGTGTGTCCTTGTCTAAACTCTAAACTAGATCTCACAGGAGAGTTAAAGCTAAAAGCTGGTGAGTTAAGTGCAGGAATAGAATGGAACAGTGACAAAACCTCAAATAAGATACAGGAAAATTGTTGGCCCCGAAGAGGAAGTGTGCATGCCAAACATTGTCAGTCATCAAAAGGCTTTTGTGAAATGTCTATAGCAAAACACTAGAAGGACCTGAAAAGAATTGCGGAAAAAGCAAAAAAAACCCAAAACATTTCTTAGGAGACAATCCCAGAGTTACTGTTGGAGATATCTATCAAAACATCCATGCTAAGTAAGCCATAAATAGATGGGTCCAGAAGAACAATAACAGGAGTAGGAGAAGAAACAAGCATACTTGAAGGGTAAGTAACATAAAAGGACCCTGAAGCAGGAGAAGAAAGGGAGAAGAAAATTGGAAGTTATAAGTAGATTAAAAGCCCATAACATGTTCAATGGAATAACTAGATGTGCAAATGCAAAATTCTCAAGTCAAACATTTCATTGTGGAGACATGATGTATGGCAACTACTAAAAAATTTTAAACATATGGAAATTACTTTCTTGATGCCACCTCTTACTTCAAAGCTAATTTATTAATTTTCTTAATCACTGCATGTTCACCAACACACATATGCACACACAAGTCACATGGACATATTGTCACCCACCAATATTATAGGACAGAAAACATCATCTCAGATTCAGGTTCATCTATGAATGCATTAAATGCATTCTAAATAAGAATTATCAGGTAAATAATTGTAGTATTTTATATTCATAAGGTTCAGAATAAATGTATATTGTTAGTGGTATGGTTTATCCTTGTGAAGTCATTTTCTTTGTATGTTGGAAGCCTGCATCCCTTTAACTAGGTCTTTATATGCATGGGGAGTATTTATATATCCACCAAAGCAATACAGTGCCGGTGGAGGTTTAGTTGCTAAGTTGTGTCTGACTCTTGCAATCCCACGGACTGTAGCCCTCCAGGCTCCTCTGTCCATGGGATTTTCCAGGCAAGAATACTGAAGTGGGTTGCCATTTCCTTTTCCAGGGGATCTTCCAGACCCAGGAATCGAACATAGGTCTCCTACACTGAGGCAGATTATTTACCTACTGAGCTACCAAAGAAGCCCAGACACACAAGCAAATTTGCCCCAAATGTGCGGTTACTTGTGTCCTGAATTACTTCAGAAAACTGCCTCTTCCATGTAGAGGTTCACGGCAAGTAAAGGTGCAGTGATTTACTGTTGAGAACATGCTTAGCTAGTTGCCTAGTTATCCCATATCATCTTCCTGACATTCCAGAGCCCAGCAACTGAACTTCCAAAATCAAGGACAGACCAAAACTGAATATCTACTGCTTCTGGGGAAAATAAGTGAAACCATTCCCAAGCATAGATGGACTGATTTAGATAAATTCAAGACAAATCAATATCATCTGGTAAATCTGGCTTCTGCTCACCACACTCTACCATATCATAAGGTAGTTTTACAGGCACTTCCCAGTTAATGATATAGATAGGGATTCATTTTACAGGGTCAGCAAGTGAGGGTTTTTTCCCCCCTTAATCTACCAAAATGTTCCCTCACCTGGTTCAATCGTAAGGAAAAGAACTGTAAGTACCCGTGCCTTAGTTATCTGCTCTGACAGGAAGACCGGGTCATTTTTATACGGTATACAAAAATTAGCAATTTGCATCATTAGCTTAGATTTTTCCTTACCATTTTTTTTTTTTTTTTATATAGCTTCAGTGTGTTTCTGGCAGGCCTACAAGGTTGTAGCATTCAAATGTTTTGTGTTTTAATCATTGTCCTTTAATCATTTATCTGCATAAGACTGATGTCATAGAAAGAAAACACAAAATAAAAAGAAAGGAAAGGAAGGAAGGAAAAAGGACAATGTCAATCATAATGCATTGCTAATGAAAGGGCTTTCTGATTAGAAAAGATTTTTGTTTGTTAATTCATCACCATTTTCATTGCCTTTTTCAAAGAACTGTGGAGGATTGCAAATCCATTTAAAATCTGGCTTTGGTAACCAATCTAGAGTCTCTTCATTGGCCAGCTGTGCACAACTCATTCTCAAGTACTCCATTAAAACATTCTAGGATAGATTCCCCTAAAGTTTCCACAGTCTATTAAAGGTTTACTTCCAAAAGGAGCTCATTCTGATCCCATTTAGTATGACACCCTTGTGTATGCCAGATGGTTATGAGAGTTATATCTTCATAAATGTCATTCTGGTTTTCACCTTTGCAATGAAATTCCCTCAATCTAGCTTTATTTACATAAACCATAAAAATATGGACAGAGACAAGCCAAAAGAGGATTAAAGGAATGCGATTTTACTAAATATTCTAGACATAATTTGAGAAAAATGGTTAAAATTTGAGACTGTGATTGTTTTGGGAAGGAGGTAGGTAGGTATTTGACTGGGATTCTAGGCCAAATTCCCATTAACTATTTATATGCATGACCTTAAATAAATCATTTAATGTTGTTGAGCCTAAATGTTTCAGCTGAAAAAATAAGAAATAAGAAGGGGAAAAAAAATTCTGAATGTGTTTTAGAGATCCAAATTTTCAAGTCTAATATACTTCAAGCCTTTCTAACATTTGGCTTAGAAATAGGTATTACATAATTAAAGATTATTGTGGTTCTCCTTAATATTCATTTTAATTCTATTCTTGTATTCCTGTTTCTGCTGGATTAATTTTTTTAATTTAAAAAATATAGTATCCATTTATTATTAATTAAATTATGTTTCTGCAAAAACATGTCAAAGCCCTTATCATATCCATTTATTATTTACTAAATTTTGTTTCTATAAAAATATCTGTTGAAGCCCTAAAACCCTAGGACCTCAAAATGTGACCTTATTAGGAAAAAGTGTCTTCACAGAGGTAATAAAGTTAGTTCAGTTAGGTTCAGTTGCTCAGCCATGTTCAACTCTCTGCAATCCCATGGACTGCAGCACGCCAGGCTTCCGTGTCCATCACCCGGAGTTTACGCAAACTTATGACCATTGTGTCGGTGATGCCATCCAACCATCTCATCCTCTGTCATCCCCTTCTCCTCCTGCCTTCAATCTTTCCCAGCATCAGGATCTTTTCCTATAAGTCAGTTCTTCACATCAGGTGGCCAAAGTATTGGAGTTTCAGCTTCAACATCAGTCCTTCCAATGAATATTCAGAACTGATTAAATTTAGGATGGACTGGTTGGATGTCTCCATCCAAGGGACTCTCAAGAGTCTTCTCCAAAACCATAGTTGAGAAGCATCAGTTATTCGGCACTCAGCTTTTTTTATAGTCCAACTCTCACATCCATACATGACTATTGGAAAAACCATAGCCTAGATTAGACAGACCACTGTTGGCAAAGTAATGTCTCTGCATTTTAATATGCTGTCTAGATTGTTCATAGCTTTTCTTCCAAGGAGCAAGCATCTTTTAATTTCATGGCTGCAATCACCATCTGCAGTGATTTTGGAGCCCAAAAAGATCAAGTCTGTCACTGTTTCCACTGTTTCCCCATCTATTTGCCATGAAGTGATGGGACTGGATGCCATGATGATAGTTTTCTAAACGTTGAGTTTTAGGCCAACGTTTGCACTCTCCTCTTTCATTTTCATCAAGAGGCTTATTAGTCTCTTTCTGTCATAAGGGTGGTATCATCTGCATATCTGAAGTTATTGATATTTCTCCAAGCAATCTTGATTCCAGCTTGTGTTTCATCCAGCCAAGCATTTCGCATGATGTACTTTGCATATAATTTAAATAAGCAGGGTGACAGCCTTGATGTACCCCTTTCCTGATTTGGAACCAGTCTGTTGTTCCATGTCCAGTTCTAACTGTTGCTTCTTGACCTGCATACAGATTTCTCAGAGGCAGGTCTCCTGAGGCAGGGAATATCAGATGGTCTGCTATTCCCATTTCTTTAAGAATTTTCCACTTTTTTTGTGATCCACACAGTCAGAGGCTTTGGAGCAGTCAATAAGGCAAAAGTAGATGTTTTTCTGGAACTTTCTTGCTTTTTCAATAATCCAGTGGATGTTGGCAATTTGATCTCTGGTTCCTCTGACTTTTCTAAAACCAGCTTGAACATCTGGAAGTTCATGGTTCATGTACTGTTGAAACATGTCTTGGAGAATTTTGAGCATTACTTTGCTAGTGTGTGCTGCTGCTGCTGCTGCTAAGTCGCTTCAGTCGTGTCCAACTCTGTGCAACCCCAGAGACAGCAGCCCACCTGTCCCTGTGATTCTCCAGGCAAGAACACTGGAGTGGGTTGCCATTTCCTTCTCCAATGCATGAGAGTGAAAAGTGAAAGTGAAGTCGCGCAGTCGTGTCTGACTTTTAGCAACCCCATGGATTGCAGCCTACCAGACTCCTCCGTCCATGGGATTTTCCAGACAGGAGTACTGGAGTGGGGTGCCATTGCCTTCTGATGAGAGCAATTGTGTGGTAGTTTGAACATTCTTTGGCATTGCCTTTCTTTGGGATTGGAATGATAACTGACCTTTTCCAGTCCTGTGACCACTGATGAGTTTTCCAGATTTGCTGGCATATTGAGTGCAGCACTTTCACAGCACCATCTTTTAGGATTTGAAATAGCTCACTTGGAATTCCATCACCTCCACCAGCTTTGTTCATAGTGATATTTCCTAAGGTCCACGTGACTTCACATTCCAGGATGTCAGGCTCTAGGTGAGCGATCACACCATCATGGTTATCTGGGTCATGAAGATCCTTTTTATGCACTTCTGTGTATTCTTGCCACCTCTTCTTAATATCTGCTGCTTCTGTTAGGTCCATACCATTTCTGTCCTTTATTGTGTTCATATTTGCATGAAATATTCCCTTGGTATCTCTAATTTTCTTGAAGAGATCTCTAGTCTTTCCCATTCTACTGTTTTCCTCTATTTCTTTGCATTGATCACTGAGGAAGCCTTTCTTACCTCTCCGTGCTATTCTTTGGAATTCTGCATTCAAATGGGTGTATCTTTCCTTTTTTCCTTTGCCTTTTGCTTCTCTTCTTTTCTCAGCTATTTGTAAGTCCTCGTCAGACAACTGATTTGCCTTTTTGCATTTCTTTTTCATAGGGATGTTCTCGATCACTGCCTCCTGTACAAAGTCACAAACCTCTGTCCATAGTTCTTCAGGCACTCTGTCTATCAGATCTAATCCCTTGAAATTATTTGTCACTTCCACTGTATAATCATAAGGGATTTGATTTAGGTCACACTGAAATGGTTTAAGTGGTTTTCCCTACTTTCTTCAATTTAAGTCTGAATTTTGAAATAAGGAGTCCATGAGCTGAGCCACAATCAGCTCCCGGTGTTCTTTTTGCTGACTGTATAGAGCTTCTCCACCTTTGACTGCAAAGAATATAATTAATCTGATTTCGGTATTGACCATCTGGTGATGTCCTCTAAAATGAGGTCATCTTGGTGCACCCTAAGCCCAATACGATTAGTGTCCTTATAAAAAGGGCAAATTTAAACTCAGAGACACACAGAGTGAAGGCTATATGAAGAGAGAAGGAGATTCCATGAAGTTGAAAGGACTGCACTGATACACTTACAAGACAAGGAATGTGAATGATTGCCAGAAAACCACTGAGAGCTAGAAGAGAGCCATAGAACAGATCCACCACCACAAACTTCAGAAGGAAACAGCCTTGCTGACATCTGGAATTTGGACTTCTCCCCTCTAGAATGTGACAGGATAATTTTATTTTACCCCACCCAGTCTGTGGTACCTTGTGACAGTAGCCCCTACAAGTGAATACAAAGTTACATACTGAAAAACGCATAAATCAAAAATGTGTAACTCAAAAAATCTTTCAACCTGACCTCAGCCACATGACCACCATACTCATGACACAATGCTACCATCAGGCCAGAAGCCTTTTTTATGACTCTGTCATTTTTTTCTCCCAAAGAGAACATAAGCTTGACTTCCTCTACCATGGGTTCCATTTTTCCTAAGGAACTTTATATGAACATAAGCATGTTGTGACATTATACTAGTAGCAGCATTCTGTCCATTCAATAGCTATATTTTATTCTATTACATCGGAGAAGGCAATGGCACCCCACTCCAGTACTCTTGCCTGGAGAATCCCATGCACAGAGGAGCCTGGTGGGCTGTAGTCCATGGGGTCGCGAAGAGTTGGACACGACTGAGCAATTTCACTTTCACTTTTCACTTTCATGCATTGGAGAAGGAAATGGCAACCCACTCCAGTGTTCTTGCCTGGAGAATCCCAGGGACAGGGGAGCCTGGTGGGCTGCCATCTATGGGGTCGCGCAGAGTCGGACACAACTGAAGCGACTTAGCAGCAGCAGCAGCAGCAGCAGCTTTCTATTACATCAGTAAGGCATAACTTGTCATTCTTCTGTTGGTGGACAATCCTTCACTTTTGTGTGTGTGGATATAAAAATAGTGTTGCTGTGAAAATCTATTAAATGTCTTTTGGTATAAAAAGTCAGTCTTGGATGCAAAGAGCTGACTCATTGGAAAAGACCCTGATGTTGGGAAAGATTGAGGGCAGGAGGAAAAGGTGATGATAGAGAATGAGATAGTTGTATGGCATCATAGACTCAGTGGACATGAGCTTGAGCAAACTCTGGGAAATGGTGAAGGACAGGGAAGCCTGGCATGCTCCATTCCATGGGGCTGCAAAGAGTCAGACATGACTGAATGATTGAACAAGAATACCTAAATGTGGAATCATTAGGCCCTAGGCATAGTTATGTGTTAAACCAAACTAGCTACATTTATTATTTATTTTATTCCTTCTTAATATTGATGTATAATTTACTCATAGTAGAGTATATTGCTTTTAAATAGACAGGTCAGCAAGTTCTCCCATACTGCTGCTACTGCTAAGTCGCTTCAGTCGTGTCCGACTCTGTGCAACCCCATAGACGGCAGCCCACTAGGCTCCTCCATCCCTGGGATTCTCCAGGCAAGAACACTGGAGTGGGTTGCCATTTCTTTCTCCAATGCATGAGAGTGAAAAATGAAAGTGAAGTCGCTCAGTCGTGTCTGACTCTTCCCAACCCCATGGACTGCAGCCCACCAGGCTCCTCCATCCATGGGATTTTCCAGGCAAGAGTACTGGAGTGGGGTGTCGAGTTCTCCCATAGGTCCACAAAAAAAAACAACTGAGATTAAAAATATGTCACAAGCATCCCAGAAATCTCATTGTTATCGCAGTCAATAACTGCAATAAAAAGATAACTCCTGTTCTGACCTCAATTCACCCAAATTCCTTTTGCCTGTTAATGATCTTCATAGAAGTAGTATCATGCAGTACATAACCTCTTGCATAAGGCTATTTTTATGCAACATTATGTTTTTAACATTCATCATATTCTTGTGTGTATCAATAACTCATTCTTTATTATTGTATAGGGGAGGAAAAATATTCCCTTCTAAGTTCTCAGCTGGATCCCCTGTAACAAAAGAAGATTAACAACAGAAAAGCATACAAATTTTTTTTTTAATATAAGCTTTACATGACACAGGAGACTTCATTAGAAATAACTGGTTAAAGCCAAGGATTTTTATACTGGGTTTCATAAAGAGTGAAAACTACTGAAAAATGTGATAGGACAAAAAAGGAAATGGATAAGTGTGGTAAATGGGGCAAAATGCAAGGCTTCGTTATTCAGATTCCCCTTGGCATCTCTTGCTCCTCTTTGGAGATAAGGATGCTCCTTTCCTGGGGAATAAGAAGGGTACCTCTCACATGAAGGCTTTATGATCTGTTTCAAGGGAAGATCAGAAAATCCTTCCTGCACCTGCCATTTTTCAAATTTCTTTATGCCAGGATGCCACAGTTTGGGTAGTATATTATGAATCCTGCCAGTTGCAGTATAGATGCTAAATTTTATAAATCAGTAGCAATTTATTGATTTATGTCAGTGTTATTGGCCAATTCATCTGTTTCCAATTTGGGGCTATGATAAATAATGAGAATCATATTTCCTTGTGGATGTGAGAGTTGGACTATGTGATGCTTTTGAACTGTTGTGTTGGAGAAGACTCTCCAACAAAGTCCCTAGGACTGCCAGGAGATCCAACCAGTCCATCCTAAAGGAAATCAGTTCTGAATATTCATTTGAAAGGCTGATGCTGAAACTCCAATACTTTGGCCACCTGATAAGAAGAAATGACTCATTGGAAAAGACCCTGATGCTGGGAAAGATTGAAGGTAGGAGGAGAAGTGGATGACAGAGGATGAGATGGTTGGATGGCATCACTGACACCATGGTCATGAGTTCGAGTAGGCTCTGGAAGTTGGTGATGGACAGGGAAGCCTGGCGTACTGCAGTCCATGGGGTTGCAGAGAGTCAGACACAACTGAGTGACTGAACTGAACTGAACTGAACTGATTTATTGGTATGGAGTATCCAGAAGTAAAGTAGTTGGGACAGAGTATATAAATACTAAGCTTTAGTAGATGGGGGGCTTCCCTGATGGCTGAGACGGTAAAGAATCCACCTGCTATGTGGGAGACCTGGGTTCAATCTCTGAATTGGGAAGATCCCTGGACGAGGGCATGGCAATCCACTCCATTATTCTTGCCTGGAGAATCCCCATGGACAGAGGAGCCTGGCAGGCTACAGTCCATGAGGTTACAAAGAGTCAGACATGACTGAATGACTAAGCACAGCACACAGATATTGCCAAACAGCTTTTCAATGTAGTTATTCAGATTTACATTTCTACCAATAATATATTAGTTATTCCACAGCTTTTGCAAAACTAGGTATTATGGGTCACTTTAATTTTTAGGTATTTTATAGGAGTACAGTGGTATTTTACTGTCATTTTAACTTTAATTTTACCAATGACGAATGATATTCATATAATTTGGGGTTTCTTTTTTGTTATCTTCTAATATAAGGTGACTTTTCAAGTTGCTTGGCCATAGGAAAACAAAGATTATCTGTACTTTTCTGTATGATTTCTAAGAATTCTTAACAGATATTGGATATGACTTTTGTTTTTATATTGTACCATTGTATTATTTTTATTATCCCTTTCCATTTTTAGATAAAGCATTTCTTTTAACTTTCAGATTTATTTTTATTTATGTATTATTTATTAATAAATTTATTTATTAATTCATTAGAATATTCATTATACCTTTCTGAATACCTGAGGGGCTATAATTATATTTATTTATTTATAATATAATATTATAGACTGGCATGTATGCATGCTCAGTCACTTCAGTCGTGTCCAACTCTTTGTGACCCATGGTCTATAGTTTTCCAGGCTTTTCTATCTATGGAATTCTCCAGGTAAGAATACTGGAGTGGGCTGTCATTCCCTTCTCCAGGTACCATAGACTTATTACACCTTAAACAGTATTTTTACCACTTAACCAACAACAAATAAAACTTAAAATAGTTAAACATTATTTAGTCACTCACATTCTTTATCATACATTTTATTTCAACATATATTATAAATGCCAAAAGACAGTTATATTTACTCCTACTTTTCACGTCTCTTTTGTGGTAAATATTTCCTATCAGTTCCTTTTGCTTTAATATTTTTGTCAGATTTTGGTGTCAGCATTTGGAACCTTCTGGCCACAGATTGGGAAGTGGTCTGATTTTTACATACATTTTCTGAAAGTGCTTGTGTAAAATTAGTCTTATTTACTCCTTAAGTTTTTCGAAGAATTTGCCAGATAATCCATCTGTCCTTGGATTCTTTTTTGTGTGTGAGAAATGTGTTAATTATAGATATAGTTTCTATAATGGATTCAGAGCTCATTCAGATTCTTGCTTTCCTCTTGTGCCAATGTTTTTAGGTTTTTTTTTTTTTTGTTTTTTTTTTTTTGTTTTTTTTTTTCAGTGAGCTTCATTGCTTCCTATAGTTTCATGCTTCTGTATGGGATAATTTTATTTAGTCTGAGGAACTAAAGAATTTCTTAAACTTTAGGCTTGCTAGTTAGCCATTCAATATTTATTTGTTTAAAGATATTTTATTATTCCTCAATTTTATGTATATTTTCACTGGTTCCAGAATTTTAGATGGGCATAATTTTACCCTTAGTATGCTAAAGATGTCATTCCATTGTCTTTAGTTTCTGTAGTTTTGTTGAAAATCTTAGTTTTTGTTGTTATACTTGCTTTTAAGACTTTCCATGTGTCTCAGCCCAATAGTTTGACTATGATCTGCCAAGGTATGGCTTTGTTTGTATTATGTTGCTTACATTATATTTATCTCCTTAAATGTGGGTTAATATCCTTTATTGCTTTACAAAATTCTTAACCAATTGCTCTTCAAATATTGCTCCTTTCTACCTTTCCCTCAGCTGTCTTTGCTGGTCTCCTGCTGCTAAGTCACTTCAGTTGTGTCTGACTCTGTGCGACCCCATAGACGGCAGCCCACCAGGCTCCCCCATCCCTGGGATTCTCCAGGCAAGAACATTGGAGTGGGTTGCCATTTCCTTCTCCAATGCATGAAAGTGAAAAGTGAAAGTGAAGTCGCTCAGTCATGTCCGACTCTTAGTGACCCCATGGACTGCAGCCTACCAGGCTCCTCCATCCATGGGATTTTCCAGGCAACAGTATTGGAGTGGGGTGCCATCGCCTTCTCTGTTGCTGGTCTCCAACTATAGGTATATTAGGTATATTATGGGTATATGTTGTTCAGTCAATTAGTCGTGTCTGACTCTCTGGACTGCAACAACCCAAGCTTCCCTGTCCTTCACTATCTCCCAGAGTTTGCTCAAATTCTTGTCCATTGAGTTAGTGGTTCTATCCAATCATCTCATCCTTTGTCACCCCCTTTTCCTCCTGCTGTCAATCTTTCCCAGCATCAGGGTCTTTTCCAATGAGTTGGCACTTCATATCAAGTATATACACTGTGACCCATGTTTTTTTATGCTTTGTTCTGCTTTATGCAATCTTTCCCTTTTCATACTGTTCATGGAGTTCTCAAGGCAGGAATACTGAAGTGGTTTGCCATTCCCTTCTCCAGTGGATCAGGTTTTGTCAGAACTCTCCACCATCACCCATCCATCTTGGGTGGCCCTACACAGCATGGCTCATAGTTTCATTGAGTTAGACAAGGCTGTGGGTCCATGTGATCAGTTTGGTTAGTTTTCTGTGATTGTGGTTTTCAGTCTTTTGGCCCTCTGATGGAGAAGGATAAGAGGCTTATGGAGGCTTCCTGTTGGGAAAGATTGACTGTGGGGGAAACTGGGTCTTGTTCTGATGGGCAGGGCCATGCTCAGTAAATCTTTAATTCAATTTTCTGTTGATGGGCAGGGCTGTGTTCCCTTCCTGTTGTTTGACCTGAGGCCAAACTATGGTGGACGTAATGAAGGTAAAGCGACCTCCTTCAAAAGGTCCCATCCACGCATTGCTGCACTCAGTGCCCCCAGCCCTGCAGCAGGCCCCTGCCCACCCATGCCTCCCTCTCAGTGGGAGACTCCTTGACACTCATGGGCAAGTCTGGGTCGGTGTCTTGGTATCTTGTGGGGTCACTGCTCCTTTCTCCTGGATACTGGTGTGCACAAGGTTTTGTTTGTGCCCTCCAAGAGTCTGTTTACCCAGTCCTGTAGAAGTAAACATTGCTCACACTTGGCCCACGTTGGGAAGTTTCTGCAACCCATAGATTCTAGTTTTTCTTTTCTTCTTTTTTTTATACTAGCATTCTATTGTTAAAGTCATAATTTCATAATTTATCTGGCTTCTAATTGCAATAGTTCTTTTGGTCAACTCTAACATATACAACATAGTTGCCACTCAACTTTTTTTTTTTTCAGTACTTTATTTTTAAACATGTAGTCTTTAACTTTTTTTCCCCCAAAGCATCCTAATACTCGGAAAGTTATACATTTCAGTCAATTTTTACAGAACTGAATAAATATTCCAAAAATAAAACACAGAATTCTAAGTCATGTTATCTGTGTTTATATGTTTATCTTGGGAACCAAAGGACTACCCTACACTCCTTCTTAAAAATTTGTCAATAAAAATGTTCAATGGCTGCTGCAGAGGAAGAGGTCTTGTTAATTGGACTCTGAATCCTGACAAAAATATAAAAAGAGAAATGTCTTGTTATTACAATGACCTTTTGGATATATATTATTTGGATTCTTACTGCATCATCTTACGAACCTGACCTACAGGTACTGGGCTGGCCAAATAGTTCATTTGGATTTTTCCATAAGATGTTATAGAAAATCTCAACAAATATTTGGCCTACCCAATATATAGAAATACATCCAGGGCAGTGGAGGGGCAGTAGATTTCAACAAACCTGTGCTGAAGAAGCAGCTTAGAATATGATAATGTACCTTGATTTTAGGTCGTTTGGCCTAATGCAACTCAAGTATGAGATACATAAAGCCTTTATGTAGCTGGAGAGAGCTCTGTAGTGACATAAGCATTACTGGAGAAATGATCAGAAATGTTACTGTTGACCACCCTCCTTAAGTGATACTGAGTCAGTAGTTTACTTTGGCTTGTGAGACTCAGGTTAAAGGAGGGGAAAACAAACTAATAAACCTTAAGAACCGTATTAGAGGGAATGACAGATGGGTATACTAGCATCTATCATCAAAAGACCCAGAGGAAAGAGAGATGACTAGGGTGGAAAAGAGTGAGTCAATGTTCAGTAGATTTTTAAAGAAGATAACTACAAGAGGAGAAGAAGACTCATCTCAAGAATATCCTTTTTCATAGAGCAGTGAAGAAGCTATCAAAGGGCATGCACACATGAAGACCTTAGTATTGAAGCACTCAGTTTCGCTCCTTCACAGAGTGAATATTTTGCTGGAGCCTCAAATTAGCCCAGTAATATCTTGGCCTGCTTGGATACTGTCAAAGATGTAGTTTCACAGTGCTCTTTGGGGTTATTTATGTTTTTCCCATGTTAAAATGACAAAAATAACTTTTTAAACTGTATGAATAATTCATTCTCATAAAATTTTAGGCCATACAGAAAAACTGCACTTCAATAACAACTTTATGCTTTTAAATTCTGAACGCCCATCACAGTGCTTTTATCACAGCGTTTCCTTGGCATTTTGCCACAGCCCTGTACCAGATGAGGGCCACTGAGACCTCCTTAAATGGACCTGTTATTCCAGATCCATGCTTGGGACTCAGATGCTTAGTTCTGCTCTGCTGAATCAAGAATCTGAAGCTTTAGCCTGCTGAACCCTGAGCACCATGAGGTATGTTTCTGGTTTTTGAATTCTATTTAGCAGTTCTATTAGGAGACAATTTAAACAACAAAAAGAGCCTGGCAACTTAAAAAACTCATTTTTTTTTACCTCATGTAACTTAATTTCAAAATAAAAGCTAATATTTTAATTTAAAAAATAAGTATTAGTATCCTTTGATATACACACTACAGGCAGCATGAGGATGGTATATTTTTCATGCAGACATCTTCCCTTTGATGCTGTCTCATCTCCTGAGACTTGCTTTCTTTTCCATGTATTCAGTGTCATATCAATGCTTAGCTGTTCACTCAGGATTTCCTAGAAGTATGCAATCTCCCCTTCCTTCAATCATAACTGTTTCTCAAATGACATTGCTATTCCATCTGTGCAAGAGATTCTATCTAAGCATTAGGGGAAAGAATATGACCACCTAATTAAACCACTTTCCTGAAGGGTTGGGTGGAAAGACTACTTAACCCTTCAAAATGCACTGAAATATACATGTATACACTGCTGCGTTTAAAACAGATAACCAACAAGGACCTACTGTATAGCACAGGGAACTCTGCTCAAGACTCTGTAATAACTTAAATTTGAAAAGAATTTGAAAAAGAATAGATACATGTACATGTATAACTGGATCACTTTGATGTATAACTGGATCACTTTGTTGTACACCTGAAACTAATAAAACATTGTTAATCAGTTATACTCCAATGTAAAATAAAAATTAAATAATAAGTAACTACCCAATTAAAAAAGAAAAAAAGAACTGGAACCATAATAAAAGAAAGAGAGAGGAAGGAGATTGCCAAATCAGAGCCATTTCTCAGCACTGAGTCCCCTTCTATATTGTCAGTTCAGCTCTGAACCAGCAGGATACCAACAAAGGGAATGGAAAGGTGGAGTGTGTGTGTGTGTATGATTATTTGTGAGTGTGCATGCAAGTGTGTGTGCATGTGTGTGTGTGTTTATGTGTGGTGGCAGCTGTTTAAAGACAGTCATCTCAAGGCCTGACAGGGAAAGGTTTCATTTCCAGGTTCACTCACATGGGTGTTGGCAGATTTAGTTCTTTGTGAGTTGTTGGACTGAAGACTAGCTTGGTTCCTTGGAATGTGAGCCTCTCAATAAAGCATCTCTCAAGGCAGTTTCTTTTACAATCCCCAGGAAGCAAGAGGGCAGGAGAGAGTGCCAGCAAGAGAGGAAGACTGATAGGGCAAGATGCAAGTCATGGATTTTTTGTAACCTAATCATAGAGGTAAAATCTAATTACTATGGCTACAGTTTGTGCATTAGAAGCAAAGCATTAGGTCCAGCCCCCATTTAAGGAGAGAAATCACCCAGGGCATGATTTCTAGGTTGTTAAGATCACTGGGAACTACATCAAAAACCACGATGTCATTCCAGGTAATTACCACTTTCCTCTCCCACTATGATGCTATTTTTCTTCTTAAAATACTTAAATGAAACTCTATCACTTAGAGCAACGGTCTCTCTACAATTTTCTCATACCACCCTTCATCCCCAGAGTTACACTGGGAAGTACAGTGATTTGTTTCTCTTCCTTGACACCAGACATGCACACGATTCATGCATATAGTGGAGACATTCTGTGTTTGCCGAAGCCAGATCGTCCAGATTTTGTATAACACTGACACACATGTGACTATTCTTACTCATTCTAGAGAATTGATTAATTTTCCACTTTTCCCATTCTCACTCTCAAGAATGTTAATTGCTTTCTACAACTAATCTCTAATTCTCATCCTCACCTGGGCTTCTGGAACAACATGCGCTGTGCTGTGCTTAGCTGCTCAGTGGTGTCTGACTCTTTGCAACCCCATGAACTGTAACCCACCAGGTCCCTCTGTCCAAGGGGATTCTCCATGCAAGAATACTGGAGTGGGTTGCCATGCCCTCCTCCAGGGGATCTTCCCAACCCAAGGATCAAACTAGGGTCTCCTGCATTACAGGCGGATTCTTTACAGCTAAGCTAGGAGGGAAGCCCCCTGGAAAAACAAAACCCCTCCCTCGTCTTTCTTTTTTCTCCTCTTTGGATGTTATTTTCTCTGTTCCTATGCAATTTCAAGTAAAAGGGGCTTCTTCTAAACATTTTCTACCAACAAGTGCTCCTGACTTCTTGTGCTTGACTTGACTGCTCATATGGTTGCAATTCCCAGTTTTTTTTTCACTTGGCATTTTTCTTAGCTGAGTTTAAGAATGATTCGACACCAAAGAGAACTTTCTTTTCCATCATGTACAGAATGAAGTGGAAGTGCTGATAATTATGAAAGACTGTTCTAAGAATTACTGACATTTTATTGCATGAACAGCTTCTATCATTCTTTGGATGCTTATTTATATTGCTGTTATTTTCCTTTGAGATTTCAATTTTGATAAATGAAGAGTTTTTATTTGTTGAGCCACCATGTTCTGGGAACTAGATAAAGTTAAATAACAATAAACCTAAACCCTGAGAATTTCCAGTGTCATCATCGTAACTCTGTGTGAACACAGTGCCATGCGTCTTTAAACAATAATTTGAAAGATGTTCAATTGAATTTTTTGGAAAAGGTACAAACATGTGAGAGTTGGACTGTGAAGAAGGCTGAGCGCCGAAGAATTGATGCTTTTGAGCTGTGGTGTTCGAGAAGACTCTTGAGAGTCCCTTGGACTGCAAGGAGATCCAACCAGTTCATCCTGAAGGAGATCAGCCCTGGGATTTCTTTGGAAGGAATGATGCTAAAGCTGAAACTCCAGTACTTTGGCCACCTCATGCGAAGAGTTGACTCATTGGAAAAGACTCTGATGCTGGGAGGGATTGGGGGAAGGAGGAGAAGGGGACGACAGAGGATGAGATGGCTGGATGGCATCGCTGACTCGATGGACTTGAGTCTCAGTGAACTCCAGGAGCTGGTGATGGACAGGGAGGCCTGGCATGCTGCGATTCATGGGGTCGCAAAGAGTCGGACACGACTGAGCAACTGATCTGATCTGATTCAGAGATTTATGCTTTGAATTCATTTTAAGGGCCTTTATTCCTTAAATGTGTTTAGAAGGCAGATTTATAAATTTTAATCATTTTTAGTCAGAGGAATGGAGAAGGCAATGGCACCCCACTCCAGTACTCTTGCCTGGAAAATCCCATGGACGGAGGAGCCTGGTAGGCTGCAGTCCATGGGGTCGCGTAGAGTCGGACACGACTGAGCGACTTCACTTTCACTTTTCACTTTCATGCATTGGAGAAGGAAATGGCAACCTACTCCAGTGTTCTTGCCTGGAAAATCCCAGGGACAGGGGAGCCTGGTGGGCTGCTGTCTATGGGGTCGCACTGAGTCGGACACGACTGAAGTGACTTAACAGCAACAGCAATAGTCAGAGGAAAGTATAGAGTTTCATAAGTTTTGTCACTAAACTTTCCTGACCTTTATATATTCAGTTTTCCCCCTTGTTTACAATATGATTGGGCTGTAAAGGTGTAACCATTAACCAATCAAAATAGACACTTAAAGGTCAGTACATTGCATAAAACAGTTGCTTTTCAAAAAATGTGTAAGGCATTCAAATTTTGGCACATTTGTGCAAGTCTAAACTTGTAAAATAAATCCATGGTGACATAAATGAGACTCAGGCTCCTGGTAAATCTTGTAATATATATGAGAAGAAAGTCTAGCTCCCTGGCTTTTTCTTTTTTATTTTCATATTTTAAAGTTAGTCTCCAAAAGCCTAGTAAGCTAGGTACAGAAATGACATGAAGCCAACAGTGTTATGGATGTAATAAAGTATAACAACCTTTCAAATATTTTCCAGGCTGCAAATTTTAAATTAAGAACTTCCTTAGATTTGCAAATTAGCACATATACTTACTTTGGAACAATTTGTGTGTTTCCTTATGGCAACTATCCATTTTATCAGTTATTTTTTTATAAGGATAATTTAAGACAGCATTTTAGTTTCATAAATTATCATAAAGTATCTCAACGTGTGATTCAAAAGAGACCAGTATTGAAGGTCAATATTTCTTCTCTGCACAGTCAACTTGATTAGAGCATATATTCCATGTATTTTGTATTTTCAGTGTACAAAGCAGAATAAAGAAATAATTTGTGTTATAAAACATTTTTCAAAAAGTGTTTGCCTGGTTGCCAATATATTTTAACCATTCTGAAGAGGAACAGGGAGGGTGGGAGGATCTGGCCTTTTAGGAATGTATGTAGGGAATAAAATTAAATGACTAAAAATAGAAAAATTAGACTCTCTTATAGATTAGGAGAAGGCTGGAAGAAAAGTCTGCCAGTATCATTAAAGCTATTATACCACAGCAGAAGCAATGGATGCTGTTTCTGGAATGAATGGAAGGTGAGGTTATAGAGAGAGTGCTTGCCAGCATGTCCTCATTTACAGCAAAGTTTTGAGAAGTTGGAAAAACTATGAAAAAAGGCAAATATGATGGCTTGGGAATTAAATCTGATACAGAAAGCATGTTGTAAGGTGTTAGGATAAGCACCTAATTAAGCGCCCACAGGCAGAAGCGAGAGGAAGCAGATTTGGAACTGGGCTTTCACACTTCGATGGTACAGAAAAGAGACTCAAGGCAGTGTCTTCCCTGAAGATTCAGGCTTCTGGCCCCTCAGAGTCCCCAAAACCTGTGGCCACTGAAAACAAAAAAGCTAGCCCTTGATCATCAAACCCAGAAACCTCCACTGCCAGTCCCAGGTAGACTGCCACCTTAAAGGCAAAGGGCGCTTCCACGTGCCTAAGTCTCTTGTTTCTCTAAATACAACTCCCGTTTAAAAACAATGTGCAAGAATCAGTAATTACTGCTTCACCTGCATCTGTGAAACTAGTTTAGTAGTTACAAGGCTGTAAATCCTGTGATGGAATGTTGCTGCCGAGCTAGATTGATGTCACAAGCTCTCGCTGTGAGATCTGTTGAAAGTTGCTCTAATAAATGGTGAAATGGAGTTTGTTTCTTCTGCGGCCTTGATGAATGTTGAACAAGGGAACTGGATGAAATAACCTTAATTCCCATTGTATTTTATATATATGTGTGTGTGTATATATATATTTCCACTATTTCCCCATCTATTTGCCATGAAGTGATGGGACCGAATGCCATGATCTTCGTTTTCTGAATGTTGAGCTTTAAGCCAACTTTTTCACTCTCCTTTTTCACTTTCATCAGGAGGCTTTTTAGTTCCTCTTCACTTTCTGCCATAAGGGTGGTGTCATCTGCATATCTGAGGTTATTGAGATTTCTCCCGGCAATCTTGATTCCAGCTTGTGCTTCTTCCAGCCCAGCGTTCCTCATGATGTACTCTGCATATAAGTTAAATAAGCAGGGTGACAATATACAGCCTTGACGTACTCCTTTTCCTATTTGGAACCAGTCTGTTGTTCCATGTCCAGTCCTAACTGTTGCCTCCTGACCTGCATACAGGTTTCTCAAGAGGTAGGTCAGGTGGTCTGGTATGCCTATCTCTTTCAGAATTGTCCACAGTTTATTGTGATCCACACAGTCAAAGGCTTTGGCATAGTCAATAAGGCAGAAATAGGTGTTTTTTCTGGAACTCTCTTGCTTTTACCATGATCCAGCGGATGTTGACCATTTGATCTCTGGTTCCTCTGCCTTTTCTAAAACCAGCTTGAACATCTGGAAGTTCACAGTTCACATATTGCTGAAGCCTGGCTTGGAGAATTTTGAGCATTACTTTACTAGCGTGTGAGATGAGTGCAATTGTGAAGTAGTGTGAGCATTCTTTGGCATTGCCCTTCTTTGGGATTGGAATGAAAACTGATTGTAGCCATGAAATTAAAAGACACTTACTCCTTGGAAGGAAAGTTATGACCAACCTAGATAGCATATTCAAAAGCAGAGACATTACTTTGCCAACAAAGGTTCGTCTAGTCAAGGCTATGGTTTTTCCTGTGGTCATGTATGCATGTGAGAGTTGGACTGTGAAGAAAGCTGAGCACTGAAGAATTGTTGCTTTTGAACTGTGGTATTGGAGAAGACTCTTGAGAGTCCGTTGGACTGCAAGGAGATCCAACCAGGCCATCCTAAAGGAGATCAGCCCTGGGATTTCTTTGGAAGGAATGATGCTAAAGCTGAAACTCCAGTACTTTGGCCACCTCATGCGAAGAGTTGACTCATTGGAAAAGACTCTGATGCTGGGAGGGATTGGGGGAAGGAGGAGAAGGGGACGACAGAGGATGAGATGGCTGGATGGCATCTCCGACTAGATGGACATGAGTTTGCATGAACTCCTGGAGTTGGTGATGGACAGGGAGGCCTGGGCTGCTGCGATTCATGGGGTCACAAAGAGTCGGACACGACTGAATGACTGAACTGAACTGATATATATACACACACACACACACACACACACACACACATATATATATATATATTTGCTTCTATAAGCACATAATTTTGGTGTTTTCCTCACATCTCAGCAAACTTTTCAGAGGGGACTCCTTTTGTAGGCTTCATAAAGAGTAGCCAGGCTCCTCTGTCCAAGATATTCTCCAATGAAGAATACTGCAGTGTGTTGTCATTCTGTCTCCAGTGGATCTTCCCAACCCAGGGATTGAACCAGGGTCTCCTGTGTTGCAGGCAGATTCTTTACCATCTGAGCCACCAGGGAAGCCCAACCTACTAAAAGTGCAATGTAAATATGTAATGAATGGGAAAAAAGAAGCTGAGCCATTGAAGCTATGATGACTTTCTGGAAGTTGGAGGAGGAGGAGGAGGATCACCCTGATGGCTTAGCTTGAGGGAAGGGACCCACAGCTCTCACTACACATGACCAGGTTACAGGGAGTCAGTTTTCAACAAAACACCCCTGTGGATGAGAAGAACTGGGAAGAAGAGCAGAAAGCAAGAGAATTAAAGAGTTACCTATGGCAACAGCTCTGTGGGTCAACTTTCTGGATGTTTTTTCCCATCCCTTTTTTCAACTATGATCTTCAGGCACAGGAAAAGAACACAAAAATACACTTAAACTAACAGTTCGCTTTGTACAGGACTCAGGGAAAGTTTGACTTGAGAGACCAATTTGCTGACCACTTGAGTGACTTCTCCTCAAAGAGCAGAAAGGAATCAGGGTCATGGATATCAATGAGGAGAGATGTAGATCCACGTCAGAGCTCTACCTAGCTGCTTCCCCATCCCACCACCACCCATAGACTCATGAACAACTCCTAGGAAATTGTGAGTGGGATCATCAAATCCACTACAAATAATATTCTTCAAGTGGTATTGATGTCATAGTGAAAGTCACTCAGTCATGTCCAACTCTTTGCAGCCCATGGACTATACAGTTCATGGAATTCTCCAGGCCAGAATACTGGAGTGGGTAGCCTTTCCCTTCTCCAGGGGATCTTCCCAACCCAGGGATCAAACCCAGGTGTCTAGCATTGCAGGTGGATTCTTTATCAGCTGAGCCACAAGGGAAGACCTTTGATGTTATAATAGAAAATTATTCCAACATAGGAAAAGGAGGAGATTAGGTCTATATTTTTTAAAAGAAATGCTATTTTTCCTTGGCCTTATATAGTTGAGGAGAGATGCTGCAGAATCTATATCCTCCTCTTGGATAGCAAAGAATCAGAAAACATGCTCGGTAGAAGAGCTGGTTGGAGTTTCCAGAAAATGGTTACTGTTGGGATTTTTAAAGTTAGCAGAGATGGTATGATGGTTTGAGCAAGCTCTGGGAAATGGTAAAGGACAGGGAAGCCTGGTGTGCTGCAGTCTATGGGGTCACAGAGAGTCAGACTTGACTGAGCTACTGAACAACAACGAGTGGGTAGGATATAGTTAACTTTACCACAGTAATTTCCCAATGAATTGAAAAGTCAAATGTTAAAAAAAAATAGAAATACAAATGCATTAAAATACAAGTTGGTATTTATATAATCTTGGATAAGGCAAAGGCATTGTTATCGTGTACTCAGAAGCTGGAGATCACAAGGGAAAGGTTCTGAGATCAATTAGGTCAAATTTCAAATCTTTATGTCCCAATTAAAATGTTATTTTGCTTAGTAAAATCACTTTGAAAATATAATTTAAAAAATATTATAGAGATAAATAGATGTACACACTTATAAACATGCATTATTATGTAGAAAGAAAATGATACAGAATGTGACATAAAATTAGGTCAACATTATAACATATTTTTTGTACATAAAGTGCTTTTGTGCATAGAATTTATGTGGAATTCAAGCCTGGGGAAGGAAAAAGCATGCCCAGTGAAGATCTGAAGTGAGGTCCTGAATGAGAATGCATGTGTGTGCACATGTGTGTTCAAAGTCTCATGTGCTGGCTCTGGTGAATCCCTTGTTGGGGGGGAAGTGATGACATTCCATTGGGGTTCTTCCCTATGTGTTTATGTCAGAACAGGAGATGGAGTAGGAGGTGAGAATGCTCCATTTCCATGGACATTCATTTTTTATTAGGAAATAATTACTAAATCTGATTATTCTGTCCACTTATTTTCTAAGTGGTTATTTGAGGGAAAGAAGGAAAACAGTGATCTATATAATATGTTTTTAAATATAAACATACTTTTAAAAACACACATGTACAGCTTTCCCATATGATTGACCATTAATATAATCATAAACAACAATCCCAGAGTCAAATACTGAAACTTTGAGAGAAGAACTGTGTTTCACAGTAACTTTAGTATTTATTCACTCCTTAGAAAGAAATGAGACAATTATTATACCAAATGTTTTCTTATAGGTAATCCTTATCTTGCTCTCTTGATCATATCAAACTTCTTTAAACAATAATTTTTTAAAGACTTCCTTATACTGATCTTTTTTTTAAAAAGTATCTTTATTGCATTGATTTCCTCAAGAATAACTTCTATTTACCTAGCAAAATATGATGCTGAAGCTGAAGCTCTGATACTTTGGCCACCTTATGCGAGGAGCTGACTCATTGAAAAAAACCCTGATGCTAGGAAAGATTGAAGGCAGGAGGAGAAGGTGGCAACAGAGGATGAGATGGTTATAAAAGCATCACTGACTCAATGGACATGAGTTTGAGCAAACTCCAGGAGACAGTGGAGGACAGGGAAGCCTGGAATGCTGCAGTTCATGGGGTTGCCAATAGTTAGACATGATTTAGCGACTGAACAACAACAACCCGGTCAAAAGTAGTAATGAATATAACCACATGTCTAAGTTCTATATTTTAAGTGTTTAGCACTCTTGCAGAAATTTCTTCACTCTACCTTTAAATCCATTTATCTGTATTACATTATACCTGTTGTATGAAGACAAATCATCATGAGAAATGCTGGGCTGGATGAAGCACAAGCTGGAATCAAGATTGCTGGGAGAAATATCAATTACCTCAGATATGCAGATGATACCACCCTTATGGCAGAAAGTGAAGAAGAACTAAACAGCCTCTTGATGAAAGTGAAAAAGGAGAGTGAAAAAGTTGGCTTAAAACTCAACATTCAGAAAATTAAGATCATGGTATCCTGTCCCATCACTTAGTGGCAAATAGATGGGGAAACAGTGGAAACAGTAGCAGACTTTACTTTGGGGGGCTCTAAATCACTGCAGTTGGTGACTGCTGCCATGAAATTAAAAGACACTTACTCCTTGGAAGGAAAGTTATGACCAACCTAAACAGCACATTAAAAAGCAGAGATATAACTTTGCCAACAAATGTTCATCTAGTCAAAGCTATGGTTTTTCTGGTAGTCATGTGTGGATGTGAGAGTTGGACTATAAAGAAAGCTGAGCGCCAAAGAATTGATGCTTTTGAACTGTGGTGTTGGAGAAGACTTTTGAGAGTCCCTTGGACTGCAAGGAGATCCAATCAGTCCATCCTAAAGGAGATCAGTCCTGAGTGTTCATTAGAAGGACTGATGTTGAAGCTGAAACTCCAATACTTTGGTCACCTGATGCGAAGAACTGATTCACTGGAAAAGACCCTGATGCGGGAAAGATTGAAGGCGGGAGGAGAAGGGTATGATAGAGGATGAGATGATTGGATGGTATTACCAACTCAATGGAGATGAGTTTGGGTAAACTCAGGGAGTTGGTGATGGACAGGGAGGCCTGGTGTGCTGCAGTTCGTGGGGTCGCAAAGAGTTGGACACGACTGAGCAACTTAACTGAACTGAATGAAGACAAATGGCTGGGCTTAGATATACAGAAGAGAAGTCATATCAATTGGTTGATAAGTAAACTCATGTCTGAAACAAATTTTAGTGCTACTTATAAAAATATTCAATAACAGACATATTTTAGGTAATACTATTATAATTGTTACAAGGAATATAGATAGACACTTATTTCCCCTTTGAATACAACTTCAAGCAGAGATACACATCAAAGATTGAGCAAACATTGATGATTGAAATCAAACAAAATTTTAGGACTACAAATGGTATTCATGTCAAAAAACAAAACAGTACCATAAAATAACCCACTGACACTTAAATGACTATCTTTATTCAAATCAGTTATAAATTCTTCTTTTCCTTCATGTATTTATTAGTATTTCCTGGAAAGAGTGAAGATATCCATAGAGAAAATGAAATGAAATAATTTGAAATGGTAATTAAAAAGCTTCCATGTTGCCATTTCATAGTGATAAAATTTTGCTCATGACGTACTTATCCACAAGTGCTTTGCTCATTTAGTTACAGACACATGAAATGGCGGCTATGAAACAAATATTCTGATTATGATAGAAAGTTGCAGTGAGCAAATTCATAATCATTATAAAGATCAGTTTTGCAACACTCATCATGAAAATAGACATGCATACTTTTACAGAAAAATACCTTTCAACTTCTTACAGGGATAATCTTCTGTCAATTATACCTGCTCTACCTGAATAAACAACATTTTCTCTATTGACAGTCTCTTCAACATATAATACTCTCAAATTTCTCAAGATCTATCTATCTATCTATATCTATATATATATATATCTATATATCTATATATATATATATACTTCCCTGGCAGCTCAGCTGGTAAAGAATCTGCCTGCAATGGAGACCCTGGTTCAATTCCTGGGTTGGAAAGATTCCCTGGAGAAGGGAACAGCTACCAACTCCAGTATTCTGGCCTGGAGAATTTCAAGGACTATACAGTCCATGGGGTCGCAAAGAATCAGACACAACTGAGCGACTTTCACTTTCATACATGTATATATGTATGCAAGTGCACCCACACTCACACGGATAACCCTATTGTCATCCAACCATTGACTCCTCCTTATCATCTGTTCTCTTTCTCCCAATCACTCTAAGTTTTCAGTGTGTAGTATCTGTTCCTTATTCATAAGCTTCCTTATCTGTTCCTTATTCATAATGAACTGCCATCTGCATCTTATTTCTTGCTAAGTTGCTTCAGTCGTGTCCGACTCTGTGCAACCCCATAGACGGTAGCCCACCAGGCTCCCCCGTCCCTGGGATTCTCCAGGCAAGAACACTGGAGTGGGTTGCCATTTCCTTCTCCATCTTCTTTCTTAGCTTTACTAAATTAGTTTCCCTATAATGATAAATAACTATGTAATATTCAAACTCAATGAACAGTTTCAATCCTGGTCTTACGTTTGTATTTGGTACTCTTGAACCCTCCTTTTTTGTTCTCCAAGAACCATCTTTTCTATTAATATTTAGGAGACTGTTTCCAAAAGTTTTCTCCTAAAGTTTCTTTGACCATCACTTCTTAATCCTTTTCCTACAGTATATTATTCACCACCCATCTCTTTGATATTATCTTCACTACTCTGGCTTGTGTTTTTCTATTTTCTCATGATTTGTTCTGAGTGATCTTATCCACAAGAATTTCATTTTGACAAATAAGTTGATACCCTGGATATTCACCAGACAATACCAACTCTGTTTTTTTAAAACATAATGGCCACCCTACATTCAAATTCCAGTAACATACAGTTGATTGTTTTCCTTAGAAATATCTTCTTCAGATCTCTGACACTGCCCTTGTGATGTCTCTTCTTGGATTAATGCTATGGTCCTGAATCTCATTCTCTCTAATCCATCTAATTATGAAATTTTGGGATAAGACTCTTAAGTATTCCTCACTGTCTTTACAAATAATTTCAAAGTACTTAGCACTGCATACATAGAAACTTGCTTCCTATCATCATCCCTTCAATGAACTTTTCTTTTCATCGCACCAGTATGCTTCAGTTTTATCGACTTGGCAAGGTTCATTTTTACTTTGATGCATTTCTTCATATTGATCCTTTTTCCTGTATTGATATTCCCTATTGTTGTCCACCTGAAAAAATTGCTAACTAATAAAACTCATCATAAGAATCACCTCTTTTGAGAAAAATTATTTGAAGTGACTACCATCTGTATTTCTCTGTGTATTTTCAGAATTTGTACACCATCTCTCAATATTACTTATTTCACAGTGCTGTGGTTACTGTTTTGGGGAAGGATGAATCTATCAATCATGGTGGAAACAGCTGGTTGCCAACAGATACTCATTCTCTTCTTATTTTCTAATTTATAGAACCTTGTTGCATTTGAGTCAGCAAGGTGCCTTCCTAAAGATACTGATTTCCCAGGCTTTCTGGTACCTAAAGAGGGTCATGTGATCTGATAGACCAGTGACCATGAGATATGAATAAAAGCCTTCTGGGCATGATCATGGAGAAAGATAAATCTCAGCTATCACATGCCATGTGCCCTCTGACATATCCCCATACTCACAGGCTCACAGAAACAATGTGGGTTGTTGAAGGAGCCATTTTGTGGCTATCAGAAAGAGAGACACACGTGAAGGATGGCAGAGTGGAAACTAGTGCTCCTCTGTGATGTTATCATGAAGTTACTATACTATTGATTGATTGGGTTGTCAACATGGACCTCTTATTAAAGCTGCCAAAGGTGGGTTTCTGTTCCTGATTGTAGACAAATAAAATGTGAAGTGAAACATTCTTCCACCTGGAAAGGAAGCCCTTTTAAGGCAAGGAGCCTATTCTATTCAGTGCTATATATCAGTGACTAGTCCAATCACATATAATATATGGTACATACAAAATTCTGACCAGTTGAATAAAGGAATAAACATCACCAAAACAACTCTTAAGAAAAGTTCTGTGTCCTAAAATTAGAGTACTGAAGGAAAATGCTCAAATTTGAATATAAAATAGGCAAAATGGTCTGGAAGATCCCCTGGAGAAGGGCATGGCAATCCACTGCAGTATTCTTGCCTGGAGAACTCTGTGTACAGAAGAGCCTGGTGGGCTATAGTCCATAGGGTTGCACAGAATTGGACATGAAGTGACTTAGCATGCAAAGACAGCCAAAAGTAATCCACAGCCTCAGAATTCCCATCCCCTTCTTTGGGTAAAATACATTCACAAATACAAGAGTGATGAATTATTAGAACATTGAGGTCAAGTCTACAGTTTTCTTATCCTTCAATTATCCTTTAGTCATAAAAATTAGCCTAAGACTATTACTGCTCAGTTTCAATTAACACAGCTAAATTGTTGACCCTTGTCATTTAAATTACAAACTATTAAATAGCAAGCACCAATTTTTCTCTTTACATTCTGTAGGACTCTTTTTTTTTTTTTTTTTCTCCAGAAGTTTATCTTATTCATTTCTAGTGGAAAATCCATGCCAGCCCACCTGTCAATGTCTGAGTACTTCAAAACACTCGGATAAAACAATCTATGGAAATTGCAGAAGGACCACTTCAGAATTTCAGCAAAACATGGTCAACTTTATTTTGGAGTAGATTTTTCTTGTCTAGCAGTTAATAAGGTCTTGCATTCAAACTCAAGTCTCAGCATAGGTAAGCAGAGCTCCTTAAAACTAAAAATAAAAGGAAAATTTTTTCTTTATATTCTTTTCCCTTCTATTACTTGGTGTTTAGTTTGTATCTCTCTCTGCATATATTTGATACTCAGATCAACATTTTTCTCTTTTCTTCAAATCTCATACCTGAAACTATCAAAAGCCATTTATCTATGGCTTTTCTGTTCCATAGAACTAGTATACCCTCTTTTTTGTTTTGTTTTGTTTTTGCTGATCAACTTGCTATGGGGATTTCATCTCCTAAATAAATTTCAGAATACCTCTATGTCTTTTCAGTTCACAACAGATGCTCTCTTTCAGGAACCTTGATTTCCCAACAAGACTTTCTAAATAGAATCTTGGTTGGTATTCCCCATTCCATGGCCAAACACAAATCCAAAATCACCAACTAAAGCAGTTTTGTCAATTCAGTTTCCACACTGCAGTCAGTGTGGCCTACACATACGGCAAATATCATAATACCACTGCTATCCTAAGAGCTTTAAACAGCTCTCCATCTCTCTGTAAAGTTTAAACAATTGTTCACAGTACTTGCAAAGTTAGGCCACTCTTTCCTGCTCATTCTCAGTTCTTGCCAATCTTTTATTCAAGGCCTAGCCATAACAAAGTTTTCATGCCTCAGCAAATACACTTAGTGGGTCCTTTATAATTTCTATTTAACATTTTAGAATATGCATTTCTTTAATTTAAGCATCACTCAACTCCCTCATGTTTTGGGTCTCAGGATTTGCTCTCAAAAAATAAATTATAGAAGAGTGAACAAAGGTACAAAGGGAGGAATGGTTATCAGTGATTTTAGATGGAGGGCCAGTTGAAGGCAAGACCTTGGGTAGGTGAAGACTAGGCATCACATGCCTACAATGGTTCTGGTGAGAGCTTATGAAGATCAGGTGATGGAAAAGTTCAGGGTAATATAAAGAAGAGTGGAGGAAAAATAGTGAGGAGGCAAGCTAAAGAGGACTTGATGACTGGAATTCCAGGTTCTCTTCAAGCAACTGATAGAAATAATGAAATAAGAAGAGATTTTTTTTTTTATTACTGGATATGTATACCAGAGGTGATCTGCACAAATATGGCCATTAAACTTTTGAAAATTCAAGTTTATCAATGAATTTTTGCATCTCTAGAAAATACGTGACCTGAGGATAGGGACTCTGGTTACAGTGACATTAAAGGACAAGGAATAGACATGAGAGCAGAGGAATGAGACAAGAAAGTCGAGGGGGAACAAGGACACCCAGAAAGTCAGACAGGAGACACAAAGGAGAAAGATGATTCTAAGAATAGATGTGTTAAATATCTAATCCTACAAAAAAATGTATCTAGAATACTGTGAATGGGAGGGCCTATGATCATATGCAAGAAACAAATTTCATTAGAATGCTGGAAGTTAATACCATATTGTGGTAGTTTATGAAGAAGATTCATGTGATGACAGAGCAAAAATAAAATAAAAGTGAAGGGCTTTAGAGTCCAAAGGTCTGGGTCAGCTCCCAGCACTGTAGTCTTCTCTGTGGGGGACTGAAACTCAATTTTGCCAATCATTCATTTATTGCCCAATAAGGATTATAGTCATGCTTTCCTTGCATTTTTTCCAGGATTAAACATCTGTTGATATATGTCAAGGAAAGGGAAATATCTGGAAAATCAAAATAAGGATTTGTTATTATCATGACTGTTTTGTAATTATTAGCATGGTCCCCAACATATGGCAGCTATAGTAAATAGTGGTATTCTTTATTCTTGTGTATGATTATTGTTGGTGCTGACAGAAAGTCTAAAATGAAACAATTTCAAATGTGAAGTTGGAGCCAACAGAATATAAGTGACAGCTGTAATACAGACAGTGATAACTAGGGATTTTCTTGGTAGCCCAGTGGTTGGGACTCTGTGCTTACACTGCAGGGGGTGCAGGATTTTGGTCCCTGAAACAAACAAAAAAACCTGATGGCCAAGGAACCTTCATAGCAGTTCTGAATGTAGACCTTCCAGTCCTCCCTCTTCCGTGTAAGGCAGAAATAAAATTTAGAAAAAAAAAAGGGGGGGAGCAGGATAGCTAATGGAGCAAAGTTCTAGGCTGCAATAAACAGGTAAGATACGGGAGTTAGTCTTGGAAAGAGGAGGGTGGTATCTGATTCTGAAGCTTAACTGGGAGGGATGAGGACAGAACAGGTTAAAGACTGAAAATATGTATGGAGGGAAAAAAGCAATGTGGAAGAATTAGTGTTGGATGAACCAAGTCATTTTAGGGAACAAATCTGCTCAAGCATAATGTGGTGTGAGCCTTAGCTTATACATGCTTTGAAAAGAGAGAAAATGGTTTTGAATAAAAGGCTGAAGAATGAGATAGATATTCACCCATGGAGAAAATCCCAATATTTTGTCATGGTGTTCTCTTTTACTCTATATATTGTTTTCAATTTGGAAAACTTCCATTTGCAAATGTACAGTGTAGGGCTGGAAATACTGTCTATAGAGATCTATAAAGGGTTACAGAAACTTTATACATATATATTTTTTCTGGAACATTTGTCTTCAGTTCTTGACAAAATCATCAACTATAAGACTGAAGAAACTCAAAGGATGGTTTAGTAACTTTTCAAAGTAATAGTAAAAAATATTTCCCTAATTATTCTGGAATTAAGACTTCAGTGTCTGCTGTGGAGATACGGGTCAGCAGTGGACTGCTGCAGGGGCAGGGGCTCTGGGTGCAGCAGACCTGGAAATGGCATAAGCTGTGTTGGAGGAGGTCACCATTAACCCCACCATCAGATCAGATCAGATCAGATCAGTCGCTCAGTCATGTCTGATTCTTTGCAACCCCATGAATCGCAACACACCAGGCCTCCCTGTTGCCAAAACCTACACAGGACTGGGGAAACAGACTCTTGGAGGGCATAAACAACCTTGTGTGAACCAGGACCCAGGAGAAAGGAGCAGTGATCTCATAAGAGACTGACCTAGACTTGACCGTGAGTGTCCAGGAGTCTCCGGCGGAGGGTCGGTAGTGGCCTACTGCAGGGTCAGGGGCACTGAGCTCAACAGTGTGTGCATGAGATCTTTTGAAGGTTACCATTATCTTCATTACCTCCACCACAGTTTGGCCCCAAACAACAGGGAGGGAATACAGCCCTGCCCATCAACAGAAAATTGAATTAAAGATTTACTGGGCCTGGCCCTGCCCATCAGAACAAGACCCAGTTTCCCCCTCAGTCAGTCTCTCCCATCAGGAAGCTTCTATAAGTCTCTTATCCTTCTCCATCAGAGGGCAGACAGAATGAAAACCACAATCACAGAAAACTAACCAATCTGATCACATGGACCACAGCCTTGTCTAAATCAATGAAACTATGAGACATGTCATGTACGGTCACCCAAGATGGACGAGTCATGGTGGAGAGTTCTGACAAAACATGGTCCACTGGAGAAGGGAATGGTAAACCACTTCAGTATTCTTGCCTTGAGAACCCCATGAACAGTATGAAAGGGCAAAAAGATGGGACACTGAAAGATGAACTCCCCAGGTCAGTAGGTGCCCAATATGCTACTGGAGATCAGTGGAGAAATAAATCGAGAAAGAATGAAGAGAAGGAGCCAAAGCAAAAACAATACCCAGTTGTGAATCTTACTGGTGATAGAAGTAAGGTCCGATGCTGTAAGAGCAATATTGCATAGGAAACTGGAATGTTAGGCCCATGAATCAAGGCAAATTGGAAGTGGTCAAACAGGAGAGGGCAAGAATTAACATTGACATTTTAGGAATCAGTGAACTAAAATGGACTGGAATGGGTTAATTTAACTTAGATGACCATTATATCTACTTCTGTGGGCAAGAATACCTTAGAAGAAATCAGTAGCCATAATACTCAACAAAAGAGTCTGAAATGCAGTACTTGGATGCAACATCAAAAATCTCTATTTGTTTCCAAGACAAACCATTCAATATCACAGTAATCAAAAAAAGATGTCCTTTTAATTATAGGGGACTGGAATGCAAAAGTAGGAAGTCGAGAAACACCTGGAGTAACAGGCAAATTTCGCCTTGGAGAACAGAATGAAACAGGGCAAAGGCTAATAGAGTTTTGCCAAGAGAACACACTGGTCAGAGCAAACACCCTCTTCCAACAACACAAGAGAAGACTCTACACATGGACTTCACCAGATGGTCAATACTGAAATCAGATTGATAATATTCTTTGCAGCCAAAGATGGAGAAGCTCTATATAGTCAGTGAAAACAAGACCGGGGAGCTGACTGCTGCTCAGCTCATGAACTCCTTATTGCAAAATTCAGATTTAAAATGAAGAAAGAAAGGAAACCACTAGACCATTCAGGTATGACCTAAATCAAATCCCTAATGATTATACAGTGGAAGTGACAAATAGATATAAGGGAGTAGATCTGATAGACAAGTGCTTGAAGAATTATGGACAAGGGTTCGTGACACTATACAGGAGGCAGTGATCAAGACCACCTCTAGAAAAAGAAATGCAAAAAGGAAAATAGTCGCCTGAGGAGGCCTTACAAATAGCTATTAAAAGAAGAGAAGCAAAAGGCAAAGGAGAAAAGGAAAGATATACCCATTTGAATGTAGAGTTCCAAAGAATAGCAAAGACAGATAAGAAAGCCTTTCTCAATGATCAATGCAAAGAAATAGAGGAAAACAATAGAATGGGAAAGACTACTCCTCAAGAAAATTAGAGATATCAAGGGAACATTTCATGCAAAGATGGGCTCAATAAAGGACAGAAATGGGAGGGACTTAACAGAAGCAGGAGATATTAAGAAGAGGTGGCAAGGATACACAGAAGAACTACATAAAAAAGATCTTCATGACCCATATAACCATGATGATGTGATCACTCACCTAGAGCAAGACATCCTGGAATACGAGTCAAGTGGACCTTGGGAAGCATCACTACCAATAAAGCTAGTGGAGGTGATGAAATTCCATTTGAGCTATTTCAAATCCTAAAAGATGATGCTGTGAAAGTGTTGCACTCAATGTGTCAGCAAATTTGCAAAATTCGGCAGTGGCCACCAGACTGGAAAAGGTCAGTTTTTATTCCAATCCCAAAGGAAGGCAATGCCAAAGAATGCTCAAACTATGACACAATTGCACTCATCTCACAAGCTAGCAAATTAACATTCAAATTTCTCCAAGCCAGGCTTAAACAGTATGTGAACCATGAACATGCGGATGTTCAAGCTGGATTGAGAAAAGGCAGAGGAACCAGAGATCAAACTGTCAACATCCATTGGATCATCGAAAAAGCAAGAGAGTTCCAGGAAAACATCTACTTCTGCTTTATTGACTATGCCAAAGCCTCTGACTCTGTGGATCACAACAAACTGTGGAAAATTCTTAAAGATATGGGAATACCAGACCATCTTACCTGTCTTCTGAGAAATCTGTATGCAGGTCAAAAAGCAACAGTTAGAATTGGACATGGAACAATAGACTGCTTCAAATCGGGAAAGGAGTATGTCAAGGCTGTATATTGTCACCCTGCTCATTTAACTTATATGCAAAGTACATCACGAGAAATGCTGGACTGGATGAAGCACAAGCTAGAATCAAGATTGCCGGAAGAAATATCAGTTACCTCAGATATGAAGATGACACCACCCTTATGGCAGAAAGTGAAGAAGAACTAAAGAGCCTCTTGATGAAAGTGAAAGAGAAGAGTGAAAAAGTTGGCTTAAAGCTCAACATTCAGAAAACAAAGATCATGGCATCCAGTCCCATCACTTCGTGGCAAATAGATGAGGAAACAATGGAAACAGTGACAGACTTTTACTTTCTTGGACTCCAAAATCACTGCAGATGGTAACTGCAGCCATGAAAGTAAAAGATGCTTTTTGCTCCTTGGAAGAAAAGTTATGACCAACCTAGACTGCATATTAAAAAGCAGAGACATTACTTTGCCAACACAGGTCAGTGTAGTCAAGGCTATGGTTTTTCCAGTGGCCATGTATGGATGTGACAGTTGGACTATAAAGAAACCTGAGTGACGAAGAATTGATGCTTTTGAACTGTGGTGTTGGAGAAGACTTTTGAGAGTTCCTTGGACAGCAAGGAGATCCAACCAGTCCATCCTAAAGGAAATTAGTCCTGAATATTCATTGGAAGGACTGATGCTGAAGCTGAAAATCCAATACTTTGGCCACCTGATGCAAAGTACTAATCATTTGAAAAGACCCTGATTTGGGAATGATCGAAGGTTGGAGGAGAAGGATGAGATGGTTGGATGGCCTCACCGACTCAATGGACATGAGTTTGAGTAAGCTCCAGGAGTTGGTGGACAGGGAAGCCTGGCGTGCTGCAGTCCATGAGATTGCAAAGAGTCGGTCATGACTGAGTGACTGAACTGAAGTGAACTGAAGGCTACAGGATTATTATAAACTTTTTCAAATGTCCTGATAATAGGAAAATATGACTTTTTTTAATATCATAAAACTAGGCATATCACAAGAAATTATTAATAACCACAGGAATAACTTGTCTCTTGTATTTTACAAAATTGATTGAAACCTGACGAGTGAATTTGAGTGAAAAAAAACAGCAACAAAAATTCAGCTCTTAGACTAGTAGATGGGGCTTCCCTGATGGCTCAGTGGTAAAGAATCTGCTGCAATGCAGGAGATGTGAATTTGATCCATGGGTCTGGAAAATCTTCTGGAGAAGGAAATGGCAACCCATTCCAATATTCTTGACTGGGAAATCCCATGGACAGAGGAGCCTGCTGGGGTAGAATCCACGAGGTCACAAAAGAGTTGGACCCTACTGAGCAACTGAAGAGCAGCAAAGCTTTGTAGAAATGATAAAAGAGAGGATACACTTAACATTTAAATATGTCTAGGAATCAGCTCTCCTGAAAAGGGGAAGGATCTCTAGTTGAGCTTGGGAAATAAACAATACAGGCACCGGGAGATACTGTGAGTTTGCTTTCAGACCACCTTAATAAACTAAATATCACAATAAAATGAGTCACACAAGTTTTGGGGTTTCCTAGTACATATTAAAGTTATATTTACACTTCTATAGCCCATTAAATGTGAAATAACATTATGTTTAAAAAATGTACACAGTTTATTGATAAGATAAAATAAAATGCTAATTATGATGCATCATCTGAGCCTTCAGAGGGTTGTAATTCTTTTGCAATAGTAACTTCAAAGGTCACTGATCACAGAGCATCATAATACATATACAGTTGACAGGGTTTTGAACTGCGTGGGTCGACTTATATGAAGACTTTTTCTAAAAGGTATGTACTGACCCATGGTTGACTGAATCTGCAGACATAGAGCCTCAGATATGCAGGGTTGACTGTAAAGTTAAACACAGATTTTTTGACTGCATGGGGGACAGCAATTTTAAGCTCCTTGTTACTTAAGAGTCAACTGTAATAATAATGAGACATTCTGAAATATTGTGAGAATTACCAAAATGTGATACAGAGACATGAAGTGAGAAAATGTTAGAAATTGTTAGAAAATGTTAGACAATGTTAGAAAAACATTGTCTAACAATTGTCTAAAAAAAAAAAGTCTACATTGTCAGTAGACTTGCTTGACACGAGATTGGCACAAACCTTCAATTGGTGGAAAAAAAAAAAAAGTACTATCATTAAAGCATAATAAAGCAAAGTGCAATAAAATGAAGTAAACTAAATAAGCCAAGTAGATAAGAATGGGCATTCCACTGTTCAAGTTTACCAATTCTTCACATAACTTTAGTTCATTTCTTAAACTGGTGATAAGAAAAAACAATTAAATGAAAAAAAAAATTTTAATCATAAAAGGGGGAAAAGTTATTATGTGTTCAACATGTCCAAAGAAATTTCAAAGATAGAAACATTTACCAAGTGAACAATGGAAAAAATTAATATAGGTAATAACACTTTGAGAGAAAATAACAATTACATAATTTAACATAAACAGGGTTAAATGTAGTCTCAGTGGAGGAAGATAACACTGATAGTCCATGGTGATTACTCAAAAAAGGGTGCAAGCAACTTATTTTTGGAAGGCGTTGGGAAATTTTATGTAGGTACTCAATATTAGAATCAAACATGTTTAGTGGTAACATTATCTTTGGGGGCTTCCCTGGTGGTTCAGAAGGTAAAGAATCGATCTGCAATGTGGGAGATCTGGGTTCGATCCCTGGGTCAAGAAGATCCTGTGGAGAAAGGAATGGTTTCCCACTCCAGTATTCTTGCCTGGAGAATTCCATGGACAGAGGAATCTGGTGGGCCACAGTCCATGGGATCACAAAGAGTCAGATGCAAATGAAGTGACTTAGCACACACATATGTTTCCATTTATATGAAGACCAAAATAGGAAATATTAGTCTATGAAAATAGTGGCTACTTTTGGGCAGCATTGACTGAGAGGGGAAAAAGAGGTTCTTTCAAAATTCTAAAAGTTTGCCAAAGACTTACAAATGTATATTTGTAAATTTATCATGGTGAACTCTTAAGATAACTACATGTAAGATATGCTATAATATAATTTTTTTTTTACTTTTGCCAGTATCAGTAAACTATCATATGCACTTCTACAGAGTAATTTGGAAAGTTTCCTAATTTAGGTATTTCTTTGATTAACCATGGAGTAGGTGCATGCATACTTAGTCGTGTTCCACGCTTTGCAGCCCCATGGACTGTAGCCCTCCAGGGCCCTCTGTCTTTAGTGTTCTCCAGGCAAGAATACTAGAGTGGGTTGCCATTTCCTACTCCATATAAAGTAGGTAAAGATATTAATTCTAAAATACAAAACAAAACAAAACAAAACATTTTCCATGACAGATGAAAAGTCTGGTACTGGGTAAATATCATAAAATGCAAGAATGCTTGCTTTCAAAGTTACTTTCACATTTTAACCATAGTTAAACTAAATTACATAAGGTAATTCTAAAGATATCAGTAAATATCAAATGAAAGTGTTAAAATTACATAAACCAAGATTACATTTACCTTTAACAGTTAATTTGCAATGCTCTATTATTTTGCTTAACAAATAATTTTATGTAGAAATAACCAGGGTTCTGTATTCACGTTATCTTTACCCAAGAGCATTTAAATAAATATCATTGATTACTTGCAAATTACAGATTATGGATTCAAAGCTCAAAAGTAAAGCTCTAAGGATATAATTCAGTTAAAATTATCCATAATTGTGAATTCACCTCATCAGTGCCCCTAAGACAAGAAACTCTATCTCACATCATAGTGAGTTATTTTAATGATCATGGCCTGCACAGGAAAAGTTGAATAAAAAGCCAACAATATCCTAACCCCTTTGAAATTAAAACAAAACTTTTGTCAAATGCTTCTTTATACCTCACCCTCACAATTTCTTTAAAAATATGAACACAAAAGCTAGGGTCAGATAAATCAATGAAATAATTCAATATTTTTTGACAAGTTACATATTTTTACCAAATGGTGGGGTTGTCATCTACAATGTCATTGCAAAGGATTTGATAGGGTCCAAAATGCTTCAAACTTCACTCCATTTTATCCCTGTTGCCCTAAATTTACCAAACCATTTGGATTGAAATTTTCTGCCAAAACCTTCATGAGGCATACAGCTCCATCTACAAGTTCCTAATCAGTTCCTTGTCTTCTCTTCAGATACAATATCAACTTTCACCATCCTCTTTTAGCACGTTATCCAACACTCTCAGCAAAAGAAAGGCTGGAACTATGGTGCCAGATTCTCAGTTGATGTTGACCATAAAATGCCTTTCATCTATGACCTCTAGGATTCTTCTCTAATAAAAGGGGAATTACATTCTCAGAGGCATTTAAGCTGAGTGCCTGTAAGAATATAATTTAAAAACACATATAAGGTCATATAGATCAATGGAACAAAATAGAAAGCCCAGAGATAAATCCATGCACCTATGGACACCTTATCTTTGACAAAGGAGGCAAGAATATACAATGGATTAAAGACAATCTCTTTAACAAGTGGTTCTAGGAAAACTGGTCAACCACTTGTAAAAGAATGAAACTAGAACACTTTCTAACACCATACACAAAAATAAACTCAAAATGGATTAAAGATCTCAACGTAAGACCAGAAACTATAAAACTCCTAGAGGAGAACATAGGCAAAACACTCTCCGACATAAATCACAGCAGGATCCTCTATGACCCACCTCCAAGAATATTGGAAATAAAAGCAAAAATAAACAAATGGGACCTAATTAAAATTAAAAGCTTCTGCACAACAAAGGAAACTATAAACAAGGTGAAAAGACAGCCTTCAGAATGGGAGAAAATAATAGCAAATGAAGCAACTGACAAACAACTAATCTCAAAAATATACAGCTCAATTCCAGAAAAATAAATGACCCAATCAAAAAATGGGCCAAAGAACTAAATAGACATTTCTCCAAAGAAGACATACAGATGGCTAACAAACACATGAAAAGATGCTCAACATCACTCATGATCAGAGAAATGCAAATCAAAACCACTATGAGGTACCATTTCACGCCAGTCAGAATGGCTGTGATCCAAAAGTCTACAAGCAATAAATGCTGGAGAGGGTGTGGAGAAAAGGGAACCCTCTTACACTGTTGGTGGGAATGCAAACTAGTACAGCCACTAGGGAGAACAGTGTGGAGATTCCTTAAAAAACTGGAACTAGAACTGCCTTATGATCCAGCAATCCCACTGCTGGGCATACACACTGAGGAAACCAGAAGGGAAAGAGACACGTGTACCCCAATGTTCATCGCAGCACTGTTTATAATAGCCAGGACATGGAAGCAACCTAGATGTCCATCAGCAGATGAATGGATAAGAAAGCAGTGGTACATATACACAATGGAGTATTACTCAGCCATTAAAAAGAATACATTTGAATCAGTTCTAATGAGGTGGATGAAACTGGAGCCTATTATACAGAGAGAAGTAAGCCAGAAAGAAAAACACCAATACAGTATACTAACGCATATATATGGAATTTAGAAAGATGGTAACAATAACCCTGTATACGAGACAGCAAAAGAGACACTGATGTATAGAACAGTCCTTTGGACTCTGTGGGGGAGGGAGAGGGTGGGATGATTTGGGAGAATGGCATTGAAATATGTATAATATCATATATGAAATGAAAAAAAAAACCTCACTGTAATCATTGGTACAATGATTGGTACAATATAATCAGTAAAATCTTATAATAAATTGCAATTTGCATAAAAAATATATATATAAGGTCATTCTGACTTCCAGAATGGGAAAGACCACAGAAAATCTACTTCCCCATAAAAGTGATGAAAACACTGGAGAAAGTTGCCCCAAAAAGTCAGCTTCCTCCGAACTCTGGAAATTAAGCTGCAACAAGTTAAGGTATGTCTCTTTAAGAAAAAAAGTTGCATTTCAGTGAGCCTCATGACATTTTAATTTGTCCTATTCATATCCCTCTTTTCCCAACTCTGTGGTAGACTTAAAAATGAATAGCCTCAAAATTATAGTGAAAATAAGAACATAGTATTCACTGGTGGGGCTCAGTGGATGGAGCAGAATGGGTTTGGAGCTCCCAAGAGTCCCAAGCTCAGAGTAGTATCATTATTTGACCTGGCAGTTTTTTCAAAACCTCTACTCATGGGAGTATAAAAATGGAGATAATAGTAGTCATCCTCATTAGGTTTTTTTAAGGATTAAATGAGATAATGTATGAAAAGTTAGCTAACAGAAGCCAGCCACTCAATAAATGTTTATTTACTATTATTTCTTTTCTTTCCACAAAGCTGGAACAAGTGAATGCCTATAAATTCTCTTGGTTAATTTTTTAGCCAGTGAGTTGATTGATTATTGGCAGATATTAACAAACAGATATATAACTCATAGAAGTGATACAACAGGATCCTGAAAACAGCTTCATTAGAAGCCTAGATATCTTTGCCACAAAGGGAGTTAAACTTATTTTTAATAATTGACTACCATCTGTCAGATTGCTGTTGTTTAGTTGCCAAGTCGTGTCTGACTCTTTTGAGACCCCATGGATTGCAGCCTGCCCAGCTCCTCTGTCCATGGGATTTCCCAGGCAAGAATACTGGAGTGGGTTGCCATTTCCTTCTCCAGGGGATCTTTCCAGTCTGGGGATTGAACCCAGGTGTCCTGCATTGCAGGCAGATTCTTTACAGCTTAGCCAACAGGGTAGCCTGTCAAATAGACACTTTCTTTCGAATAGTTGTGTACCTTGGCACAAGCCTCTAAAGTTCTGGCTAACTCAGTTTTTTCCTCTGTTATAACAAAAAAAGACTAATAGGAATTAAAGGGCTCTTTTTTCACACTCCCAATCATTAACAGATTATATCCATTCTACATTTAAATTATTTTCAGAATTTAAATGCTTTACATTATCTCTTCTGCTCTGGTCTAAGCCACCATAGAGTGTTAGCATTAGTCGCTCAGTCGTGCCCGACTCTTTGTGACCCCATGGACTGTAGCCCACCAGGCTCCTCTGTCTATGAGATTTTCCAGCCAAGGATACTGGAGTGGGTTGCCATTTCCTTCTCCAGAGGATCTTCCCAACCCAGGGATCAAACCCGGGTCTTCTGCACTGCAGGCAGATTCTTTACTGACTGAGCCACAACACCATTATCTTGTCTTTATTTTACTTAACTCATAGCTTTCTCTGTACAGTTATCCTTTTTCCAGTGGGTATTTGTCAAAAATAATAAGGAATAATAGTTTCATATTTCAGCTCTCTGAGGTGGTAATATTAATGGTTGGTACAAACAAGAAACTGACCAAAAATCATAAAAGGAATGTTGGGGAATGAGGACTGAGATGATCACTTGGGACTTTGAAAAGCCCCAACCTGTGCCAGGGAATCCAGAAGAAGATGCATATGTGCAGTACAATGTACATTCCCAGGGGAACCTCAGAAAGCCCTAAGCTCTTATAGCTGGCTGACCCTAAAGATCTGAGAAAGCAAGGAGTGAAGGCTAAGGCGGTGTTGTTAAGTATCCTAGAAATATTATAAGTGTGCCCCCACCAAACACAGAGAAAGTTGGAAAATACTGGGAAAGTTACTGGTGCAAGACATTCAAGGAAGTAAACACACACACATTTTTAGATTTGGAAACTTACATTACCATATGTAAAATAGATAGCCAGTGGGAACATGCTGTATGACTCATGGAACTCAAACTGGTGTTCTGTAACAATCTAGAGGAGTGGGATGGAGAGGAAGGTGGGATGGAGGTTCAAGAAGAAGGGGACATATGTATACCTATGGCTGATTCATGTTGATGTCTGGCAGAAACCAACACAATTCTGTAAAGCAATTATCCTTCAATCAATAGATAAATAAAAAATTAAAAAATTTTACAATAATATTCAATATATTTCTGGTGCACCAGGAACAAGACCCTGCTTTTTTGGGTTCGCCAAAGATTAGCTGCTATACCAGGACTACATAAAACTGAAGGAAAGAAAATAACAAAGCACATAATGGAACATTGGTCCTTTAGGAAAGGTAGTATTTTTGAGATAAGAAGCCATTTTTAAATACTTATCACTTTCTTTTAAGTAAGATAGCTATAGAATGCCATGCATATTTGCTTGTCAGGGATTACAAAAGAAAAGTGAAACAAACAAAGTCAACAATCCTGTCTGTCCAAGAGCATGATTTGTTAATATGCTAAGTAACACCTTCCACAGGGTCAATAAAAATTGTTTCCAGCCTCAGTTAATTTCTAAGCAAAGCCCAACAATCTATTTCATGCAATTCCTCATTTTCTACTGTCAAACTTCCTTTTTTTAAAAACAAACTCCCTTCCCCTCAAATTAACCATAGAAGAATTTATATTTCAATCCAGGCAGATGAATCAGCTTTAACTTCTACAGAAAAAGAAGTGTTCAGGTATATACTATTTAAGCTTTCTGACCCAATCCTATCCTGACATCTGTCTATAATACAGTTCTTTTTTCCTTATAGATACTTTTAGAGGAAAATGTGTCTCTTGTACTATTCTAAATGAATGCCTCTCACTGTGTTATGTAACATCCTTACCACACTGCATAGGATCTTTGAACCATCAATTACACCCTCTCTCCTGTACTTTTTTTTTTTTAAGTGAAAGCAGTATATTTAAAGAGAGACACATTCCATAGGCAGGATACAGTCTCCAAAGGTGAGAGCCTGCTCCTGTATTTTCAACAATCATTTTTCAGTGTTGCTTCTTTTCATCCTATAAACAGGCTGAAATTGCTCACATCTTATGGAAAACATTCTTTTAAATTCTGAGTCCTATTTTAGATATTGCCCTCTTCTGTCTTCATAGACATGATCTTGGGGGTGGGGGGTAAAAGCTATCCAGAATTTACTCTCATGCGCATAACTGTTAATTCCACAAGAAAATCTATTAAACAACAAGCTGACCTTTCGGAAGAGACCGTTTAATTCCCTAGGAGTTATTTACTTCCTCTCCAATTTCCTTCTTTGTCCTCTGGTATCTGAACCGACTTTGGCCATCCTTCACCCCACTCCAGTACTCTTGCCTGGAAAATCCCATGGACGGAGGAGCCTGGTACGCTGCAGTCCATGGGGTCGCTGAGGGTCAGACACGACTGAGCGACTTCACTTTCACTTTTCACTTTCATGCATTGGAGAAGGCAATGGCAACCCACTCCAGTGTTCTTGCCTGGAGAATCCCAGGGACGGGGGAGCCTGGTGGGCTGCCGTCCATTGGGTCGCACAGAGTCGGACAGACTGAAGTGACTTAGCAGCAGCTTGGCTCCAAAATGGTTAACAAAGACTTGCTCATCCCTCAGGGCTAGGATCATTGTTCAGATTTTATCATTGACAGCCCTGTAGCATTTGCCATGGTTTCCTGGACCCTCCTCAAAATTCTGCACCGTTTTTCCCCTTAACAATAGTTCCTCCTGCCTTTTCCATTTTTTTTCCCCTATCTGTTGTGCTTCTAGGGTCCCCCCACCCCCTTGCCAGTTCTTAAAAATTGGCAGTTCTCTGGGTTTCATCCATGTCCTTCTTCTTTTATACTGTTTGCTTTCTTATGGAAATCTCATCTATTTAAAAAATGCCAGTCACTGAATATGTGTTTATGAGTGCCAAATCTATAAACGCTATCCAGACCTTTCTCCAGACCCCTTTCTTCAGCTTCTAAATTGTACCTTCTGGGTGTCTCATAGGTGCCACCAAATGACTGACTGTTGACAATATTTGGAGAACTCATCTAATATTCAGTTTGGCATTGGAATATTCCCTTGAATATTTTATAAGTTTTTCAAGGCTTAGTTTTCCATCTAAAACCATATACTCTTTAACTTTTTCATTATATGCCAGAGGTACGACTAAAGCATCCAGAATTGACTCTTAGGTGTGTAATTGTTACTAAACTCTGAAATAAAAACTATTAAAACACAGGCTGACTTTCCAGAACAGATCATTTTATTCCCTGGGAGCAAGGACATAATCTGAGGTTGTAATTATTGATTTTAAATATTCCTGCTAGAAATGACTTGAGGTAGTATGCATAAATTAATTTGATGTGATAAACTGTAAGACACCAATGTTTAAACGCTTTCATCCTAATTGCAGAGAAATTTGAATTTAAATTCATTTCCTGCAGTTTGCTTACATCCTAATTAAATGATAGCCAGGGAGAACTCTGGAAATAGTGAATATATGCATAAAAATACATTGGGAATCCAATATGGATGCGGCCAGTCCATGGTAACTAACGTAATCTGTGTACAGACACTTTCAAGCTCAACAGGCTATGTGTAAACAAACTAGCTAATTATATCCCCAAGGAATGGGGTTGCTAAGCCCTGCATCAGTAACCTTTCATCGAAAAATAAAATATCTGTTTGAAGGTAAGCAGCTTGTTGATACATTTTCATATCAAGCAACAAAATAATTTTAACTCCATCAAGTCAAACATTTTTAAATATAAAACACATGTATACCTGTGGCGGATTATGTAAAGTTTAAAAATAAAATAAAATTAAAAAAAAAATTTCTTAAGTGGTAAGAAAATATTTAAATGATTTCACCTTTAAGAATTCATTAAATAACATTTCACATGTTTCTCACTTAATGTCTTAAAGAGATGGTCAACTGCCGTCCCTTGCCTGAATAAGGATGTACTATATACTGCTAAGTGCTGTAAGGATAATATACAGCTATTGTTATTAATGTCCATAGAAGTTTTTAATTCTCAAACAACTACAATAAATATTTTTGTATAAGCTGTAACTAAGGGGTAAATATATGCATAAAGAGATTGTATTATTTTGCTGTATCCTATCTAAATTCTACTTTAGATTTTTGATAGCTGGATATGACAAATGTGACTGTGGCCAAAGGTTACTCATTATTTATATCTCTAAAGTTGGCCATGTCATACATAGTAAGAAAGATGCCCTAGGGGTAGATGCACCCTGAACATGTTTTTTGGAAAATTCACTTTAATGGTATATTTCAACCTGACTTTCAATTAGAGTTTCAAGCTCCTGGGGTTTGACCTTTCTAGTCTTCTCAATCAGCATTCTTCAAAATATATAATAATCATGGATTGCAACTATCTTTGTGTTTCAAATATAAAATGCCAGATTAAATAGTAGTCAATGCGATCCAAAAATATATCTCATCTTGGACCTGAGGATATAAGTAGTCAATTCACAGAAAATTACATGCAATTGAACAGTAAACACATATTAACAAAAAACTCCTTGTACCTGCTAAAACTGAATTGTGAGTTTTTTTCCAAATAGTTAATTAATGTATTTAACTTTAAATATCAAAACAAGCCAATCCTATAAGTATCAAAACAGAATTCCCTATGTTGTCCTATTGCCATTTTAATACAAGAAGGCTAATAGCAAAGTAAAAACTAAGAAAACGGTGTTAAAGTAGAATTTTTAAACATTTTATATAATGACCTCCATTTACACATGGTGCCTATAAAATATGTCTAACAATTTGAAATATTTTCTACTTCATTTTAATAATAAGTGATACAATTGTATTAAATAACGTATTTGTGTGTGTGCGTGTGTGTGTGCATGCTCAGTCATGTCCAACTCTTTGCAACCCCGTGTACTGTAGCCAACCAGGCTCCTCTGTCTATGGAATTTTCCAGGCAAGAATACTGGAGCAGGTTGCCATTTCCTTCTCCAGGGGATCTTCCTGACCTAGGGATCAAACCCACATCTCTTGCCTCTCCTGCACTGTCATACAGGATCTTTACCAGCTGAGCCACTGGGGAAGCCACTGGGGAATTATTACTTATAACTAAATATTAATAGTACTTTCTATAGATACAGACATTCAAGTAAAAAAATAACATTGATTTGTTGTTGTTCAGTAGTGTCCAACTCTTTGCAATCCCATATACTGCAGCACACCAGGCCTCCTTGTCCCTCACTATCTCTCTGACCAAGTTTATATCCATTGAACTGATAATGAATCCAATCATCTCATCCTCTGTCACCTTCTTCTACTTCTGCCTTCAATCTTTCCCAGCATCAGGGTCTTTTCCAATGAGTTGGATGTTTGCATCAGATGGCCAAGTATTGGAGATAATATTGATACAATAATATTAACATAAAGATCTTATTAGAAATTTGCCTCAAGAAAGAACTTCATAGTCTGAACTGTGAGGGTATAGATTTCTACTGTTTTAAGTCACTCAGTCAGTCAGTTCAGTCACTCAGTTGTGTCTGACTCTCTGCGACCCCATGAACTGCAGCATGCCAGGCCTCCCTGTCCATCACCAACTCCCGGAGTTCACCCAAATCCATATCCATCAAGTCAGTGATGCCATCCAACCATCTCATCCTCTGTCATCCCCTTCTCCTCCTGCCCTCAGTCTTTCCCAGCACTCAGTTTTTAGCAATTAGCTTGGCAGCTCTGGTAAAGCAATGCAGCTGTTAATGCTGCACATGTCTTTTTAGTGTAATCATAAAAGTGCTACTTGTAATATTTGTATCCTACGGACCTTACTGAGATTTTCTGTGAATCTAATATATGATCATTTGTCTTTCTGTGAAGGTTACATTGGTGCTTGAGAAGAAGGTATGCTGTCTATCATCAGAGTATAAATTTCAACATCCATCCATAATATCTACCTTATTGGTGAATTTTCTAAGTCTCCTATTTCCTTACTTAGATTTAGTCCACTTGATATGTCTTGCGCAAACAGTGCTATGTCAATGTCTCCTAGCACTACGGTGATTTTACTGGTATCTCCTTTCATTTGTTGATAGGTTCTGCTTCATAAGGTGACTGTTGTGTTAAATGAGCTATAAAAACTCATACATAACATGTTTTCATTGTGAATTGAGACATGTGCCATTAAAAGGTGCCCTGCTTTATTATGTTGAATGCTTTTGCTTTTCAGTTCTACTTTATCTGTTATCAGAATTGTTATCCCTGCTTTACTGTGTTTTTTAAAGTTTTTCCCCACTTGCTTGTATATATATATTTTTTTAATTTAAATTTATTTATTTTAATTGGAGGCTAATTACTTTACAGTATTGTATTGGTTTTGCCATACATCAACATGAATCCACCATGGGTGTACATGTGTTCCCCATCCTGAACTCCCCTCCCACCTCCCTCCCCATACCATCCCTCTGGGTCATCCCAGTGCACCAGCCCCAAGCAACCTGTATCCTGCATCGAACCTGGACTGGCGATTCGTGTCTTATATGATATTATACATGTTTCAATGCCATTCTCCCAAATCATCCCACCCTCGCCCTCTCCCAGAGTCCAAAAGACTGTTCTATACACCTGCGTCTCTTTTGCTGTCTTATATACAGGGTTATCATTACCATCTTTCTAAATTCCATATATATGTGTTAGTATACTGTATTGGTGTTTTTCTTTCTGGCTTACTTCACTCTGTATAATAGGCTCCAGTTTCATCCACCTCATTAGAACTGATTCAAATGTATTCTTTTTAATGGCTGAGTAATACTCCATTGTGTATATGTACCACAGCTTTCTTATCCATTCATCTGCTGATGGACATCTAGGTTGCTTCCATGTCCTGGCTATTATAAACAGTGCTGTGCTGAACATTGGGGTACATGTGTCTCTTTCAGTTCTGGTTTCTTTGGTGTGTATGCCCAGCAGTGGGATTGCTGGGTCATAAGGCAGTTCTATTTCCAGGTTTTTAAGGAATCTCCACACTGTTCTCCCTAGTGGCTGTACTAGTTTGCATTCCCACCAACAGTGTAAGAGGGTTCCCTTTTCTCCACACCCTCTCCAGCATTTATTATTTGTAGACTTTTGGATCGCAGCCATTCTGACTGGCATGATATGGTATCTCATTGTGGTTTTGATTTGCATTTCTCTGATAATGAGTGATGTTGAGCATCTTTTCATGTGTTTGTTAGCTGTCTGTATGTCTTCTTTGGAGAAATGTCTATTTAGTTCTTTGGCCCATTTTTTGATTGGGTGGTTTATTTTTCTGGAATTGCGCTGCAGGAGTTGCTTGTATATTTTTGAGATTAGTTGTTTGTCAGTTGCTTCATTTGCTATTATTTTCTCCCATTCTGAAGGCTGTCTTTTCACCTTGCTTATAGTTTCCTTTGTTGTGCAGAAGCTTTTAATTTTAATTAGGTCCCATTTGTTTATTTTTGCTTTTATTTCCAATATTCTGGGAGGTGGGTCATAGAGGATCCTGCTGTGATTTATGTCGGAGAGTGTTTTGCCTATGTTCTCCTCTAGGAGTTTTATAGTTTCTGGTCTTACGTTTAGATCTTTAATCCATTTTGAGTTTATTTTTGTGTATGGTGTTAGAAAGTGTTCTAGTTTCATTCTTTTACAAGTGGTTGACCAGTTTTCCTAGCACCACTTGTTAAAGAGATTGTCTTTTCTCCACTGTATATTCTTGCCTCCTTTGTCAAAGATAAGGTGTCCATAGGTGCATGGATTTATCTCTGGGCTTTCTATTTTGTTCCACTGATCTATATTTCTGTCTTTGTGCCAGTACCATACTCTCTTGATGACTGTGGCTTTGTAGTAGAGCCTGAAGTCAGGTACGTTGATTCATCCAGTTCCATTCTTCTTTCTCAAGATTGCTTTGGCTATTCGAGGTTTTTTTGTATTTCCATACAAATTGTGAAATTATTTGTTCTAGCTCTGTGAAAAATACGATTGGTAGCTTGATAGGGATTGCATTGAATCTATAGATTGCTTAGGGTAGCATACTCATTTTCACTATATTGATTCTTCCAGTCCATGAACATGGTATATTTCTCCATCTATTAGTGTCCTTTTTGATTTACTTGCCTGTATATTTTTGTTTATCCTTTCTACTGCCACTCCATTCTGAATTAGACAGTTATTGGCTTGTCCATCGTATAAAGCATATAGATGAATCTTATACTTTGATTTAAGATGAACCTCTTCTTTCCTTTCGGTGCATTCACATTTTATCTATAACCATTATGTTTGGTCTCAACTCTGTCATTTTTTTATGATTATCTATATTGTGATATATTTTAATCTATGAGATTCATACTTATTAATCTTTCACATGTAATTTTAAATATATATTAATATATGTGCACACATATGTATGATGATTAAAGCATGATTTGTTTTTTGATATTGCAGTTGTAGTGTTTACCTCTATACTTAAACCTTTTTTAAATGCCTTTAGTCCCTTGACATTTAAATTTTATAACCCAGTTTAGTTGAAATTACTCTGGGCTGTGTGTCCCCTAATTCTTCTGTTTTCCTTTATGTTTCACAGCCATATATTTTCTTCTTCTTTTCCCTTTCATCAAGCAATTGTAAAAGGCATGTCTTAAATTTATATCCCCTCCCCACTTCCCAGGAGATATGGATTTGAAGACTGCTCTTCACATGATTCAAACTTCTAAGTCCCTACTTGGGACTACATGCTCAAGAGTGTATTTTCAGATATATTTTCTTCTTCTTTTCCCTTTCATCAAGCAATTGTAAAAGGCATGTCTTAAATTTATATCCCCTCCCCACTTCCCAGGAGATATGGATTTGAAGACTGCTCTTCACATGATTCAAACTTCTAAGTCCCTACTTGGGACTACATGCTCAAGAGTGTATTTTCAGACTTGTAAATGACTTTGCCTTTGTGGTGTGGGTCTTACAGAAACCTTAGACCTTGCTGGTGTCTTCCTTCCCTCTTCCCTATAGTTATAATCATCTGCTTTTTCTGCTTTTGCTTGCCACAGAGCCTGGCATTAGGAGGGTTGAGGCAGGGAGTGTGAAACATCTCTGGCTGGGATTTCATGTTCTTTCCTCTTTTTAATTTAGAGTTATTTTGAAGTTTAGCCATTCTCTGTTTCCAAGTTATGTTGTGTAGCATTATCTTTATAATTGTTTTCTATTGTTTTTGAGGACCTTTAGGTAATAGGTCTACAAGCACCTGATTTTAGCCCCCCACCCAGCCTCCAGAACTGAGAGAAGATGTATTTATCCTGTTTAAACTTCTCATTCTATGTTATTTTATTATGGAGGCCTGACCAAATGACTTTAATGGGGATTGAGGCAGCCCTATTGCTTTCACTCACTGAAGTCTTAGTTAGTTAGCTTTTATAATCTCCCTATAATAAAAATTGATTAAATTTAATAAATTTATCAAAAACTGTTTTGTCTTCCTTTAGGCTAGATTTGAAGAACCGCTCAATCCTCCCTGAGCCTCTGTGTGTGTGTTTTTTTTTTTCCCCCAGCAAATGGAATCTGTATTTAGTCACATGTAGTTTGTAAGTGTCAGTATTGATTGTCAAAATATTTTATATTAGAACTATACTCATTTATCTTCCTCAGCATGTAATCTTATAGCTTCCTTTATAATTATTTGAATTTTCCAGAACTTTCTGGACACATCATGGTTTTCCCAAAAATAACTTTAGCAATGAATTTCAGGGGCATTTGAGGAAAGGAAATATTTAAGCACATTTCATATTTAAAAGTAGGGTTTCCATGGTGGCTCAGTAGTAAAGAACCTACCTAAAATGGGGGAAACCTGGGAGAATTCTCTTTAGGCTGAGCCCAATACAATGGTGGAGTGGTTTAACTCAGTTTAATTAGGAATCAGTTACTGATCACTAAACATGCACCAGGTACACTGACTTTTACTAACCCCAAAATACTTTATTTTATAAATTTCCAGTTAAGATATGTTCAGAAAAATAAGAGACCACAAAGCAAGCAGAGAGTTTCATCTAGCAATTAAGGAACAGATTCTTGGAGAAGAGGGGACATTAGGCATGTAGAAATGGTTCACATGAGTAAAGAGGAAATAAAACGAACATCACAGGAAAAGAACAGCAAGAGCACTGGCAGAAAGACACAAAAACTGAGGCATGTCAGGGGCACCAAGAGATGCTCAAAGTTGCCTTAGCATGTACCACAAAGTGGGTGATGCCCATGTGATTAGCAGGAGCCAGGCATGAGAAGCTTTGCATGTGATTGTCAAGGAACTTAGAGGCTATTCTCTAGGACAGGTAATGAGAGATATTTGAAGCATATTTAAAAAAAAAAAAGAACTTTTGGTGGTGAGGTGGGAGCAGTTTTAAATGTATTAATAACTCTGGTTAATAATTTACCTAGGGAAATGATGATGGATAGGGAGACATGAAGACTTACTTTGAGAGAATGTAGGAGCTTAAGCCACAATATTTAGTAACTGATTGGATGCAGTGTCAAGCAAAGAAAGGAGAAACAAGAATGATCTTCAGCATTTTAGGTAAGGGTATAGAAGAACCAGGACGTGGAAAACTAACACAAGAGGCAAGAATAATTAGTTTTCTACTACTGCTGTAACAAAGTACCACAAAATCATTGCTGAATGTAAATGAACTATACTTCTGAAGGTTTGAAGTCCAACATCTGTCTCATGGGGCTAAAGTCAAATGTGAAAAAGGACTATATTACTTTTGGAGGCCCAAGGGAAGAATGACATAGCTTTCCCTTTCTCACTTTTAAAAGACTCTGTGATTACACTGAATCCAACTGGCTAATTCAGGGTACTCTTCCTACACAAAGGTCAGCTGTTCAGCAACCTTAATTCCTCTGTAATCTTAGCTCTCCTTTGTTATACAACTCAGCATACGCATAATATCTAGGGGTTAGGACATGGATATCTTTGGGGGACATTATTCTTCCTCTCACCATCGACGCTCAGACCTCCAGCAATGCCCCTCAAACCCACATATGACATATTTTAACTGCATTCCAGTTTCCTAAAAAAATCTCTCATCACATTACAGCATTGATTCAAAGTACAAAGTTCCATCTAAATCCCATGAGCTCAGAAGTCCCAAATTTCTCCCCAAATACAATATCAGGACAGGTATGAGATAATGCTTATAGACATTCTGGTTCAAAAGAAGTGAAAATGTAAAGGAAAAAAAGGAGTGTGAGGTGTCAAGCAACTTCACAATCCAGAGAGACAAATTCCAGTAGGTTTCAAGACCTGGGAATAATCCTCTGTGTTTTTGGCTCCATGGCTCCATGCTCCTGAGGGTATGCCCTCAGGGCCCAAGGTTCTGATTCTGGATCACCCTTTCTATTAATATTTCCTTAAATATAGCATATATTTGGCTTCCCAGGTGGCTCAGTGGTAAAGAATCTACCTGCCAATGCAGGAGACACAAGAGACATAGGTTTGATCCCTGGATCAGGAAGATCCCCTGGAGCAGGAAATAGCAATCCACTCCAGTATTCTTGCCTGGAGAATCCCCATAGACAGAGGAGCCGGGCAGGCTACAATCCATGGGGCTGCAAAGAGTTGGATGTGACTGAGTGACTTGGCACACACATACATATCATATATTTATAATTGAGTAATTAAATCAATCTCTTTCCTCTCTGTAAAATTCGGAATTCTGACAACCTTCCTTCAGTGTGCACTCTGCTTTTTTTAGTCCAAGCTGGCAGTGTCTGTTGATACAAATTCTCAAGAACTTTGCGTCTCCTCTATATATGATGGAGCCCACTTCAATAGACAATAAGCTTGTCCACAGGTATTTCTTAGATCATCCTATCTCTATTTTCAGCTTCGACTGATATGACAGAGGTACTCTATGAGTCATTCAATCTCTTCAAATAGCCTTTTGTATTGTGGAATACTAGGCTGTTCATCTTCCTGAGGGCTTAGCAAAAGACAGTGCTAACTCTTTTAGACTACATTTTCCTGAAAGCAAATCTCCTAAATGTTGATGTCTTGAAAAATGGATGAGAATTTTCCAAATCATCATGCCCTGGTTCCCCCTTTGTTTAGTAATTCTTCCCCCAGTTTATCTCTTTTCTCTTATATTTTACTAGAAACAGCAAGAAGAAACCAGGTTGACTCTTCAGAACTTTGCTGGGTAATCTTGTCAGCTAAATGTCCCTTTTATAAGTTCTCCTTCCCACATAACTGCAGGCAACAATTCTGCTAAGCCTCTGTCACTATAAAGTGAGGCCCTTCTCTCCTTCAGGTTCCAACAGCACTTTCCTTATTTCCTTCTGAGCCCTCACTTCCAAATCCTTCTTGCTTCTTCTGTCCATCTGTTCACAACTGTGCTATCCTCTAATATGACATAGATACTCTCTACTCTCCTTCCCAATTCCTTCTTAGTACTAACACACTTGTAAATATCCATATTTCTACTAATATTCCAGACAATCTAAGCTTATTCTGTTAAGCTCCTCAACGTGTTTCTATCCTCTGTGGTAGTGGTGGTTTAGTTGCTAGGTCATGTCCAACTCTGTGACCTCCAGGCTCCTTTGTCCATGAGATTTCTCAGGCAAGAATACTGAAGTGGGCTCCCATTTCCTCCTCCAGAGGATCTTCCTGATCCAGGGATCAAACCTGTACCTCATGCTTGGCAGGCAGGTTCTTTACCACTGTGCCACTTGAGAAGCCTTTCTACCCTCTGGACATCACCCAATTCCAAAGCATTTTTCACATTTTTAGGTAATTTTATACAGTAAGGCCCTACTTCTGGTTATCAGACTCTGTATTAGTTTTCTAGCTGACCTGATATAAATAAACTCCGTGGCCTAAAACAACACAATCAGTACTTAACATATCTGTAGGTCCGAAGTCCAACACAGGGAATGCTGGGTTAGAACCAAGTTGTCAGCAAGGATTCTATTCTTTCTGGGGCGTCTAGGGCAGTATCAGTTTCCTTGCCGTTCTGAGCTAGAGGAGCCATGCACATTCTTTGCTCAAGATCCTCTTCAGATATCTTCAGTCACTAACTGGATCCTGACCATTCTTATGTAACGCCATCTCTCTTGGACTCTTTGCTTCTGCTGCCTCTCCCATTTTTAAAAATGTGTGATTAAATTGAGTCAACTTGGGTAATTTAGGTTAATCTTCCTACTTGAAGGTTAATTGATTAACAATTCAGATTCTAACTGCAATGTTAATTCTCCTTTGCCATGTAAGCTAACATATTCACATGTTCCAGAGATTAATATGTAGACATCTTGAGAGCTGGGAGCATTATTCTGCCTACCATAAATAGCTTGGGAGAAAGTTGATGAGTTCAGTTTAGGACAGATTGAGTAAGAGTTGCATCCAGACCTCCAAATGGCTAAGTCCAGGTGGCAGCTGAATAAACAAGTCTGAATATTTGGCAAGAAGACATGCATAATATATGGATTTTAATGTCTTTCATGCAGTGGTTTTCAGAGAACTTATTTAAAATGCAACTTTCAAGGTCTACTGCAAGACATTCATTTTGAAGACGGTAAGGTCCAAGAATATGTATTTAGCAGACATCCCAGGTGGCTCCAATTGACGTAGTGCTTGCAATGCAAGAGCCCTAAGTTTGAGCCCTGGGTCAGGAAGATCCCCTGAAGAAGAGTACAGCTACCCACTCGAATATTCTTGCCTGCAGAATTTCATGGACCGAGGAGCCTGGCAGGCTACAGTCCAAGGGGTCACAGAGATTCAGACATGACTGAGCGACTAACACTTTTCACTTTTTTTGGATGATACTAAGTGAAACAGTTTGATTCTATTACTGGAGGTTGGATATGTATGATAAAATAGTGAAGATGGTAACAAGGTGACCCCGATGAGAATGTGTACTGTACAGTCAGGACCTTGGGCTACCAAAAGGGAAAAAAATAATCAAACACTTCAAATCTGTATGACATAGATAACAAAATGTTAATAGATAAGAAACTACTGCTTTGATTTAAAAAAAAAAATTGTCTGTCTGACATACAGCAACTGAGCTGAAGGGCCTCAGAGGACTTGGGGTATAGAGAAACAGGAAATTGGGGGAAAAAATCTGTGCTGCTGTATTCTTTTGTGATACTGAAAACTACAAGCCTTGTGACCTTGGGAAAATCACTGTATCTCTCAGTAACATGATATTTCATATCAATGACATGTCTGTTCTTGGCATATAGAGTTATAAGAATCAAATTACATATAGCATTTGGGAGATGTCTGTGAACAACAGTTGCTGTATGGATTTACAAAATAAAGATCTGGGGATACTATTTTAGAGTAAAAAAATTGAAGGTAAGAACTCTGGAGTTATGGCACCAAAACTTAGTAAGTTTAATAAACCCTGTTCATGTCAGACCCTGGATGTGTCTTCTTGCTCTGTGAATGTATATTATTCACTTCTATTTTATCCCATTTCTTCTTTCCACTATTAATGCACAAAGGGTTTAACAAATTGTGTTCTCAAATTTCATCAGGCAATAGATGGTTCTGATTCCCAACTCAGAAAAATCTCATTTTCATTGCATTTAGAATATTTTGGTTCAAAAGTCTTGCCTTTGTGTAAAAAGGAAAAGCATCTTGAGAACTACATCTACAAGTGGGAATATGGAATAAAGAGGATGAGCTAAAGGTTGTGAAACAAAATAAAACATTAATAGAGAGATAGATACAAGCAAATATTGCTGTATACAATAAGCTTTTTTTTTCAAATGTGAAAAACTCTAGCCAAAAAAGGGTATATAAACAAATGAACCATGGTAAAGTAACAGATTTTGAAACAGTCCAATCTGCTGAAAAAAATACTAAAGAAAATTTGGACTAGTGGTAATAATATTACAGCATGTGTATTAAAAGAAAAGGTCACTTTGAGACATACGTGGAGGGCAAGGAAAGGACAAAATTAGTTACAGTATAATTACCAACCGTTTCTTTGAAGGAGCAAATGTTGGAGTTGGTCATTGAGAGGATATAACCTCTGGTTCACCGGTGAACTGGACCCAGACCACCCGAGGCTCTTTACTCCTTCCTCGTCCTTGGATTGTACATTCTGCCCATTGTTTCCATGCTGAGAGTCACTTCAAGGACACAGACTTGAGGGACTGAGGTGTGATTGCGACCAGCTGGGAAGAATATGGGGATGAATCCTGTGAAGGCCTCTGTATAAAGTTTAAGATTCCGTCAGGCGGGCATGAAGGTGTACTTTTCTCATAGCTGCCCACGATAAGCTTCCTAAATAAGTTGCCCTGATTATTATAACTGCCACCTTTTAATTTACAGTGGTCAGCTTCTTTTTTGGTCTCTCTTTGCTGTCTGTGTGCTGGGGCCATTTACTGAACTAAGAGCAATTTAAATTTTCCTTTATTAAAATAATATAATTCAATCAAAGTATTGTTTTGGAGAAGGAAATGGAAACCCACTCCAGTACTCTTGCCTGGAGAATCCCTTGGACAGAGGAGCCTCTTGGGCTACAGTCCATGGGGTCACAGAGTTGGACACGACTGAGCAACTGACACACAAGTATTCTTTGGTGTAAAAGTTCCCTAAATACTGATAATTTTATGATAAACAATGTCAGATTATATATGTTTTTAAGTTTGAAATGATGCCTAAAATTCAGAGAGCTATCAAACATTAAATAGAAGCCCCCACCATGAGTGTATGCTAAGTCACTTCAGTTGTGTCTGACTCTGTGACCCTATGGACTATATCCCACCAGGCTCCCCTGTCCATGGGATTATCCAGGCAAGAATACTGGAGTGGGCTACCATGCCCTCCTCCAGGGGATCGTCCCAACCCAGGGATCAAACCTGTGTCTCTTATGTCTCCTGAACTGGTAGGAGGATTCTTTACCACCAGGGCCACATGGGAAACCCCAGAAGCCCCATAAAACAAAACAAATGGTTTTTATGGAACTCACTCACTAAAAAAGTGCCTAATAAATTTCAGCAATTTATTGGCCACAATATTAATCAAAATTCACATATTTTGAAAATATGCAAATATTTTCAACTGCAAATATTTCAGTTCAGTTCAGTTCAGTCGCTCAGTCATGTCTGACTCTTTGCGACCCCATGGATCACAGCATGCCAGGCCTCCCTGTCCATCACCAACTCCCGGAGTTCACTCAGACTCACGTCCATCGAGTCAGTGATGCCATCCAGCCATCTCATGGTCTGTCGTCCCCTTCTCCTCCTGCCTCCAATCCTTCCCAGCATCAGAGTCTTTTCCAATGAGTCAACTCTTCGCATGAGGTGGCCAAAGTATTGGAGTTTCAGCCTCAGCATCAGTCCTTCCAATGAACACCCAGGACTGATCTCCTTTAGAATGGACTGGTTGGATCTCCTTGCAGTCCAAGGGACTCTCAAGAGTCTTCTCCAACACCACAGTTCAAAAGCATCAATTCTTCAGTGCTCAGCTTTCTTCACAGTCCAACTCTCACATCCATACATGCCCACTGGAAAAACCATAGCCTTGACTAGACGAACCTTTGTTGGCAAAGTAATGTCTCTGCTTTTCAATATGGTATCTAGGTTGGTCATAACTTTCCTCCCAAGGAGTAAGCATCTTTTAATTTCATGGCTGCAGTCACCATCTGCAATGATTTTGGAGCCCCAAAAAATAAAGCCTGACCCTGTTTCCCCATCTATTTCCCATGAAGTAATAGGTTAGCAATATTAGCCAAGATTAATTTCTATGATATATGTTTCAACCATTTTAAGACAATCAACTTTAACACACTTTGAATCCCTTTCTTAATACATGTTGACCACTATTAAGGGGGAAAGACTGATTCATTTTTATCTCATTTTTATTACTCTTTATATGCCGTTGATAGTCAATTCCTGAAATTAATTTCAAACCGTTTTTTGCTATTCACTTATTTTTAGTAATTTTTACTTTCAGAGATTCATTTTTGTTAGCTCATAGCTGAAGCCCAGCTTTTATCTATCTTTGTATACTTCCATAGCTGTTGTCACACAGTGGGTCTTAAAGATTTGTGTTTAAGTAAATTTAATTAATAAAGTAGAATTATTCTGATAGGATTTTTATGTCATTCATTACATCTTGAAAAGAAAATACTTATTAATAGCCTAAATTAATTAATTAATAGCCCAAATATATATATTATGCATGTTTATAAAAGTATAAATATCTTATAATAGAGAGTTTTAGATTTGTTTTATTACATGAAAAATTAAGAATAACTTCAAGATAAAATGGCTTCATAATAAAAAGCAGAACAATTAGTAATTCTCTAAAATGGATAACGGTGGAGGTGTGTGCATACATACATATATACATATATGTATTCACACATATATACATAATACATATCTATGTAATAGCAAGGTTACATTACAAAATTAAAATAGCAAGATTATCAACATTGACTCCTTAAATTTCTCTTGGAGAGGTATAACATGATCAATAAAAATTATTTCTCAATAGGTTTTAAAAATATTTCCTACTTAATTAATAAGCTTTGGAATTGCTTTGTGTCATATATCCTTTCATGAATTTTCATACTTATTCAACAAGGGAAAATTCTTTGAATATTCACTAGAAACAAATCATTAATTTTTTTTAGCATAGAGAAAAATTGAGATTGTTGAAATGAACCAAAAAGATCACTGAATACTTTCTATTGAAAAATTAACATTGTTGGTTTTTCCAATTCTATGAGTCTGTGTCTTTCATTGTTAACTATTTCACAACTCTATAAATTCTCTCCATAGAAATGAAAATTATCCAATGGAATGCATTTGACTTTGACCCTAGGGATACTGACAATTTTGCACCTATTAAGTAAACGCACTTCAGCATTCTTGACTGCCTATATGTGTTTACTTTTTGGATTTTCCTTTGAACCAGTTGAAATATCTTGCTGATTCTCATTAATATTAATTAAGGAGTTAAAATTATTAACATGCTCATTATATATTTGTAAAAGAATTGATTTCTAAAGTATCCTTTGATATTGGATTGACATAGTCTTAAGACAAATGACATAAGGTGGATATCTAGTTTCTCAAGGTCATTTCTAGGGGAAAAAAATCACTTTTATGTCAAATGTTTAACCTTATGTTTAACAGTTCTCACTCCCATAACCATGACATTTTAAGTACATTTTATACATTAATCTTTGGATGATCTAAGATCTCAAATATTATTTTATCAGTGATTTCAACTACTTGATTATTTTCACTAATTAAAATCTCCAGGTCAGTATGATCCAATAGCACCATGGAGTTAAGTGATTTTACCAGGTAGCAGTTCAGTTCCTACACCTTATCTTTACCCTTATAGAGCATAAGAAGCTGTATATGTCTAAGTATAGATACCTGGTGGCATGGTTTTAATTTGAAAATAAATAAAATGTCTTACTAAATTTTCTAGAAATAAGTCATGATTTATTCATTTTCAGGAGGATACCATTGTATAGTCAGAATCATCTATATGTGAGCCCAAGTACCTAAAAGTAGGCAGAGGCTATATTACATCCTTTCACTGTCTGCTTCATGGATGTATTTTAGGTTAGAAATATAGTCAATTGATGCCATTTAAGAGATAAACAACAACAATATTGGCATATTCTCATAAAAGAGAGTTACTAATGTGTAGACAATAGTATTGACATCCACTCCTCATAGATATATATTTATTTCTACATATAGACACGTAGACTTAGGGAGTTCCTTGGTGGCTCAGATGGTGAAGAATCTGCCTGCAAGACAGGAGACTCTGGTTTGATTCCTGAGCTGGGAAGATCCCCTGGAGAAGGAAATGGCTACCCACTCCAGTATTTGTGCCTGGACAATCCCATGGACAGAAAAGCCTGGCAAGCTGCAGTCCATAGGGTCGCAAAGGGTCAGACCCAATTGAGCAACTAACTTTCACTGTTTTCTCTTATAGATGTAGACATCTACCTCACATGCTTTTGTTTAGATCCACTTAATCATTAAGTCTCAATGAAAGTGAAAAAACAAACCAGGTAAAAATGAATGATAAAGCACATCCTTCTGCATGTATTTCAAGTGAGAAGAATGTAAATCTGTTCCCTTGGACAGAGTGGAATTGTGGTTTCCAGTGACTAGAAGCTGATTGCCTTTACAATGTTTCTATTTTCTGAGGACGGTGGGATACTTGAGTGATTCATGAACTGGAAACTTGAGGGAACTAAGGAAATCGACAAAATACAGCATGACAGATTTTGTGACATTACAGAAAAGATGTTGTGCTATTCAAGGTACATCTATCATTTTGCCTGTCTGCTGTGCATGCGTGCTAAGTCACTTCAATCGTGTCCGACTCTTTGTGACCCTATGGACTGCAGCCCACCAGGCTCCTCTGTCCATGGGATTCTCCAGGCAAGAATACTGGAGTGGGTTGCCATTTCCTGAACTGTGTTATTCCACTCCTGTTGGACTTCTTAAAACTCCAACTAGTTTAGAGTCAACAGGGACTAGTACATTGTATTTAATTTAAGTGGCTATAAAAGCCAGTGTAACTAAGTACCTACAAACTCTAATCCCTGTTACTATCAGCATGAGGAATGTAATAGGCAAAATGCTTTACACTTTCAATACCTACTACAAAATTTTGTATATAATTTTTATAGTTTTAATTTAAAAGTATACTGTCAGATATTTCAGCTACACTCTGGTAAACTAATAAAAATTCAGATACTGCCTAAAGGAAAAGTAGATTTTCTAAGCAATATTTAGATCTGAAAATTAGTATTTTATTTCATATTTTAATGCTTATTTGATTTTCCAGTTATAAACATTTATGGGGATAAAATTTAAAATAGATGTTTGTATATTGTTTTATCACATACAATTAAAATTTTAAAATTTCATTACTAAATATAAAAAACATAGGTGTAAAGTATGTATTGAGAAACATTTAATAAAAGGAATTATTTTTTCTCTATTGAATATTATCTCATTCTAACAACACATAAAAATGTGAATAAGTATTATTAGAATATCTCCGATGTTGAAATAAATATGGACCTTATGATAACATCAAGTAATACATCACGTTACAGAATCAAATGTTATAAAATCACTCTAAATTCTACTACTTGAAAATAATGAGAATTGCTAAACATTAGATAGCATTTCAGACATTCTTATACATATATTTAAATGGATAGTTAACTACTTGGCAGTGTGAATTAAAATGGTGTAATACAATTATGTATTTTAATTTATAAAATAAATGTGATGATCCTTGAATGACTCAAAGAAAATAAAAAAATTGATGAAGAGGAGCTTTATGCCTATTCAGATGAATGCACACAATGTCTTGATGTACAGGATGCATAGAGAGAACTCTCCCTTCAAAATGATGGGATTTTAAGGAGAAATTAAAAAACAGTATGTTGGAATGGAAGTCATCTTTTAAAAACTTTGTGCTGAAAAGTAGCTGGTTGTATAAACAATGAGAAAATTATCATTTGAATATTACAAAGGTTTTAGTTTGCTATTATTCTTATATTGTCATGAGTCTTAGCTTAACAAAACATAACAAAACACTGCCATAACAAAATACTATAGACTAGTAGCTTTATTCTCACAGTTCTGGAGGCTAGGAAGCCTAAGGTTAAGATGCCCACATGCTCAATTCCTGGTGATTGCTCTCTTCCTGACTTGTAACTGACTGGTACATCTCACTCAGGTTTTAGGGCAACTAAAAGCATCACCCTCTCTAAATCTCCTTGTATCTCTTGATCTAATTAACAAAGTATCAGGATGGCATTTAGCACTGAGGAAGAAGTGTTATTTGAAAGCCTGCGCTCAAACGGCTGCATTTACATGAACATGGTTTTCATTGTTGTAGGCGTGCAGAATCCATCAGGGATGGATTCAGTTTGAAATAGGTGTACTCCCAATTGGATTCTGGGCATTCCATGTTGCAAAAAGTTTAAGATGTCTAAGAGATAAGTGGAAAATAACTTAGGCCAAAAAGGAGCTGTGAGGTTTAAAATGCAAAGATACAAGAAAACATTGCTGTCTATGAGGTCAAATAGGGACTTCCCTGGCGGCTCAGACAGTAGAGAATCTGCCTGCAATGCAGAGACCTGGGTTCAATCCCTGGGTTGGGAAAATCCCCTGGAGAAGAAAATGGCAACCCACTCCAGTATTTGTGCCTGGAGAACCCCATGAGCAGAGGAGCCTTGTGGGCTACCTTCTATGTGGTCGCAAAGAGTCAGACAGGACTGAATGACTAACACTTCATTTCATGAGGTCAAATAACAAGTGTAGAGAAGCCAAAATTTTCAGAGGACTAGATAGGTAAGGAATTGAAGTCAAAGGTGAGAAGAATACCAGAATTAAAAAAAAAAAAAAAAATCTGGTGTGAGCTAGCCCCAGAAGATTTTAGGATTCCTGCTAGGGCAGAACAGTAAGTGAAAGTGTTAATCTCTCAGCTGCATCCGACTCTTTGCAACCCCATGGTCTGTCCAGGGGATTCTCCAGGCAAGAGTCCTGGAGGGGGTTGCTATTCCCTTCTCAGGGGATCTTCCCAACCCAGGGATTGAACTCAGGTCTCTGGCACTGCAGGAGCTCTTTACCATCTGAGATATCAGGGAAGCCTAGGGCAGTAAGTGTGGGTGGCTAAATTAGAATGGGAATGCATGTTACTGAAGATAAGGAGATCAATAAGCTGGAATGTATAGCTTCCAGCTGTTGAATGTATTTTTCACAAAAGCATTAAATTTGCCAACAGTGAGCGCTGAGTGGTGGGGAGGGATGGGGTTTGGGGTGCAGGAGGGGCTGGGGGGACCACCTGATAGCCTCTAGTCAGAGTTTTCTTTAAATACAGATGTGACTTTCTGGAAAGTAAGCAGTTTTTGAAAAACAGAGAAACATAGAGCCTCCTGACATGAATCTCACAGAGGTGGTAAAGTATTGATTCGCATGTAGCCATGCAGAGGGAGGTGAATGCTAGTCACATCTGGCGCATGTACACAGAGCTTCAGATAATTTAGATGATTCCTTTCATGCACTTTCCTTAGAGAAAGTGACACAGTGTGAAATCCTGATGGGCTATTTACCTTTTATATTCCAGATGTTAGAACAGAAAATAATCTGCTCATTCAAAAGACTTGTTGGATATCAGCTATTTCTCTTTGCTACTTCAAGGGTTTATTCTTCCTCTCCTGGTCCATAAGAACTAAAATGCTTCAGACAGTGCAAACCATTAAATATGCTTTTAATAAACCTGAATTTTTGGAAAACCTTCATAATTTATATTTTATTTTCTTCAATGCTCTAAAATTTCCTCCCCCCTGCCATATTTTTTTTTCTGAATGTATTTTTAAAATATCAATGGCTTGGTGCTTACACATTTTACCCTTTGCTACATCCCTCTTCCTTCTCTCTCCAAATAAAACATATCCACAGATGAATAGTCATTTAGGACCAAAACCTAGACTTGACTCCCAGCCAAGACTCATACTTCCCTATAACTCTTCCACATCACCTCCAGCCCAAGCAGTTTAAACTTTTTCTTTATTTCCATCTTAGAATACGTATACAAACAAACATTTGACCCAATACAGAACCCTGGTTAAAAAGAAGGTTAAAAGTAATTTTAAAAGAGCTCAAGGCTCTACTTGTATTTTAGTAATATTGGAAAGAGATATATAATACAAAGAACAATCTTTACATTCATCTTCTTTCATCCTTTATCTTCTTAAATCCCTCTAAGGAATTTCATAACCACCCACAAACTACATACATCATTTCCCTGCTACAAAAATCTCCCCCAGACCTAACCCAAATGCATCTCTCAGCCTGTATCCCTCCTTCCCTTCTGCCTTTCTAGTCCTGACTCCCTTTTACAGTTGCACCGATGTGGCAACACTAAACAGCCAACCATCATCTGCTTTTGGTATCAGGATGACGTTGACCTCATAGAACGATTTCAAAAGTGTTCTTTGCTCTGCAATTTTTTGGAATCGTTTTAGGAGGATAGGTATTAACTCTTTCTCTGCCTGTTGATAGAATATGAAGTTTTATCAACTTCAGAAGTTCTATCAACTTCACCTATGAAGTTATCTGGTCTTGGACATTTGTTTGTTAGGAGTTTTTAACAACTGATTCAATTTCAGTACTGGTAATTGGTCTCTTCACATTTTCTGTCTTCCTGGTTCAGTCCTTCGGAGATTGCTCCTTTTTAAGAATTTTTCGGTTTCTTCTACGTTGTCCATTGTATTGGTATGTAGTTTTTCCTAGTATAATCTTATGATCCTTTGTAATTCTGTGGCACTGAATGTAATTTCTTTTTCATTCTGATTTTATTGAGTTGGCCACTCTTCCCTACTTTTCTTGATGAATCTGGCTAAACATTTCTTAATTTTGTTTATCTTTTCAAAGAACCAGCTTTTATACCTGTGATTAAAAAAAAAAAATTGTGTCTTTAACTAAAACATCTTAAAGTATCACCAAAGAGAAGTGGACATTTAATAAACACCCTGCTATATAGTGATAGAAAATCACCTGAAGGTGGTCACTCTACGAGGTTTTATAAATTTTAACCTTGGTCAAATCAGATTAACACAGGCCTACAAAACTGAACTATATTGCTTTCATTTTTAACAGAATTGCCTCCATTGAATTAAGTTTTGAAGTCATGTCCCAATTTTTTTTTATGAAAGAACACTATAGGAATCATATGAAATCTATTTTGTTACAAGAAAAACATATTATTGAGGAATATTATCACTCAGCAGCTCGTATATAACATCCAAGGAAAGGCATTATATCTCAGTTCAGTACTGGGAAAAGTTTTTCTCCTTCAGAGACAAGCTTCTCCTTTAATTAAGGTGAGAAAATGATAGTATCTTCATTTTAACATCACTACTAGGAAACTAAAACTAAGACAATAATTACTCTCCAGTTTCTTTTGGAGTGAATACTTACATTTATCTTTATCTTAGCCTTGATTTTCTATATATTTATAACTTTCCTGTATTAGTGTTTTATACCTAATTTAATTTACTTTTTTATGCTGTATATTTATGCTGCAGTCTCTTATGTTTTATAAAACAATACAGATGTTATATAATTCATGAAACATTAAAGCCTTGTCTAGGCACAAAACTATTTTTGTTAGAATTGTTTACTTTAGTCAGCAAACATATATATGAATGAATGCAAATTTCAAATACTTTTCCTATATACTTCATACTGAATTACACTTTGTTTATGCTTTGGTGTAAGATACAAAATTAACAACATAAAATAGCAGTATCTTATCTAAGGCCACTGAGGAATATTTAATTTTTAATCCCCATTTCCTATACCTGAGAATATAGAAGTACAGACAGAACACATTAGAAAGTTCATCCTCATCTTGGATCTTTAGAGTATAGCCAAATTCATATATTTTTTTTAGAAATAAGTAAAACAGGTTGTTGATTAATCAAATCTGGAGCTATTTTACAGAGACAGCATTGCTGCATGTTCAGGATGGAAACTCAGGTCTCAGGGACCACTGAACAAAGAATCTTCAGTCTACAGAAGTCAAAGAATAGAAGTGTTGCCTCTGGAGACCTTTGCTATGCTATGCTAAGTCATTTCAGTCATGTCGGACTCTGTGTGAACCCATAGACAGCAGCCTACCAGGCTCCCCTGTCCCTCGGATTCTCCAGGCAAGAATACTGGAGTGGGTTGCCATCCTTCTCCAATGCATGAAAGTGAAAAGTGAAAGTGAAGTCACTCAGTCGTGTCCGACTCTTAGCGACCCCATGGACTGCAGCCTACCAGGCTCCTCTGTCCATGGGATTTTCCAGGCAAGAGTACTGGAGTGGGGTGCCATTGCCTTCTCTGCTGGAGACCTTTAGGAAGTGAAAAATCCTTCCATAAGGAAAATCTGGCTTCCAACAGCATGAGTAGCTTATATGGGTGGACTCAAGACTAGCTAATAGGTTTCCAAGTTTGAAATTCCCCTATTCTCTTCAATTTCACCCCAAACCCTGGGTTGCTGCTGCTGCTAAGTCTCTTCAGTTGTGTCCGACTCTGTGCAACCCCATAGACGGCAGCCCATCAAGCTCCACCATTCCTGGGATTCTCCAGGCAAGAACACTGGAGTGGGTTGCCATCCTTCTCCAAAGCATGAAAGTGAAAAGTGAAAGTGAAGTTGCTTAGTCATGTCTGACTCTTAGCGACCCCATGGACTGCATGCAGCCTACCAGGTTCCTCCGTCCATGGGATTTTCCAGGCAAGAGTACTGGAGTGGGGTGCCATTGCCTTTTCCAAACCTGGGTTAGAAGAACATATATGAAAACATTGCCTACTGTCCTGTCTCCTTGCCAGTTGATCTCACTATAAAGTCTCCTTTTGCAAAAGCCAATGCTGCAGTTCAGGTTCTATGTATTAGGCAGCCAGCCTTTGCCCAGTAACACAGAGAAGTAGGAAGAAAGTTAGGGAAAAACTAAGAGTTAGAAAAGGTTGTTTGTTTGTTTGAGTTTTGATTTATACTCTCAAATTCTGCAAGCAAATCAGCTTAATTTAAAATGGAAAATACCAAATGGATTAAAAAAACCCAATGGTCATTGGTGGCCTAGTAAACACAATGATAGAGGATTCGTAGAAGTGGAAGGATTGAAGCAGATGAGTATAATATGAAATGGATACAGCAAAGACTAACCAGCTCTTCAAGGTAATTCATTGTAAAAAAGACATGGCACAATGATCTAAAGGTAATGCAGAGGTGATGGCGTCAAGTGATGGAGAATTTTCAGTTTGTTCTTATGTTAGGGAAGGAAGCTTATGACAAGATCATTTAGGTATAGAGGAGAACGGGAAAATTTTGTAGACCATTTAAAGATTTTGATTGACATCTTTGAAGAATAGGTAAGAGGAACTTTCTGATGAGGTAGGAAGGAAGGCAGACAAGGAATGTTGGAATGCTCTATATTTGTGGGGTTATTTGTGGGAATGTAAAAACAATTGCTATTACAAAGAGGTTAAAGGCAAGAGACTTAGTTAAATGTTATGCACTGAGGTGCCTATGCTTGAAAAGAACTAAGGTGGAAAACAGTAAGGGTAGTTGCTTAGTTGCTTAAGGAAACCAATTAGCTAGTCTTGCTGCTACTGCTGCCGCTAAGTCGCTTCAGTTGTGTCTGACTCTATGAGACCCCATAGATGGCAGCCCACCAGGCTCCCCCATCCCTGGGATTCTCCAAGCAAGAACACTGGAGTGGGTTGCCATTTCCTTCTCCAAGCTAGTCTTGAGTCCGTCCATATAAGCTACTCATGCTGTAGGAAGCCAGCTTTTCCTTATGGAAGGACTTCTCACTTCATAAAGGTCTCCAGTGGCAACATTCTATTCTTTGACTTCTGTCAAAGTATTAGTAAGGGTAGGTTACCAGAGAGGGCTTATATGAGTCAAGATACTACAGTTGTGAATATAGATTAAGATTTAGGAGGAGGTGATGTTGAATTAAGCATGATAAATGCTGGGATGAATCATCTCTGTGAGGTAACGTAAGTCACCAGATGATCGTAGATGTATGCACAAATATTGCAAGCCACATTCCAAACTATTGAACTTATATTAAAAAATGGCATTGAACAAACATAAGACTCAGGTACAGAGATGGTGAAGGGGCAGTGAAAGAAGTGAAAGGAATGAAGAGGTACAGACTTTCAGTTAACCAATAAATAAATCACAGGAATGTAATGTGCAGCACATGGAATATAATCAAAATACTGTAATAATTTTGTTTGGTAACTGAGGGTAACTACGCTTGTAGTGGTGATCGTTTCATAATATATACAAGTATTGAACCACTATGCCATGCACCAGAAACTAGTATAATACTCTAAGTCAACTATATACTTCAATTAAAAAAAAAAGAAACGCCGGCCAGTAACATGCTAAAAATAAAGAGGTTGAAAGAGCAATAGGTTGGGAGCGGGAATTGAGAAACCATAGCTTGGAAGACCCAGTGGTTTGTGACAGGTATTTGTGTATCTATAAAGATTGTGAATGGGGAAACAGTGGAAACAGTGTCAGACTTTATTTTGGGGGGTTCCAAAATCACTGCAGATGGTGATTGCAGCCATGAAATTAAAAGATGCTTACTCCTCGGAAGGAAAGTTATGACCAACCTAGATAGCATATTCAAAAGCAGAAACATTACTTTGCCAACAAAGGTCCGTCTAGCCAAGGCTATGGTTTTTCCAGTGGTCATGTATGGATGTGAGAGTTGGACTATGAAGAAAGCTGAACACCGAAGAATTGATGCTTTTGAGCTGTGGTGTTGGAGAAGACTCTTGAGAGTCCCTTGGACTGCAAGGAGATCCAGCCAGTCCATTCTAAAGGAGATCAGTCCTGGGTGTTCTTTGGAAGGACTGATGCTAAAGCTGAAACTCTAGTACTTTGGCCACCTCATGTGAAGAGTTGACTCATTGGAAAAGACTGATGCTGGGAGGGATTGGGGGCAGGAGGGAAAAGGGGACGACAGAGGATGAGATGGCTGGATGGCATCACCCACTCAATGGACGTGAGTTTGAGTGAGCTCCAGGAGTTGGTGATAGACAGGGAGCCCTGGCATGCTGCAATTCATGGGGTTGCAAAGAGTTGGGCACGACTGAGCGACTAAGCTGAGCTGAGCTGAGCTGAAAGATTGTGAACCTGATGACCAAGTCTTTGATGAATATTGAAGAGTGACTATGAGGCCAAATTAAGAAGAGCTTGCTGATGGTATATCTTCATGGAGTTATCCTGAATGCAAAGAAACTAAATCAGTATGGATTAATGGAATGGAAAGATTAAAAAAAAAAAAAAACTGGAATGACAAAAACTGTGGTAAATTGAAGATAGAGGATAATATTCCTGGTTATTACAATGGGCACTCTCAAAGGTGAGAGGCAGCTTTCTGTTTGGGTAGGAAGACACACGATATGAAGGAATGCATATAAAATATAAAGGAATGAAAATAGAGGTATCTCCCGCTTTTTAAAAGTTTGCTTTATGCCACTTTGCTTTCACAAAAGACCTACATTATGCCTGCTTTCACTAACAAAAAGAAATCAGAAGAGGAATTTTGCTTTTACGAAAAAGGCAAACAATGAAAACAGCATTCAGTTTTAGTTTTGCCTTGTGTGTATTTTAGTTGCTCAGTCATGTCTGACTCTGCAACACGTGGATTGTAGCCCGCCAGGCTCCTCTGTCCATGCGGTTCTTTTGGCAAGAATACTGGAACGGGTTACCATGCCCTCCTCCAGGGTGTCGCCCCAACCCAGGGAACAAATCTGGTCTCCCGCCAAACAGGCACATTCTTTATCATAGATGTTAAAGAGGCAGCAGACACTTCAGCCGGAGAAGGCAATGGCAACCGACTCTAGTACTCTTGCCTGGAAAATCCCATGGACAGAGGAACTTGGTAGGCTCAAGTCCATGGGGTCGCTAAGAGTCGGACAGGAATGGGCGACTTCGCTTTCACTTTTCACTTTCGTGGATTGGAGAAGGAAATGGCAACCCACTCCAGTGTTCTTGCCTGGAGAATTCCAGAGACGGGGGAGCCTGGTGGGCTGCCCTCTATGGGGTCGCACAGGCTCGGACATGACTGAAGCGACTTAGCAGCAGCAGCAGCAGGCACTTCACCAGTGAGTGGTGCCACCAAGCGCCTTCCCCGGGAATTACACTCTGCCTCAAGCCCTCTACAGCTTTGAAAACTGTCTGTGAGCATCTGTGTTTTATCTTGGTTTATTTTGATTTTCCTTACCGGCCTATTATGAGAGCTAATCAATGTGAGCATATTCATATTTTCCCACTTTCATGTCTTCCGTGTTTTGCTTTTATTTTTCGAGTACATGCTACAGCTTGTCCTTGGAATACACGTTCCCCATCATACCTGTCAATTTTCATACTCTTCAAAGATCTCAAATCTCTCCTATGCCTCTAAATAGATATAATTTCTCCAATCTTGCCTTTATTCCCTATATCTACCCCCACCCAAGTCTACAGTGCATCCCTGCCACCTTTCTTTTCCTTCACCTTCTGCTTTCTTGCTCTCATGTCTTCAGAGTTCAACTCCCTGAGCGCCTTCCACTCTTGCTGTCTCCTCTGTCTACATCAATCTGGCCTTTGCTTCCACTGTTCACACAATTTCTCTCCTCAAGGTCTCCACTTGTGATGTTCCCGCCTTGAGCTGAACACGCACCAGCTGTTCACACAATATGTGGTGAATTGAATTAGCCTGGACGAGACGAGGAAACAAAGAAATGGAGCAACTGTAGAAAGCAGGGGTTGGAAAGCATTTCTGGCAATTGCAATCTTTGTAGTCTTATATAAAAGGGTGTTGAGTTTTATGATCTCTTTGGGAGTGGAGGTTATTATTATTTTTTAATTTTGAATCTGTCTGCAGAGCAGCATTCTTTTTTTATGTTAGAGGCTCTAGAGAGTCTGGTGGAAATTCTGACCTTCTCTACACCTCAGCACAGTGACCTCTTTCCAGTATCAATACAGGGATTGGAACATGTTACAAGAATTTTTAAGAAATACCTTGCTCTATAATACAGTACAACTTGGCTAGCTATAATGACAGTGTCCTAAATAAAGGTCAAATGCCTGCATTAATTCTCCAGAAGCTTCTTTGATTTGTTCAGTGTTTACTAAGCAAAACATAGCAGTATATAGCACAGTAGTAGACTTTGTAGTATACAGTATACTAGTATATTTAAATAAAACTAGTAGAAAATAAAGAAAATGTGTATTTGATATTCTTTTGAAATTAAAATTCAATTGATAAAGAAAATTAAAAAAGCATTAAATACCTGAGCACTTAAGATTCATTGAGCAATTTTTTATTGGAACTAGAACAAAAACCTAAAGATAAAAACACAAATAAGATATCCTTACTCCAATATGTTCAGGGCCCAATAATAGAGGAGTCATAAGTTAAACAAGTAGTTATGATATATTGTTATAAACAGTATAATGAAGAGAGTTCTCCTGACTTTATTGCAAATGGGTTTACAATAGATCACTGCAAATTATCTGAATCAAAACAGTATGGAGAGGCCTCAAGATTAAAAAAAAAATTTGACACATCTATAACTTTAACATCTTCCTTTAACACCAAAATCAAGGAAGCTTCACTGAGGAAAATCATCACCCTGCAGCAGGGAATCATATCTAAGCCAGGTAGAGTGAATACGTACAAATAAGAATGAGAAAAAAGGCATCGACTCTATGTTAGAACACAGAGTCCAGAGTGAAAACACAGATGCACCCACATTCGTTCAGTAAAGCTATGCTTGATTAAAGCTGTGCAAACTGGAGATTGGATTGTGTACTTAGTCACTCAATCATGTCCAACTCTTTGTAGCCCCATGGACTGTAGACTGCCAGACTCCTCTGTCCGTGGGATTTCTCAGGCAAGAATACTGGAGTGGGTTGCTATTTCCTATTCCAAGGGATCTTCCTGACCTAGGGAATGAACCCAAGCCTGCATTTCCTGTATTGGCAGGTGGGTCTTTTACCACTGCACCATGGGGGCAGCCTGGAGAGTGGATTAAGGATCTCTATGTAAAATTTCCCTTCAGGAATACAATTGAGAAAGAAAAAGCTCATTGAGCCCAGGTAGAAACTCAGAGGGGCTGTGGGTCACCTGTATTCCTATTGGAAACAGTATGGCTTAAACCTAGATGTCTCTCTAGTTATGAATGAGCAAGCTATTGTCTCACAATTGCAAAACATAATACCATTCAAAAATTACAAATTTATAACAAGGATTTAACACACGAAACAGAAGAAAATCAGGAAAAAAATCATATTTTTATACACAGAAAGATATAGAGTCATGACTTTTAAAGAGAGTGGAACAACATGCCATAGAGAGGAAAGTGGCTTTGAGGAAGGCAGGCATGAAAAGAGAGTAGGCTCAAATAAGACTAGAACACAAGGATAGACAAAATCGAAAATAAAGCAAAATTTTGCCTTGAATTCTAGTATGCTTTTGAGTAGAACTTGTTTTTTTTTTTTTTAATGTTTGGTTATTTTTGTCTCTTTATTTGTAATATTAATGCCAAAATTAGAAAAAAAAATCTAAAATTAATTAAAAAATAAATATATACCTTATAGAAGAAGAAAAATATTTTATTTTCATTGGAGATTTAAGAGACTAAATAAATAAATATATATCATTTGCCAATCCTGACCAAAGAAATGTACAAATTTAATGGGGCATTTTTCAGCTTTTGATTAAAATGTTAAATTTCATCTGGAAGGATCAATACTGAAAACAGTTCAAAAATTTTGTAGAAAGATGAACTTGCTTTGTAATGACAATAATTTAGTGCTGCACAAGTATAAGAATAGACAAATTGGTAAATTTTTTACATGACATACTTTGGGATTTCAGGTCAGTGGGATAAGAAAAGCTTATCAGTATACACATACACATAGGCACAAATATACACTTTTAAAATTGTAGTACAGTTGCTGTATAATATTACATAAATTCCAGGTGTACAGTATAGTGATTCACAATTTTTAAAAGTTGTACTCCATTTGTAGTTATAAAAAATACTGACTATATTTCCTGTATTGTCCAATATAGCCTCATAGCTTACAACTAATAGTCTATACCTCTTAATCTTCTACTCCTGCCCCTTTCTTCTTCCCTCTCCCAGTTGGTAACCACTACTTTCTACTCTTGGAGAAGGAAATGGCAACCCACTCCAGTATTCCTGCCTGGAAGAATCCCATGGATAGAGGAGTCTGGCAGGCTCCAGTCCATGGGGTCGCAAGAGTCAGACACAACTTAGCAACTAAACCACCATCACCACCACTTTCTCCTCTATATCAGAGTTTCCTTTTTTGCTATATTCACTAGTTTTGTTGTATTTTTTAGATTCTACATATAAGTGATATCATACAATATTTATCTTTCTGTCTGATTTATTTCACTTAGCATAATGTTTTTTTTCAGTAGTTATGTATGGATGTGAGAACTGGACAATAAAGAAGGCTGAGCACTGAAGAGTTGATGCTTTTGAATTATGGCACTAGAGAAGATTTTTGAGAATCCCTTGGACTGCAAGATGATCAAACTAATCAATACTAAAGGAAATCAACCCTGAATATTCATTGCAAGGACTGATGCTGAAGCTGAAGCCCCAAAATGGCCTGATAGGAAGAGCCAACTCATTGGAAAAGACTCAGATGTTGGGAAAGACTGAAGGCAAAAGTATAAGGTGCAACAAAGGATAAAATGGATAGATAGAATTCCCAACTCAATGGACATGAGTTTATCTCCAGGAGATAGCAAAGGACAGGGAATCCTTGCGTACACAGTCCAGGGAATCGTAGAGTCAGACACAACTTAGTGACTAAGCAGTGTCCTCCAAATCTAAATCCCTCCAAATAAAAACTTGTTTGATCATTTTGCTGAAAATGGAAACATTTTATTATTTTTTATAGCTGAGTAGTATCCATTATGTGTGTGTATGTGTGGAAGTCAGGAAGCATGATTCTTTCAGCTCTGTTCTTCTTTGTTAAGATTGTTTTGGCTATTTGGAATCTTTTGTGTTTCCATAAAAATTTTAATTTTTTTTTGTTTTATTCCTGTGGAAAATGCCATTGGTATTTTTATAGGGATAGCATTGAATCTGTACATGCATATAGTATGGTCATTTTAATAATATTAATTCTTCCAATCCAAGAACACAGTATATCTTTCCATCTGTTTATGTCATCTTCAATTTCTTTCATTTATATAAGTCTTATATTTGTCATATAATTTTTCAACAGTTTTTACAGATTTTTTTTTTTTTTACAGTATTTTACAATTTTTACAGTTTTTTTGTCTCCTTGGGTAGGTTTATTCTTTGGCATTTTATTCTTTTTGATGTGATGGTGAATGGGATCATTTCCTTAATTTATATTTCTGAAGGTTTGTTATGAGTATATAGAAATGCAATGGATTTCTGTATATTACTTTTGTATTCTGTAAATTTACCACATTGATTTATGAACTCTAGTAGTTTTCTAGTAGCATCTTTAGGATTTTCTATGTACAGTATCATGCCACCTGCAAATAGTGACAGTTTCATTATTCCTTTTTAATTTGTGTCCCTTTTATTTCTTTTTCTTCTCTTCTATGGCAAGGAATTCCAAAACTATGTTTATAAAAGTGGAAAGAATATGCATCCTTGTCGTGTTCCTGGTCTTAGAGGAAATGCTTTCAGTTTTTCACCATTAAGGATAATGTTTGCTGTAGGTTTGTCAAATATGGTCTTTATTAAGTTGAGGTAAGTTTACTCTGACCTGACTCTTGAGAAATCTATATGCAGGTCAGAAAGCAACAGTTAGAACTGGACATGAAACAACAGACTGGTTCCAAATAGGAAAAGGAGTACGTCAAGGCTGTATATTGTCACCCTATTTAACTTATATGCAGAGTACATCATGAGAAACGCTGGGCTGGAAGAAGCACAAGCTGGAATCAAGGTTGCTGGGAGAAGTATCAATAACCTCAGATATGCAGATGACACACCCTTATGGCAAAAAGTGAAGAGGAACTAAAAAGCCTCTTGATGAAAGTGAAAGAGGAGAGTGAAAAAGTTGCCTTAAAGCTCAAGATTCAGAAAATGGAGATCATGGCATCTGCTCCCATCACTTCATGGGAAATAGATGGGGAAACAGTGGAAATAGTGTCAGACTTTATTTTTTTGGACTCCAAAATCACCACAGATGGTGACTGCAGCCATGAAATTAAAAGATGCTTACTCCTTGGAAGAAAAGTTAAGACCAACCTAGATAGCATATTAAAAAGTAGAGATATTACTTTGCCAACAAAGGTCTGTCTAGTCAAGGCTATGGTTTTTCCTGTGGTCATGTGAGAGTTGGACTATAAAGAAAATTGAGCACAGAAGAATTATGCTTTTGAACTGTGGTGCTGGAGAAGCCTCTTGAGAGTCCCTTGGACTGCAAGTAGATCCAACCAGTCCATCCTAAAGGAGACCAGTCCTGGGTGTTCATTGGAAGGACTGATGCTAAAGAAACTCCAATAGTTTGGCCACCTGATACGAAGAGCTGAGTCATTTGAAAAGACCCTGATGCTGGGAGGCATTGAGGGCAGGAGGAGAAGGATGAGGGCAGTGGATGAGATGGCTGGATGGCATCACTGACTCAATGCACATGCGTTTGGGTGAACTCTGGGAGTTGGTGATGGACAGGGAGGCCTGGCGTGCTGCGATTCATGGGGTCGCAAAGAGTCAGACTCGACTGAGTGACTGAACTGAACTGAATTGAAGTTTCCTCTCTGCCCACTTTCTGTAGAGTTTTGGATGCTGAAATTTATACACACACACATTTTAATATTGTTTTAATTTAATCCATTCAGATATCTGAACAAAAAATACATATATATCTGATTACAGAGAATACCCATCTATATTCTTTTTTTGAATCCATCAAGGAGAAAATGCCTCACTAATTGTAGTTTTTAAAAAACGCTCTACTGACAGCATTCCTATATGTTGATGTTTTACTTGATTTCTAATAAATGGATTATGCCTAGCATTTTTTCTTTCCCAAAGTTTATTTTTTAAGGCAGTTTTAGGTTCATAGCAAAATTAAGAGTAAGATCCAGAGATGAGATTTCATACATACATAGCCTTCTCCGTTATCAATATCCTCACCAGAGTGGTGCAGTTTTTATCACACAATTGAACCTTGTTTTTGTTGTTTAGCCACTAAGTCATGTCTAACTCTTGGAACCCCATGGGCTGTAGCCCACCAGGCCCCTCAGTCCATGGGATTTACCAGGCAAGAACACTGGAGTGGATTGCCATTTCCTTCTCCAGGGGATATTCCGTAGCCAGGGATTGAACACCCAGCTCTGCACTGGCTGGCAGATTCTTTACCATTGAGCCCCCAGGGAAGCACACGATTAAACCTACATTGATTAAAATCCCATAGTTTTCATTAGTGTTCAATCTTAGTGTTGTATATTCTGAAGGTTTAGAGAAATGTATAATGGTATGTATCTATCATTGTAGTGTCATACAGAGTTTTTTCTCTGCCTTAAAAGTCCTCCATGCTCTGCCTATTAATAACCTACTAACCCCTGAAAACCACTGATTTTTTAATTGTCTCCATAGTTTTGCCTTTTCTAGAATGTCATATAGTTGGAATCCTAGCATATGTAGTCTTTTCAGGCTGTTTTCTTTCATTAGTTGTATTAATTTAAGGATTCATCATGTCTTTTCATGGATTAATAGCTCATTTAGTTTTAGTGCTGAATATGTTCAACCTACTGCACAATTGCACTCATCTCACATGCTAGCGAAGTAATGCTCAAAATTCTGAAGCCAGGCTTCAACAGTACATAAACCAGGAACTTCCTGATGTTCAAGCTGGATGTAGAAAAGGCAGAGGAACCAGAGATTTGATTTGGTAATTTGATCAAATTGCTGACATCCGCTGGATTATAGAAAAAGCAAGAGAGTTCCAGAAAAACATCTACTCCTGTTTTATTGACTTCTCCAAAGCCTTTGACTGTGTGGATCACAACAAGCTTCAGAAAATTCTTAGAGAGATGGGGATACAAGACCATTTTACCTGCCTCCTGATAAATCTGTATGCAGGTCAAGAAGCAACAGTTAGAAATGGACATGGAACAACAGACTGGCTCCCAACTGGGAAAAGAGAGTATCAAGGCTGAATATTGTCACCCTGCTTATATAACTTTTATGCAGAGTACATCAGGTGAAATGCTGGGCTGGATGAAGCCCAAGCTGGAATCAAGATTGCTGGGAGAAATATCAATAACCTCAGGTATGAAGATGACACCACCCTTATGGCAGAAAGTGAAGAGGAACTAAAAAGCCTCTTGATGAAAGTGAAAGTGGAGAGTGAAAAAGTTGGCTTAAAGCTCAACATTCAGAAAACAAACATCATGGCATCTGGTCCCACCACTTCATGGGAAATAGATGGGGAAACAGTGGAAACAGTGTCAGACTTTATTTTTTGGGGCTCCAAAATCATTGCAGATGGTGATTGCAGCCATGATATTAAAAGACGCTTACTCCTTGGAAGAAAAGTTATGACCAACCTAGATAGCATATTCAAAAGCAGAGACATGACTTTGCCAACAAAGGTCCGTCTAGCCAAGGCTATGGTTTTTCCTGTGATCATGTATGGATGTGAGAGTTGGACTGTGAAGAAAGCTGAGTGCTGAAGAATTGATGCTTTTGAACTGTGGTGTTGGAGAAGCCTCTTGAGAGTCCCTTGGACTGCAAGGAGATCCAACCAGTTTATTCTGAAAGAGATTAGAATTGGGATTTCTTTGGAAGGAATGATGCTCAAGCTGAAACTCCAGTACTTTGGCCACCTCATGCGAAGATTTGACTCATTGGAAAAGACTCTGATGCTGGGATGGGTTGGGGGCAGGAGAAGGGGACGACAGAGGATGAGATGGCTGGATGGCATCACTGACTTGATGGACATGAGTCCTAGTGAACTCTGGGAGTTGGTGATGGACAGGGAGGCCTGGCATGCTGCGATTCATGGGGTTGCAAAGAGTCAGACATGACTGAGCAACTGAACTGAACTGACTGAACTGAGATAATATCACCAATGCAATGGACATGAATTTTAGCAAACTCCAGGGGATAGTGGAGGACAGAGGAGCGTGGTATTCTACAGTCCATGAAGTTTCAGAGTCAGACAAGCCATAGTGACTTAACAGTCTTTTTTAAAACATTAAAAAATATTCTGAGTCATTTTTATTCAAATAGGTGTACTCAACATGAGATTCTACCTGGAAAATAATAATACAAATATATACAGAGATCTGTTTTTAGCACAAATATTGAAAGTAAGAAATGAAGGAGAACTCAAATTATATATAATTACAGATCCCACGGATACAAAGAATGGTTAAGAAAATATAAATAACAATAACAACAATGTATTTTGAAATAGAACATAACTAACTCAAATGAAACAAATATAAGAGAAAGATAAAGTTTGTATAGTCTGATATATGTTAACAAAATCAAATCCATACTGAAAAATCTTATTAACAAAATTCCTAGTACATATGTCTTCTCAAGGATTATGCCAAATATTTAAGGATTATGCCACACTAAATTTATACAAATACTGTATGAAGAATTACCAAAAAACGGAGAGAATAATTCTCACCTTGGCCTGAGGCTAACATAATCTCTGTATGGAAAACCTGTTAAGATGCTGCATGAAAAGGAAGTAATAATGGATCTTCATCATAAATGTAGATGCTAAAACCCTGGACAGAATATTAGAAAAGTGACTCCTGTGGCCTATCAAAATTATACTCAGTGGAGGTGACATTAGCAGATATGATGGAATAAAGACTTGTGAGTATAGCTTCCCTCATCAAAGCAATGAGAGCATAGCAATAGTTGCCAAATTAAAATTCCAAACCCTTGGGAATGAACCAAAGGCTTGTAAGACCTGAGGATTCTCAGAGCAGTGAAACTATGGTTCTAATAATGATGACGCATGTTATTATAAATTTCTCCAAGCCCATAAAGTGTACAATTCAAGAGTGAACCCTAATGGAAACTATGGACTCTGGATGATAATGATGTTCAATGCAGGTTCATCAGCTGTAACAGATGTACTACTCTGATGGGGAAATTTGACATTGTGGAATCAATGCATGTGTTGGGGCAAGGGATGTATGGGAAAACTCTGCACTTCCTCTCAATGAGGCTGTAAACCTAAACTGCTCTAAAAATTACAGATTATTTAAAAAAAAATTAAAAACACAACTGTAAGGTAATCTTCATAGCTTTCCCCAGACTATTCCAATAAATAAGATCCTAGTGTATTAGGAAAAAAGAAAGTAAGGAAGAAAAACAACTTAATTTCATAAGTATAGTGAACTTTTGCTCACTCTGCTATATTATGATTCTGCTATATCCTGGAACCTGAAAAGCCATGCTCATCGCAAAAACATACCTATGCACAAGAAGACCTGAGAAGGCCCTAGTCTCTCACGTCTAGATGAACCTGAGGCACTGCACAAGCAAGAATTGGTGCCTAAGGCGAAGCTGTAAGCTGCCTGCAGGAGTTACGGAAGGTGTGTCCCAGCACACACAGAGCCCCTCGGCAAAAAACAGAGTCTCCTGATTCAGGGCATTTAAGAAAATCTCTAAAAAATAATAAACTGAGACTAATTCAACTGAATAGAAATTAGTGGCCACTCATGACAATGAATACAGATTTTATAGAATTCAGGACAGTCATTAAGTAAATAAGCAGCAACACAAACAACTACAGCAAAGACTGACAGGAAAAGTAAAGCCAAAAAAAAAACCCTGGGGAGGTGCAAATCTGATTTTGAATTATCACATCATCTACTCTAACGTGTTCACATTCCAATAAAATGTTACGGCACATGCAAAAAAAAAAAAGAAAGCAGTGTTTTTTGCACACAAAAATAAACAGTTAATATAACGATCCCTGAGGAGGTCCAGATATTTTGTTTACTAGGTAAAACATTTGAAAAATTCATAAGATGGGCTTAATAATTGATTTCAACTGACAGAAGAAATAATCAGAAAACTTTGCAATCAAGATTATCCATTTTGAAGAAGAATATAAAAAGAATGGGAAAAATGATATAAATAGCCTAAATTTTCATTTTAAAAAATTAAAAAGATGAGCAAACTAAATCCAAAGCCAGGAAAGAAAAGGAAATAATCATGATTTTAATGGAAACAGATAACAGAGGATAGGAAAACAACAGAAAAAAATCAAAGAAACCAAATTTTTTTATTTGAAACAAACAAACAAGAAACACCAAGCAAAACAACAACAACAACAAAATTGTGGTCAGCTATATTGATCAAGAATAAGAGAGAGAAGACTCAAATGACAAAACTAAAGAATGAAAGTTGCCATAACGTCTGCTTTTACAAGAACAAAAAGGAATCTATGAGAATACTGTGAAGCTTTACATGCCAACAGATTAGATAATTAAGATGAACTCATTCTTAGATATGGACTATCAAAACTGAGCCAATAAGTAATATAATAGATCTGACAACATGGAACAACAGACTGGTTCCAAATAGGAAAAGGATTTCGTCAAGGCTGTATATTGTCACCCTGCCTATTTAACTTATATGCAGAGTACATCATGAAAAACGCTGGGCTGGAAGAAGCACAACATGAAATCAAGATTGCCGGGAGGAATATCAATAACCTCACATATGCAGATGACACCACCCTTATGGCAGAAAGTGAAGGGGAACTAAAAAGCCTCCTGATAAAAGTGAAAGAGGAGAGTGAAAAAGTTGGCTTAAAGCTCAACATTCAGACAACGAAGATCATGGCATCTGGTCCCATCACTTCATGGGAAATAGATGGGGAAACAGTGGAAAAAGTGTCAGACTTTATTTTTTTGTGCTCCAAAATCACTGCAGATGGTGATTACAGCCATGAAATTAAAAGACACTTACTCCTTGGAAGGAAAGTTATGACCAACCTAGATATAGCATATTCAAAAGCAGAGATATTACTTTGCAACAAAGGTCCATCTAGTCAAGGCTATGGTTTTCCCAGTGGTCATGTATGGATGTGAGAGTTGGACTATAAAGAAACCTGAGTGCCAAAGAATTGATGCTTTTGAACTGTGGTGTTGGAGAAGCCTCTTGAGAGTCCCTTGGACTGCAAGGAGATCCAACCAGTCCATCCTAAAGGAGATCAGTCCTGAGTGTTCATTGGAAGGACTGATGTTGAAGCTGAAACTCCAGTATTTTGGCCACCTGATGCAAAGAGCTGACTCATTTGGAAAGACCCTGATGCTGGGAGGGATTGGTGGCAGGAGGAGAAGGGGACGACAGAGGATGAGATGGTTAGATGGCATCACTTACTCAATGGACATGAGTTTGGGTAAACTCTGGGAGTTGGTGATGGACAAGGAGGCCTGGTGTCCTGCGGTTCATGGGATCTCATAGAGTCAGACACGACTGAGTGACTGAAGTGAACTGAGTTTCTAACAAATAAAAGAAGTTAATTAGTAATCAATATACCTATTGTAAAAAAAAAAAAAAAAAAAAACCCAAAAAACAAAACAAAAAAGCCCCAGATGGCTTCACTGATAAATTCAATCAAATAGTCAATGAAAACTTACCATCAATTCTTCAAAAAATCCTCCAAAAATTATACTGGGAGAGAAGAAATCCCAGCTAACCTATTAAGTCAATATTACTGTCTTATGAATAGTTCAGTTCAGTCACTCAGTCATGTCCAACTCTTGGTGACCTCATGAATCGCAGCATGCCAGGCCTCCCTGTCCATCACCAACTCCCGGAGTTCACTGAGACTCATGTCCATCAAGTCAGTGATGCCATCCAGCCATCTCATCCTCTGTCATCCCCTTCTCCTCCTGCCCCCAATCCCTCCCAGCATCAGAGTCTTTTCCAATGAGTCAACTCTTTGCATGAGTTGGCCAGATTACTGGAGTTTCAGCTTTAGCACCATTCCTTCCAAAGAAATCCCAAGGCTTAGCTCCTTCAGAATAGACTGGTTGACACAAAATTCCACAGCAAGATACTATCAAATCTAATACAGAACATATGAAGATTATATATAAAGCATTTAAAAAAATAAAAGAATTTAACAGAAGAAGCATAAAATCTGTACAATTAAAAAGACAAAGAATCACTGAAAGAAATTAAATGGATAAATATGCCATGTTCATGCATCTGAAATCTTAATATTTAAGATGGCCACAGACTTGTTCTTCAGATTCACAGCAATCCTTTTCAAAATTTCAGCTGACTGTTTTGCAGAAGTTGACAAGCTGTTCCTATGGAAGTGCAACATTTTCATATGGAAATGCAACTATAGTAACGATAATGGCTACCAAAGATATCTAGTTCCAAAACCTGGGACTATTTTATTTTAAATGACAAAAGGTACTTTGTAGATATGATAAAGTTAAGGAATTTGAGTTAGATTAATTTTCATGGCTTATCTGGGTTGGTCCCAATGTAATCCTCATAGAAGAAAAAGGAAGGTTAAGCAGTAGAGCCTGAGAGATAGATACCATGACAAAATAAGATGCCAGAGTGATTCAAGGAAGCGCCAGAAGCTAAAGAAGGCAGAAGGCCTCTAGAAAATAGAAAAAGTGAGTAAACAAATTCTTGCCTAGAGACTCCAGCAGGAATGTAGACTTGCTGACACCTTAATTTTAGGATATCATTTCCAGAACTGTAAGATAGTAAATTTTGGCTAAGTTGTTACCTCACCAATAGAAAACTAATACAAAAAAGGTCACATGACAGCATAAACAACCTTGAAAAAGAAGAACAAAGTTGTAGGATTCATTCTTCCTGGTTACAAAACTTTCTATAAAGCCAGAGAGATTAAATCAATGTGGTATTGGCTTCAAGATAGATATATAGATCACTGGAATAAAATTGAGAATCCAGAAATAAACTACACACTTATGGTCAATTGATTCTTGATAAGGGTGCCAAGACAATTCAACAGGGAAATAATTTTCAACAAATAGTACTGGGACAATTAATACATGTGCAAAAAAATTACATTAGATTCTGACATTGCATCATGTACAAAAAATAACTCAAAGTGGATCAAAAACCTAATGTAATAACTAAAGGTGAAAAACTCTTAGAAGAAAATATAAGTAAAAATATTCATGACCTTGGATTAGACAATGGGTTTCTATATGAGCCATAAAATTTAAAGCAGCAAAAGAAACAGACACATTCTACTTGATCAGAATTAAATTGTTTTTGGTTTGAAATAAACCACAAGACCCTCTAGAACTAACACCCAAAAAAGATGTCCTTTTCATTATAGGGGACTGGAATTCAAAAGTAGAAAGTCAAGAAAAACCTGGAGTAACAGAGAAATTTGGCCTTGCAGTACAGAATGAAGCAGGGCAAAGGCTAATAGTGTTTTGTCAAGAGAACGCACTGGTCATAGAAAACACCCTCTTCCAACAACACAAGAGAAGACTCCACACATGGACATCACCAGATGGTCAATACTGAAATCAGATTGACTATATTATTTGCAGCCAAAGATGAAGTTCTTTAAAGTCAGCAAAAACAAGACCTGTAGCTGACTGTGGCACAGACCATGAACTCCTTCTTGCCAAATTCAGACTTAAATTGAAGAAAGTAGAGAAAACCACTAGACCATTCAAGTATGACCTAAATCAAATCCCTTAAGATTATACAATGGAAAGTGACAAACAGACTTAAGGGATTAGATCTGATAGACTGCCTGAAGAACTATGAACAGAGGTTCATGACATTGTACAGGAGGCAGTGATCAAGACCATCTCTAAGAAAAAAGAAATGTTAAAAGGCAAAATGGTTGTCTGAGGAGCCCTTACAAATAGCTGTGAATAGAAGAGAGGTGAAAAGAAAAGGAGAAAAGGAAAGATATACCCATTTGAATGCAGAGTTCCAAAGAATAACAAGAAAAGATAAGAAAGCCTTCCTCAGTGACCAATGCAAAGAAATGCCGCTGCCAAGTCGCTTTAGTCGTGTCTGACTCTGCGACCCCATGGACTGCAGCCTACCAGGCTTCTCTGTCCCTGGGATTCTCCAGGCAAGAAAACTGGAGTGGGTTGCCATTTCCTTCTCCAATACATGAAAGTGAAAAGTGAAAGTGAAGTCGCTCAGTAGGGTCTGACTCTTAGCGACCCCATGGACTGCAGCCTCCCAGGCTCCTCCATCCATGGGATTTTCCGGGCAACAGTACTGGAGTGGGGTGCCAGTGCCTTCTCCCATGCAAAGAAATAGAGGAAAACAAAAGAATGGGAAAGTCTTGAGATCTCTTCAAGACAATTAGAGATACCAAGGGAATGTTTCATGCAAAGATGGGCATCATTAAGGACGGAAATGGTATGGACCTAACAGAAGCTGAAGATATTAAGAAGAGATGGCAAGAATACACAGAAGAACTATTAAAAAAAAAGATCTTCACAACTTCATAATCATGATGGTGTGATCCCCAAACTAGAGCCAGACATCCTGGAATGTGAAGTCAAGTGGGCCTTAGAAAGCATCACTACAAACAAAGCTAGTGGAGGTGATGGAAATCCAGTTGAGCTATTTCAAATCCTAAAAGATGATGCTGTGAAAGTGCTGCCTCAATATGCCAGCAAATTTGGAAAACTCAGCAGTGGCCACAGGACTGGAAAAGGTCAGTTTTCATTCCAATCGCAAAGAAAGGCAATGGCAAAGAATGCTCAAACTACCGCACAATTGAACTCATCTCACATGCTAGTAAATTAATGCTCAAAATTTTCCAAGCCAGGCTTCAACAGTACATGAACCGTGAACTTCAGGTGTTCAAGCTGGATTTAGAAAAGGCAGAGGAGCCAGAGATCAAATTGCCAACATCTGTTGGGGCATCGAAAAAGCAAGAGAGCTCCAGAAAAACATTTAAATTTGCTTTAATGACTATGCCAAAGCCTTTGACTCTGGATCACAATAAACTGTGGAAAATTCTGAAATAGATGGGAACACCAGGCCGCCTGACCTGCCTCTTGAGAAATCTGTATGCAGGTCAGGAAGCAATAGTTAGAACTAGACATGGAACAACAGACTGGTTCCAAACCAGGAAAGGAGTACATCAAGGCTGAATAATGTCACCCTGCTTATTTAACTTATATGCAGAGTATATTATGTGAAATGCTGGGCTGGATGAAGCACAAGCTGGTATCAAAATTGCTGGAAGAAATAACAATAACCTCAGATATGCAGATGACACCAACCTTATGGCATAAAGTGAAGAAGAACTAAAGAGCTTCTTGATGAAAGTGAAAGAGGAGAGTAAAAAAGTTGGCTTAAAACTCAACATTAAGAAAATGAAGATCATGGCATCTGGTCCCATCACTTCATAAGAAATAGATGGGGAAACAGTGGAAACAGTGACAGACCTCATTTTGGGGGGCTCCAAGGTCACTGCAGATGGTACTGCAGCCATGAAATTAAAAGATGTTTGCTCCTTGGAAGAAAAGCTATGACCAACTTAGACGGCATATGAAAAAGCAGAGACATTGCTTTGTCAATGAAAGTACGTCTAGTCAAAGCTATGGTTTTTCCAGTAGTCATGTATGGATGTGATAGTTGGACTATAAAGAGAGCTAAGCACCAAAGAATTGATGCTTTCAATCTGTGGTGTTGGAGAAGACTCTTGAGAGTCCCTCGGACTGCAAGGAGATCCATCCAGTCCATCCTAAAGGAAATCAGTCCTGAATATTCATTGGAAGGTCTGACACTGAAACTCCAAAACTTTGGCCACCTGATGCAAAGAACTGACTCATTTGAAAAGGCCCTGATGCTAGGAAACAGTAAAGACAGGAGGAAAAGGGGACGACAGAGGATGAGATGGTTGGATGGCATCATCAACTCAATGGACATGAGTTTGAGGAAACTCCGGGAGTTGGTGATGGACAGGGAGGCCTGGCGTGCTGCAGTCTATGGGGTTGCAAAGAGTCAGACATGACTGAGTGACTGAACTGGACTGAAACAGCAAAATGAAAAGAAATCTATAGAATGGGAAGTGATTTTTACAAATGATACATCTCATAAAGGACTTGCATTCAGAATATGTAAATAATTTACAACCCAACAATTATAAATGCAAAATGTGTACAGTTACTTTTCAAAAAAAGATACAAAGATGGGCAAGAAGCACATGAATGGATGCTCAACATTATTGGTCACTATAGTATAGTATAGTGTATAGTGAAGTCGCTCAGTTGTGTCTGACTCTTTGTGACCCCATGGACTTTAGCCTACCAGGCTCCTCCCTCCGTGGGATTCTCCAGGAAAGAGTACTGGAGTGGGTTGCCATTTCTCCAGGGGATCTTCCCGACCCAGGGATCAAACCTGGGTCTCCGGCATTGCAGGCAGACACTTTAACCTCTGAGCCACCAGGGAAGTGAAATGCAAATCAAAACTACAATGAGAAACGATTTTACACCCGGCAGGATGACTATGATCAAATGATGGAGAATAACAAGCAAGAGTGAGCATGTGGAAACAATCCCTCAAAGATGACTGTAGCAAGTAGAAAATGGTACAGCCACTTGGGGAAACAGTGTTCCATTTCTACACCAAATTTAATCCCAGAATTATCAAATGCCCTAGCAATCTTCCCTGGTGGCTCAAATGGTAAAGCATCTGCTTACTATGCAGGTAGACCCAGGTTCAATCCCTGGGTCAGGAAGGTCTCCTGGAGAAGGAAATGGCAACCCACTCTAGTATTCTTGCCTGGAAAATCCTATGGATGGAGGAGCCTGGTAGGCTACAGTCCATAGGGTCACAAAGAATCAGACATGACTGAGTGACTTCACTTTCTAGCAATTTTATCTCTTAAGCATATATCCAAGAGAACTGAAGCCATATGATTACCGAAACCTGTCCACAAATATTTATAGTATAACTAAGAAGGACCCTATAAGGCCTTCCCAGCACAGAAACCCTCATCTTCCCTAGCCTATGCCCTCTGCCTGCTTCTTTTTTGTAGAAAAAATTTAACCACGTAAGTTTAATCAGAGAAGTGAAAAATGCAAAAAGAAAGAAAAACATTCAAGGAAACCAAAATAATAATAATAATTTAGCCATAAATTGTATTCTGAGCCATATCTTTTAAACCAATTTGCAGATACTGAAACCCGCATTGATAGAAAAAGTTGACTACATGATGACCAGACTGTAGCCGTGCATAAGCTGCTCTATCTTGGCTTCAAGGAAAGGGAACAAACTGACTCTGGAACTGAAGATTAACTGACTTAAAACAATCAAGATGTTGGCGATCAGACCACATGACTAACTTCAAAATGATAGTCGGAACTACTTGTGCTATTCTATACATAGCCCCACCTACGGCTTGTGCACCCCGAAACTCCCCTTCAAAAAGCTCTTGCTCCCCCAGTCAACAGTTAAGAGTTGGTTCTTACTCTTGAGTAAAGCAGTCTTTCCTTTCCTACCAACATTTGTCTCTCAAATATTGGCTTTCAAGTGGAGAGCAGAAAAACCTGAGTTGCGTAATGATAGCACCATCATGATGCTGCTGCTGCTAAGTCGCTTCAGTCGTGTCCGACTCTGTGCGACCCCATAGACGGCAGCCTACCAGGCTCCCCCGTCCCTGGGATTCTCCAGGCAAGAAAACTGGAGTGGGTTGCCATTTCCTTCTCCAATGCATTAAAGTGAAAAGTGAAAGTGAAGTCGCTCAATCGTGTCCAACTCTAGCAACCCCATGGACTGCAGCCCACCAGGCTCCTCCGCCCATGGGATTTTCCAGGCAAGAATACTGGAGTGGGGTGCATTGCCTTCTATAGCCAAAAAGTGGAAACAATACAAATGTCCACCAGTTGTCGAAAAACAAAAAGTTGTATGTTTACTTTTTATCAGTCATAAAAAGAGTGAACTACTGGCACATTATGATGTGAATAACGCCAAACACCAAAGGCTTTATATGCTTCTACTTATATGAAATATCCAGAAATAGCAGTTAAGGATAGAAGGTAAATTAATCATTGTCAAGAGTTGGGGAGAGGAGTCAAAATTTGGTGATTATTACACAACTTTTTGAATATACTAATCACTGAATTGTACACTTTTAAAGGGTGAACTTTATGGTATGTGAATTACAGCTCTATAAAAACTATTAAAAATGAAAAACAACTTAGGTTTATTCCAATACTGCAGAATTGTTCTACTATCATAAAGTCAACTGATGTAATTCATTACAAGAACTATTTGAAAGAAAAATTCTTATTATATCAAAGGATGCAGAAAATTATATGAGTTTTAAGATGTCCAAACAAAGACTATAACACAATTTTAAAATCTGATTATGGGGAGCCATAAAAACCACAGAAAATAAGATAATTAATAAGAACATATTGAAAACTTTTCTTCTGACATCAGACACAAGAAAAGACACTCCAGCCAGTTCAATAAGAGGAATAAAAAGTGCCCAAGTATTGGAAAAAAGAAATACACTGGTCATGTTTACAAATGGTATTACTGTATATGTAGAAAATTTTAAATATTAGAACTAGTAAGTAAATGTAGCCAGTAAGATTATTCAATAGAATATCAACATATGAAAAGCTTTTATTTCCTTATACCAGGAATAACCAATTAGAAAATGAAATTTAAAAATATATATATTTTGTTATTGTTTATGATAAACATTCTGTCAACTTCATTAAATTAATTTGAAAGCTTTTTTTTTAATATGTACTAGAAAATTTCAACAATTTTCAAGTCATTTTATTAATGATAATGATATATATCCACAAGTGAGTTAGAAATAGATGTCAATTATAGTATGCATGATATTTTGGATATTATTTTTTAATTTAGATAATAGAACTTAATAAACAGTATTCAGAAACCCTAAAGTTATTTGCATGTTTTCACATCTCTCTTATGATATCTGTGTATAGATAAACATTCACAATCATTTATATATGCTGCCTGGAGTTGTTACCACCAGCTCCCATGTTAGATTAAAGCAATGATTGACATATTTTTGCATACTATTTGGGAATTTCACATTTGCTATGCTGGATTTCTTCTGTTCCTTAAACATACAGGTTGGAAATATACATTTTGTTTTCATTCAGCTGGATGGTGCAAACATACCAGAATTAAAGAATTACAGTTAGTAGCTGACCAGCTTGCATCTTTAAGCAATCCTTATAAATACTATCCTTCTTATTAATACTGTCTTCTGGTCTTATTAAGTATGCTCAGGAATTTAAAACATAGTGCTTCCTCATTTAAACAGACAACTTGCCTCTCAAAAAAATGGAAGTAACAATTGGAAATATTTTGAATAGCTGAGTATAGTTAAACTTTCTGCAGTACCTTAGTAGAACATATTAAATAACATAGAGATTTGGTTTTCGTGATTTCCTCCCAATAGAGGTTACACATTTTCTCTTTCTTTGCTATATTTGAATGGCATATTTCATTTCACTGCCAGAACCTTAATACAGCTTAAGGAGAAAGCTTACCTATACAGTGTTTGTAAATGTCAACTAGCCAACAGATATTTGGAAGCCTATGAATGTTCACCTTTCTAACATTTGCTTAAAGCCATCTGGAATTAATGTTCTCCTCTTTCTGTTCCTCTCACCTCAAAAAAAAAAAAAAAATTTATACAGAAGTTGACACAAAATATATTAAATAAAGCTGGTATTTAGTCTTCTTGCATTCAAGCAGGAATTACACATGCATGTAAAGTAAGAAGGAAACATTTTTACAGTATTCTGTACACTTGCTGTCAAGTTACCCTTTTGATATATTTGCCATTTTCCACTAAAACACATCTTGTTTATTTTGGATTAGGAGCAAGTTCTTCCATGTCTACCAAGATTCATTTGCCTGCTAAAGCAGCCTGTCCTTGAAAGAGATTATATCACATGCCAGTCAAACCAAGTCTGCTTGTTTTCATTTTATTTTCTCAACTTGATTAGTCAACATTTGTGAAAATGAGAAATTTGAAAGATAATATTAACATTTGCTTAGCGTTGGCCTGCCTTCTCTCAGTAGAGGAGCTCATTTTCCTCTCCTGCCTTCAGACCAGGAATTAGGGAAATGGAGCATGAAGAGCTGGCGCCCCTCACTCTGGAAAACTCCAGTCTAATCTGGATGAGCTCCTCTTATGTGGGGCTAGGAAGCCAGTGGATATCCTGGGTGAGTAGCACTTGTGTAGGGAGCTTTGGACTTCTCTGTGTTCCCTTGATCCCTTCTTCCTCTTTTGTTTCTCTCCCCAGACTTGTTCTATCAAAACCTGCTGCTGCTGCTGCTAAGTCGCTTCAGGCGTGTCCGACTCTGTGTGACCCCATAGATGCCAGCCCACCAGGCTCCCCTGTCCCTGGGATTCTCCAGGCAAGAACACTGGAGTGGGTTGCCATTTCCTTTTCCAATGCATGAAAGTGAAAAGTGAAAGTGAAGTCGTTCAGTCATGTCCAACTCTTCTCGACCCCGTGGACTGCAGCCTACCAGGCTCCTCCGCCCATGGGATTTTCCAGGCAAGAGTCCTGGAGAGGGGTGCCATTGCCTTCTCCGCTATCAAAACCTACTGTTATGCTAATCTGGGTCCGTCATCAACTTTGTTTCCTATTTCCTCTTTTTCATTCACATTCAGTCACATGTCATGCAGATTCCATCATCTAACATTCATGTAAATATTTACAAATCATTTTATAGGATCTAATCAGAGATGGAGTGATTAGCATAGCATAGAATTCAGTTAGCATATGGTAGCCCTTGGCTTCTAACATTACAGAGTAGTTTCCTATTTTCAAGTCCATGAATATCCTGTCTCTCCTAGATCTAAAACTACCCAAGTTTACCTAGACAAGTTTCCTCCCTAAGCTTCCATTCTCTTTTTCAATTTGTATATGTTCCATAAAAATTTCCCATCAAAAGGAAAAATTTAATTTTCCAGTAAAAGTGTTTTTTAAATTTATCCCCTAGTACTTAAATTGCAAACTCATTAGCCCATATTAAAAAAATCTTATCTTTTCAACACTTGCAAATTCAGTTACCATTATCTGAAACCATCATATAGTTATAGTCCTTCAAATAATTCACAGGATAGTGTGCATATGCAAAGATCTTAAAAAGTAACTGAATTTACACTAGTACCCTCAAAAGTCAGTTGATAAAATTTGTACTTTCAACAAATATTTTTCAATGTTTATGTATCAGTAGTCAAACTAGTTAACTGGAAACATAAGCCAAATTTAAAAAAAAAAAAAAACAGCTGAATTAATCCAATATACAATTTTGAAAATATAAATTCAAATTTTTCCTGATAAATGATTTTTCAAAAAGTAATCCACCAATAAATGATATTATCATAAAAGCAGAACTTATTGGGGAATTTTAAGAGCCAAAACATCTGTTTGATTTAAACCTAGGAGATATAGATGATAGGGAAAAATTAAGTTTTTATTTAACATCCACGAATATTAAGGTTAGTCTCTCTTGGTTTGGAATACTCATTTACACACCAATATTCAGCTTTAGGAATTTAGGGGCTCATTAACTTTGCTAAACATGGAATTTAGTTTTTTTAAAGCTAATTATTTCTTTGCTATTTTTATATCCACTTATACTCTTCTCCTTACTCACAAAGGACACATCTTCACCAATACCCAGCTCCTGCCTTCAAGGAAATAATCTCACTTAAGTCCCTTGAAAGCAATTTTTTATGGGCTCCACAAAAATGGTGATAACTTATTTAGTGGTCTCATTTACTTTTGTGGTGATTAGAGACTATTTCTAAGATAATTTCGGCATAACTATTTGATTAATATATTTAAAAAAAATAAGGCAAAAGCAAACCACTGACCCCACCACATATCAGAAATTAATTGTTATAATTTAACTGAACTTTCAGGTGTTCTCAGAATGTTGTTCTGATATTTTAAAACATCACTGATTTCAGAAGCCCTATATTCCCTTCATCTTCAAAATTTTGTGAACCAAATTATTATTTACACAATTGGTTTTATTGAGAATTGTGTTGCTGGTTGTTCTCATAAGATGTTTTCTGAATGTACTGTTTTCAATCTATGATAAACACTTTTACATAATTGAAGCAACCCGTCTCTGGGTATCTTCCCTACTTGACACTTCTGTGTTCATCTTGGATTAATGTACAATACTTATTTTGCCATAATTTCTGCAACACAGTTGTCTCTGGGGTCTCCTTTAAAATCTTCAAGCTTCTCATATTTCAAGTTTCTTTAGAACAGTTAGTTTAACCTTGGCTGCACAGTCCTGAAGTCCAGCCTGCACCTCAGACCAATTACATGAAAAACTCTAGGGGTAGAACCTTGACATCAGTAATTTTTAAAACTCCCAGGTGGTTCCAATGTGCAGTCATGGTTGAAAAACACTATTTAGAGTGAGAAATGACCTCAGGCTCTCCTACAACTTTCCTACTAATAGCCTAACATATCACAAGTGCAAAATGGCATCAGTGAACATGCATAGTTACAAAATAGCACTATTTATTTTGTTCCAACTTTGATGTATTTTTGTTAAGCTTCTATCCCTGCCTGTAATTTGAAGTTTGAGGCATCAAGTTCCAATAATCTTTGCTAAATTTACTCCAAAGCTGGAGCATGCTCCTTCAGATTAAAAAATGGCAGCTCTCAATAAAGTTTGGCCATTTAATTATACATCTAAAAAAATAATCACAATTTTGAAAGAGTGTCACTCTTAAATAATTAATATTTTAATAACTTTCAGGTAAATAATAAGCTATAGAGGTCATTTATTTAGAGCCATTTATTAATATAGAAAATTCCTGAGAACATTACTTCTCATTAGTAATTTACATGAACTCTTTTCCATTAATCTCTTTCTGCTAATCTTTATGGTAACTAAAACTCCTTTATGTAATATCTCCTTTATGTAAGATTTTTAACTATTTATCAGGAAAACTCCTTTTAATGTCTCATTCTAATACAATAAAAGAGAACAATCTTTTCTACTTTGAGTCCACCTTTAAATTTCAACTGCAAGCACTTCAAACTTATTTATTTGAAAATTAATTTTTTTTGCTGCAGAGTAAATTTTCAGAACTCTCTGTTTATTTTTCAGTATATTTTCCTCAGACCCAAACATGTTAGGAGTAATAAGACATCTTTCATCCATCAATAATAAGGAAATCTTTTCTCAGAAACTTTGCTCTCATTTTTATCTATTACCATAAAGGAAATCAGTCCTGAATATTCATTGGAAGGACCAATGATGAAGCTGAAACTCCAATACTTTGCCCACCTGATGCGAACAACTGACTCATTGGAAAAGACCCTGATGCTAGGAAAGATTGAAGGCAGGAGAAGGGGATGACAGAAGATGAGATGGTTGGATGGCATCACTGACGTGATGAACACAAGTTTGAGTAAGCTCGGGGAGTTGGTGATGGACAGGGAAGCCTGGCGTGCTGCAGTCCATGGGGTTGCAGAGTCAGACACGACCAAGCAACTGAACTGAACTGAATGGAACTTAGCAAACTTTGAGATTTTAATTAAAAAAAAAAAAAACCTTTAACATGACAATTTAAGTTACTATGGAATATAATTTGGGGGCTGCCTAGGTAGACCTAGTGGAAAGGACACCTCTGCCAATGCAGGAGACATAAGAGACTCAGGTTCAATCCCTAGGTCATGAAGATCCCCTAAAGTAGGAAATGGCAACCCAATTCAGTATTCTTGCCTGGAGAATTCCAGGGACAGAGGAACCTGGCAGGCTGTAGTACATGAGGTCACAAAGAATTGGACACAACTGAGCAAATGAACATTACATGGAATATAATTTAAGAGAAGATGATTATTAAAAACTATGTAAACCCAACTGCTTTGGGGATGACAGTGAATCTCCTGATATTGGACTTGATTTTATGACATTCATTCACAAATCAAACTAGAATATTTAAAACTTGGTTGCTAGAACCTGAGTTGCAATGCAAATTTGGTGTTTCCTTTTTAAATGAACCTCACTTCTCATGACAATCCATAAAGTGTTAAGGTAGAGTCAGGGCAAAATTATTTTCTCCTATAGTCAGTCTTTAGGAACTGATCACCCTCTTGCTATTTCTCCTTCCTGTGAATGTTTAAAGATTTTTTACCACTTCATGACAAATCACTTTCTTTTGCCTTTCTCTCCATACCTCTAGGGTGGTGATTTGATTTAATTCATAACTGTATTTTTAGCAATTATGGGTTCACGCTTGGTGCTCAGTTTGATAAATGAATGATGAGGGAAGTGGGGAAATAGTTTGAGCATTTGCAAAAACTCATCAAATTGAAGCATCACTATGAAAAAACTAGTGGAGGTGATGGTATTCCAGATGAACTATTTCAAATCCTAAAAGATGATGCTGTGAAAGTGCTGTACTCAATATGGCAGCAAATTTGGAAAACCCAGCAGTGGCCAAGGTCAACTTTCATTCCAATCCCAAAGTAAGGCAATGCCAAAGAATGTTCAAACTACAGCACAATTGCACTCATCTCACACACTAGCAAAGTAATGCTCAAAATTCTCCAAGCTAGGCTTCAATATTACATGAACCAAGAAATTCCAGATGTTCAAGCTGGTTTTAGAAAAGGCAGAGGAACCATAGATCAAATTGCCAGCATACATTAGGTCATAAAAAAGCAAGAGAATTTCAGAAAAATATCTACTTCTGCTCCATTGACTATGCTAAAGCCTTTGACTGTGTAGATGGATCACAACAAACTGTGGGAAATTCTTAAAGAGATGGGAATACCAGACCACCTTACCTGACTCCTGAGAAACCTGTATGCCGGTCAAGAAGCAAAAGTCAGAACCAGACATGGAACGATGGACTGGTTCCAAATTGGGAAAGGAGTATGTCAAGGCTGTATATTGTCACCCTGCTTATTTAACATATATGCAGAGTACATCTTGTGAAATGCCAGACTGGATGAAGCACAAACTGGAATCATTATTACCAGGAGAAATATCAATAACCTCAGATATGCAGATGACACCACCCTTATGGCAGAAAGCGAAGAACTAAAGAGCCTCCTGATGAAGGTGAAAGAAGAGAGTAAAAAAGCTGGCAGCCTGATACAACTTAGAGACTATACCACTACCACCACAAAAAACGACAGCATCCCTTAATAGTCAATAGTGTATAAATGAAACACTCTGATTTACTTTTACAATTTATTTATAAGAAACAAAATATAAAAACTGGATATGGAATAAACCAGTGCAGATGAGCTGAGACATCATTTTTCATCTAGTGCTATATAAATACATCTAACAAGTGAAAATCTACCACTTTATCAACAGTTATCTAGTTAACAGATGTTAACAGATATGGCAAAAAAAAAAAAAAGCCATAAAGAATGGCAGGGGTATAAACCCCCATAAACAAACAAAAAACATGCAAAAGTGTTCCTTTCTGAATCATCTTAACATTCATCTTTGTACAACATCACTGCTGATTTTTAGTCGCTAAGTCATGTTTGATTCTTTTTGACTTAATGGACTGTAGCCTACCAGACTCCTCTGTCTCTGGAATTTCCCAGGCAAAAGTACTGAAGTGGCTTGCCATTTCCTTCTCCAGATGATCTTCTCAACCCAGGGACTGAACCCATGTTTCCCATAGAAGCTCATGACATCATTACATTATCTTTTAGAGATAAGAAACTATGGAAAGAAGAAAAAATACTCAACATGAAAAATGAAGCATGGTTTCACAAATATCAAACTTGAAAACTTGCTAAATAGGTTGATAAATTCCTGCTATTCTTGGCAAAATAGAATGAATATTAAGAATAGAAAAGATCTTGTGGTCTACAGTATTATTTTTTTGCTGGTTTGGAAGAACTTTTCTCTGTAATAAAATATGATGTAACATATCAAGCATGAAAATAAAAGTAGTAAAAGTGGATGGTGTCCGTAGCTTGATTTGTTGGCTTATTCTTGCATTTTAAGTAATGGATCCTCAGGGGCAGCTATGGGAAATAGGGACTTCGGGAGGAAAAAAAAAAGTTTTTCACTGACACAGGAAAAGAGTCATATTTCCCAAGAAGGTATGTCTGTCCCTTGGTCAGAGTTAGTTTTTATAGCAGAGCATTTTGCATTGCTATCCTTTAACTGTATGCTGCTGCTGCTGCTAAGTCACTTCAGTCATGTCCAATTCTGTGCGACCCCATAGACGGCAGCCCACCAGGCTCCTCTGTCCGTGGGATTTTCCAGGCAAGAGTACTGGAGGGGGGTGCCATTGCCTTCTCCACCTTTAATTGTATATGCTTTATCTAACATTTCTAGATTGTATCAAAATCACCATCACTTACAGGATTGATTATTAACTTTTAAAACTTAATTTATATGAATTGATTTAGTGCTCTTAAAATATTTTACATTGTGGTTTGAACTTCTCTTTCCTAGGATTGCAGAAGATGCATGTGTAAATGTGCCATACCTTTTAGCATTTATTTACTTTGCAAATGAAGTGTCTAAAACAAATTCTATAACTCAATTTCTGGTTTTGTTGTAAGCCAAATACTAGTTAATAGCTTAGCACACCTGATTTGACTTGGCATTTTCAAAATTGATTTATTGCACTCTTTGCAAAACCTGTTAGTTCTAATCTTGAAAATGCAATAGGTTCCTCTTGCCATGATCATTATTATGAAGGCTATAGGTAGGTTATGTCTTTCCTTAGTTTATATAATTGTGATTTATCATCCATTTCCAAGAGAAATCACATTCCCAAAGCCATGGGTCTGCCATTTTCTACTGATGAAAGCACTATGCTTTATCTGAAGAGTAGCTTGGTTACAGAGAGGGACCTATACAATTTCACCCTATTCCAAGCCCTGAGAAACTGATATGTCTTTTATGCTTTGCAGTAGGTCTGAACAATGTCTTAGAATTTAAACACAATTAACTGAGAGTCTGTGGTTTGTTTCTACTGCTTACAAATAATTACAATGAATGAACTAAACATGATTGACTTCCTTTTAAAGATTTTTAAAACATACTGAATAGTTCAGTAGGGTTGGTGATAATTTAGACTCTATGGAGACAACGATATAATAGTTTTTCTGCTTTCTTTAATAATTTCTGTTCTCAAATGTAATTCATTTTTAAAAATTGACAGTGGCAAATTGACATGCACTGTATGTATTTACTCATTGCTTTTTATGAGCTGACGTGCTGTGCCTTCTGCTGATTCACACTGCTGCTAAGTCACTTCAGTCGTGTCCAACTCTGTGCGACCCCATGGACTGCAGCCCACCAGGCTCCTCCGTCCATGGGATTCTGCAGGCAAGAGTACTGGAGTGGGGTGCCATTGTCTTCTCCATGATTCACACTAGATCTGTATAAATCTGCCATCCTAGATAACTCCTTCCTAGCCATGTGAGCCAACTATTTGGATACATATATTTCTTTTTGTGTGTTATCAAGTAACAAAGAGACTTTGGGAATTCTATTAAATACATCTTTTCTCCTCTTGATAAGAAACCAAATTAATTTATAGTCAAAGAGGTTTTGGAAGACTGCTGACATATTTTTTCCTCTGAGTTTTCTTTTAGATCATCAAGTGGCAAAAAGCAAAGCAGTGGAAGAATCAAATTAAGAAAAAAATCATCATTCCTTATACTGTATATGAGGATAAAGGAAATGATTTTAGGATAAATAAAAATATAGCACTTATTTTAAATTTCAAAGATAGAATGAATTAAATTCAACATAAAAGGCATTTACTCCTTTAACAATAACTATATTTGAATAAAAAATTCATGTATTTACATTTACATAAAATATATTCATTCTCTCTTCCTTAACTATTGCAGGCATTTTTGAGAAAGGCTTTGATTCTTCTAAACGGCAATACATGAAAAAATTGGGGAATATAATTTAGATCTGAAAAATCACATGAAATTACTTCTTTCTGTCTTTTTTTATCTACCTATATCAATATTAAATATCTATATTTCAATAATAAGAATAAAATTCAAGATAAATATTAAAAATTCGCATGTATAAAGTGGGCAACTTATATGAACTTTATTTAAATAAATCTTTATTACTTTATGTGAAAGTGAGTCTTACCACTAAGGGAATGTAATTTATATATGTTTTAGTAGTAAACATGGAGAAGGCAATGGCACCCCACTCCAGTACTCTTGCCTGGAAAATCCCATGGACAGAGGAGCCTGGTGGGCTGTAGTCATGGGGTCGCTAAGAGTCAGACATGACTCAGCGACTTTTCACTTTCATGCATTGGAGAAGGAAATGGCAACCCACTCCAGTGTTCTTGCCTGGAGAATCCCAGGGACGGAGAAGCCTGGTGGGCTGCTGTCTATGGGGTGGTACAGAATTGGACACAACTGAAGTGACTTAGCAGCAGCAGCAGCAGCAGCAGTAGTAAACAAATTTATAGTTAAGAAGACTTCTATCTAAATATTATTACTTACACATCTTATATATCAATCATGGCTAAATAAATGAAGGTGCACCTTTATAAACTAAATTACAGTCATTATACATGCTATTATGCTTTGACATGAAAGAGCCTCAATCATATACTTTTGAGTGAACAAAGGAGGTTACAAGCAAAAACATATATAGTATATGCCCTTTTATGTAAAACAATACTAGAAAATATGTGTTCAGAGAGAGATGTCTATACAAGTGTCTTTAACTCATAAATGATGAGTGCTTTTGGACAACTGGATTTGTACTGGTATTTATTCTTTCTTATAGCAAAGTAGGAATAGCATTGCTGATCTTTCTGCTATGACTTTAAATTCTAATTTACCCTCCAGATGTGCCTCATTATTGAGTCTATTTGTGGTCTTCTCACTGAGGCATTTTAAGATGATATAAATATGAACATATTCTGAAAAGTTATCACCAAACAAGTAATCCTTGCATGATTCCTCCTTAAATCCAGATAGGGAAGGAGTATAATGCCGTTCTGTAACCAACATAGGTGCCAAAGGTAAAACGTTCTTACATAAAATGTACAGTTTTTTTTTTTTTTTATGTGGACTATTTTTGAAGTCTTTATTGAATTTTTTACAACACTGCTTCTGTGTTATGTCTTGGTTTTTTGGCCACGAGGCATGTGAGAGGGGAGCAAGGAAATTCAAAGGTACCTGATGAGCAAAAATGAAGAGAGGTAAGGTAACTACAAAAATGTAAGGAGTACACAAAATTGAAAAGCCTGAGGTTTTCGAATTGAGATGATAGAAAACCTGAACATTTGCTCCCATCTCTGTAGTGAAGGGATAGAAGAGATAGTGTTTTCAATGAAGTTTCATCAATTTCAACTAGTGTACCCCTCTGATGTTGATGGTGAGGGAGGTATTGAATGTGTGGGGACAGGAGATATGGCAACTTGCTGTACTTTCTGCTCAAGTTTATCGTGAATCTGCCCTAAAAATAACATTTATTAATAACAAAACTATAAAGTTGGTCCTCAACCAAGTTCGCTGCTGGACCAATGTAGTTGATGTCCTCTGACCATCCCAGAGGACCCTAACCAAGATTCAGTTCTTAATGCCTCACCAGAATGGACACTCAGAAGCCTAGGGTGGAGTCAATGAGATTATTTTCAATCATTCTCTCCAATAGAATCTCTGAACCTTCAGCCCTTCATACAGGACTAGCCTGCTGTTTCGGACATGTAGGCAAGGAATGTGACAGCTATCCTATGCAATTTTTCTTTTTTCTGTACCCCCAATAAAACACTATTTCAGAGGCTAGATGTGAAGAGTACAAAATTTGATAGGTTTAAGACTACAAAGTTTGTTCAGAGCTGTAAGTCTTGCTATCCACATTTCAAATCTCTTTAAGTGTGCTCTTATGCTCCAAATAAGCAGTAAAATGCAAATCATTGTACCATTATTCTGAATCAATAGGAGACAAATTAAATTGTAGCTTTCAGTAGACAATGATGAGATACATATCCAAAGACAGAAAAAGCCATTATGCCATTGGGAGAGGCTGCAACATATAGATATTTCAAAATAGATGAGAAACATTTGAAATCTACTACTCAATGCATCAAGGATTCCCGGGTGGCTCAGTGGTAAAGAATCCGATGCAAGAGATGCAGGAGACATGGGTTCAATCCTTGAATTGGAAAGATCCCCTGGAGAAGGAAATGGCAACCCACTCCAGTATTTTTGCCTGTATAATCTCATGGACAGTGGAGCCTGGCAGGCTACAGCCCATGGAGTCACAAAAGAGTCAGGGATGACTGTGCACACAGGAACACACTCAATGCATCACAGAAAAGCAAAAGGCTTGGAGTAAATTACTAAATGCCATTTACAAAAAAGGGAATGTAACCACTTATCTGTTGCTAAGTAACAAGCTGCCCCCAAATTCAGAGGCTTAAACAACCACCATTTCATTTGTTCATGATTTTGCAGCTTAGGAATCCAGGCATGACAGATGAGTTTGGCGTTCTGGTTCCATGTTCTGATTCCAGCAGAGGGAATCATTCATCTGGTTGCATATGATGGTGCTTATTTTGGGCTAGAAGTTTCAAGAACTTTTTCTTCACATTGTTGTCATTTCATATGGCCTCTTTCAATTTGGGTAATTTGAAACACCTCTCTAACTGGGGTTGTATTTCTTTTATGTACTGAGGAATCCAAGAGGGGTTAAGTAGAAGCCTTGAGTCTCTTGACACCAGACAGCATTTCTGCTCCATTCTGTTTGAAAAAGCCAGTCACAGAGCTAGCTCAGGTTCAGTGAAGGAGGAAAGGGAACTGACCCTCAGAGAAAGGAATGGGAAAGAATTGATGGTCAAATTTTAGTCAGTCATAGGCAGGAATCTCAACAGGGCACATGGCAAAAGCATAAATTTATATTAGATAATTAAGATTAATCAAATTATGGACTGCTTTATTAGATTTAAACTGATATATTACCTCTTCATGTGAGATAAGGTTATGAACTCATTATCTTAGAAAAATAAAGTAGCATGCATTATATTGCTACATTTTATATCCTAAAAGTTACATAAATTATGGTAATGGAATTAAGAGACAACCAAGCCAAAAAGACTGCAGATATGAAATTAAAAGATGCAAGGCTGCTCCTTGGAAGAAAAACTATGACAAACCTTGACAGCATATTAAAAAGCAGAGACATTAATTTGCCGACAAAGGTCCATCTAGTCAAATCTATGATTTTTGAAGTACTCATGTATGGATGTGAGAGTTGGACCACAAAGAAAACTGAGCACCAAAGAACTGATAATTTTAAACTGTGGTGTTGCAGAAGACTTTTGAGAGTTCCTTGGACTACAAGGAGATCAAACCAGTCAATCCTAAAAGAAATCAGTGCTGAATATTCATTGCAAGGACTGATGCTGAGGTTGAAGCTCCAATATTTTGGTCACCTGATGTGAAGAACTGACTCATTAGTTCTCAATTTCCCAATTTCCAATGCTGGGAAAGATTGAAGGCAAGAGGAGAAGGGGATGACAGAGGATGAGATGATTGGATGGCATCAACGTCTTGATGGACATGAGTTTGAGCAAGCTCCAGGAGTTGGTGATGGACTGCGAAGCCTGGCGTGCTGCAGTCCCTGGGGTCGCAAAGAGTCAGACATAACTGAATGACTGAACTGAACTGAAGCAAAAACGGCAGCCCCAAATTCATGTATTGGTCATTCAAATTTAATTTTCATGGCATGGGGCCACTGATTTTTATCAATTAAAACTATTATCATATAGTTATAGAAAAAATATATTGGAGGAAAAATCATTTCATTATATCTGGTGAAGAATATTTTTTCCCAACTTACAAATAAAGTTTGGTAGTACAGTGCTAAAAATAGAAGAAAAAAAAAACACTACTGTAATAACAGAATAAAGGTCACCCTTCTTGTTGCTTAGCTGGTAAAGAATCTGCCTGCAAATGGGGGAGATCTGGGTTCAATTCCTGGGTTGGGAAGATACCCTGAAGAAGGGAAAGGCTACCCACTCCAGTATTCTGGCCTGGAGAATTCCATGGACTTTATAGTCCATGCGGTTGCAAAGAGTCGGACACGACTGAGTGACTTTCACTTTCCTCCATAGAATTCTACACACTATTCCTCGAAACCTCTGAGTATGTTCCTTGTGAGTACGTGAGTATGTTCCTTCCACATGGAACTTTGCAGACTTGACTGAAATTAGAGATTCTGAGATTAGAATATTAACTTGAATTATCTAGCTGAGTCCAATGTAATCTCATGGGTCTTGATCAGTGAAAAAGAAAAGCAAGAGTATATGAGTACCTAAGAAGAGTGGTAATGAGTTCGGAATGATGTGGTCAGGAACCAAGGAATGCAGGCAGCCTCTAGAGGCTGGAAAAGGCAGTCTCTCCCTAGAGCCTACAGAAGCATCATCACCTTCATTATCAGCCCCACAAGACTCATTTCAGACTTCTGGTTCCCACAACTGTAACACCATACATTAAGCCACTAAATTTATAGGAATTCGCTACAGCAGCAATAGGAAACTAATAAAACCTACCAGAATTTTAAAATGGAACTTATAATTACTTCTCTTAAATGACAGCTAACAACCAATAAACTGTTTAGAAAAAAATTAAACTAATTGTAGTCAGCTATATTCATAGTTATCCTACTATGACATCTGGGATTCAGAAACTGTGATTTTTAAGTAATAAAATTGGCTGAAATGATGTAACATATGCTTCAAAAAAGATGTGTCCAATATATATAATTCCTTTTTCTCATATGTTACCAAATCAACTTTAAGATTTTGGAAACACACACAAACAACTAAGGATAAGTTAATTATAGTCTTTTAACTGAAGTGACTTAGGAGCAGCAGCAGCAACAACCTACATATAAGTAAATATATTTTATAAAAATAAAATCTGGATAAAATATTTTATTCTATTATAACCTGCGCATTAAGACATAGAAGAAAATTTTAATTTTA